>NC_035437.2:103554166-103868166 GCF_002127325.2 Helianthus annuus
GTGGCAGGATACAGGTACCAATCATGCTATGGCCAGGGAATTACAGAAACTAAGGACATGATCTCAAGTGTTCCAGGGGTAGTCAAGCCTATCCCAGAGATTGCAGATGGAAGCCACAAGGTATCTCGCTTTGCACCACCAATTTGTGATGCAGAGGTACCCAAAAGGTTCCATATCCCTACCATGAAGCTGTATGATGGCACAACGGATCCAGAGGAGCATATAGCACAATACAGGGAAAGGATGGAAATCAATCCTATCCCAGAAAAGTTGAAGGAAGCATGCCTATGTAAAGGATTTGGATCCACTCTAACTGGATCAGCTCTTAAGTGGCTGCTAAGTCTTCCCCCCTACTCTATTACTTCATTTGCTAATTTAGTTAATTTATTCAATAACCAATTCTCTTGTAGTAGAAAATTTGAAAAATTAACTAGCGATTTGTACAGGATAACTCAAAATCATAATGAATCATTAAGGGATTATATAACTAAATTTAGTAAAGAATCCTTGGACATTCCCAACTTGGATATGGCTACGGCTGTTGAAGCCTTCAAAATGGGACTGCTTAAGGATTCATTATTCTATGATGATCTTGTTATGACACCATGCAGGAATTTAGATGAAGTAAGAACTCGAGCACTCAGGTTTATCCGGCTAGAGGATGACAAGAGGATCCAGGAGAGACAAGTGGGATCCTCAAAACCGGAGAAGCAAGGATCCTCCTTCAAGAGCAACAAATTCAAATCCTACCATAGGAATGAGAACAAGAATGTGCATGCTGTTGACCAGGAAGAGGATGATGAAGATTATCCTCCAATCTCAGAATATTGTTTCTCCGTTGATAATCATGAACTGATCCTTGCAATGCAGAATCTAGGTGAAAAAGCTAGATGGCCCAGGAAGAATGATAAACCATCCGGGACTAAAGATAAGTCCAAATGGTGTGCATACCATGAGGATTTCGGGCATCTAACTAAAGATTGCATAGCCTTAAGAAAAGAAATTGGATACCTGCTAAGCAAGGGGCATCTAAAAGAATTGTTGGGGAGAAAAAAGCAAAGGACCCAGAATCCTGAAAGGATCCCTGAAAAGGCTCCAGCACCTCCGGCAAACGCACAAGTGATCAACTTTATATCCGGAGGATCAGACATTTGTGGTACATCCTTTTCAGCGGCCAAAAGACATGCAAAAGAATCAAAAATGGATAATGGAGAAAGGCCTATTAGAACCTCAAGTGTCTCAGAAGGGAAGATGATAACATTTGATGAGGATGATCGCATTAACATTCAGGATCCTCACCATGATAGTTTAGTTATCACTCTCTTTATCTCTAACCATTTTGTCCGTAGGATCCTTATTGACAGAGGGAGCTCAGTGAACATTATCCAGCTCGATGTCCTGAAGAAGATGGGAATCCCAGAATCAGACATCACACCAAGATCCTCCGTGCTTGTAGGATTCAGTGGGGAAACGAAGAAAACTCTGGGGGACATCAAACTCCCAATCTACATGGAAGGATTACATAATTACCAAAAATTTTGTGTTATTGACTGTTTATCTTGTTGCAACGTTATCCTTGGCAGGCCTTGGATACATGATATGAAAGCAGTCCCTTCTACCTATCATCAATGTGTGAAGCTCCCTAGCCCATGGGGGATAATCAAGATCGACAGTGATCAGCAAGAGGCTAAGGATTGCTACACCTCATCCATGAAGCCAACCTCGAAGCCAAGGGAGCAATAGCAACTACAGTATCCTCCGAGGAATATCTTGGAGGCAAGGGAACAAGATGTGGACGAAATCCTCTTGGATCCTAGTGATCCTGAATCGAAAATCTATATCGGATTAGGGATCCTTGGCAAGATGAAAGAAGACTTAATATCCTTCCTCAAAAGAAGAAAATCTACCTTTGCTTGGAAACATGAAGATATGACAGGTATATCTAAGGATATTATTACTCACAAACTTGGCATTGACAGGTCTATCAAACCAATCCATCAAAAAAGGAGGAAGTTTGCACCGGAAAGGAATGCCATTATCCAAGAAGATGTAGAGAGACTACTTCGAGCAGGTATGATCAGAGAGGTAAAATATCCAAAATGGTTAGCCAATGTGGTCGTTGTCCAAAAGAAAAATGGAAAGTGGAGGGTATGTGTCGACTTCACTGATCTGAATAAGGCATGTCCCAAGGATCCTTTCCCATTACCCCACATTGACTCCATGGTGGATGCAACAGCGGGGCATGAACTGTTAACCTTTATGGATGCATCATCTGGGTTCCAACAAATCCAGATGGAACCATCTGACCAAGAGGATACAGCCTTTATGACCCCAACCGGTTTATATTGTTATATTGCCATGCCTTTTGGACTAAGAAATGCAGGTGCAACATATCAAAGGCTGGTAAATATGATGTTCAAAGATCAAATTGGAAAAACTATGGAGGTGTACATAGATGATATGGTGGTCAAGTCAAAGAAAGCTGAGGATCACCTAAGGGACTTGGAAGAAGCATTCGATATCCTGGATAATTACAACATGAAACTTAATCCTTCAAAATGCCATTTTGGTGTTAAGGCAGGAAAGTTCTTAGGATACATGGTAACTCAGAGGGGCATTGAAGCAAGCCCGGAACAAATCAAAGCATTAATAAATATCAAATCTCCTGCCAATGCCAAGGATGTTCAAAGACTGACAGGCAGGATAGCAGCTTTGAACAGGTTCATATCGAAATCCTCAGAAAAATGCAAAGAATTCTACGGAAGAATTCTGAGAAAAATGCAAAGAATTCTCAGAAAAATGCAAAGGTTCATATCGATATCCTAAGGAAGAATAAGAAGTTTGAATGGACTGAGAAACATGAGAACGCTTTACAAGCCCTTAAAGAATATATGTCCTCAGCACCAGCATTAGCAAAACCGGAAAAAGGAGATGTGTTATCCTTATACCTGGCGGTATCCTCAACCGCTGTAAGTGCAGTCCTTGTCAAGGATCATGAAGGTACACAATATCCTATCTACTATGTAAGTAAAAGTTTACTTGATGCCGAATCCAGGTACTCACACCTCGAAAAACTTATTCTTGCATTAATCATGGCATCCACTAAGTTAAGGCATTATTTTGAAACCCATACTATTGTTGTTAAAACTAATTTTCCAATTAAGAATGTCCTCAGGAAACCGGAGATGTCAGGGAGAATGGCTAAGTGGGCAGTGAAGCTTAGTGCCCATGATATAAGATATGAACCAAGAACAGCCATTAAATCTCAAGCACTAGCTGACTTTGTGGCTGATTTCAGTAGTGATCTACAAAAAGAAGCGGAATTGGAGGTCCAGCAGCTGGATGAGACCAAGGATCCTTGGATACTACACACTGACGGATCCTCAAATATCAAAGGCACAGGGCTAGGGATCCTACTAAAATCGCCACAGGGGGACATAATACCCCACTCCATAGCCTGTGAGTTCCAAGCAACTAACAATGAGGCTGAATATGAAGCCTTAATTGCTGGCTTACAGATTGCTAAGGATATGGGGGTAAAATATCTCGAAGTATATGTAGACTCATTATTGATCACCAATCACTTTAATGGATCCTATGCTGTTAAAGGTGAAAAACTAACCAAATATTTAGAGATAGTCAAAGAATTGGCACTCTCTTTTGTTTCTTTTAGCTTAACACAGGTACCAAGGGAGGATAACACGGAAGCTGATGCATTGGCCAACTTAGGATCATCCTTAAAAATTCCAGAAGACATAAGTATCCCTATCATCCATATCCTGGCTCCTGCTATTGAAAATCAAGTGGCCATGGAAATAGAAGAGGATACTGCAGTAATCCCTAACGAAGAAGCTCAATCTTATTCAGGATCATGGATCCCACCAATTATGAAATACTTACAAAACGGAGAGATTCCAATGGGAGAAAATCCTAGAGCTTTCAGGATCAAGGTATCTCAATTTACAATTTTAAATAATGTGCTATATAAACGATCCCTTGCAGGACCATATTTAAGACGTATTGAGGATCCTGAAATTGAAGAAGTGTTGAGAGACTTCCATGAAGGAGATTGTGGAAACCACACTGGGGGCAGGGCATTATTCTCAAGGATCCTTAGAACAGGATACTACTGGCCAACCATGAAAAGGGATGCTATAGAGTATGCTAAGCGGTGTGATCCTTGCCAAAGACATAGCAATATCCTTCACCAACCAGCTGAATTACTACACCCCATACCATCCTCTTGGCCATTCATGAGATGGGGAATGGATATAGTTGGCAAGCTCCCTAAAGCACCTGGTGGAAAAATATTTATGCTTGCCATGACTGACTATTTTTCCAAGTGGATAGAAGCTGAAGCCTTCGCTCAAGTCAGAGAAAAGGAAGTCATATCCTTCATTAAAAGAAACATTATAACTAGATTTGGCATTCCCTCTGAAATTGTATGTGATAATGGCTCCCAATTCATTGGAAGCAGAACCACTAACTTTTGTGACAGTTGGGGAATCAAGATGATAACATCAACACCAGTTCATCCACAAGCCAATGGTCAAGCAGAATCATCCAACAAGATCATCATCAACAATCTGAAGAAGAAGCTAGGATCCAAGAAAGGAAAATGGGCAGAGGAGTTACCTTATGTGCTATGGGCTGATAGGACAACTCCCAAGAATGCCACCGGTCAAACACCTTTCTCTTTAGTATTTGGGGCAGAAGTAGTGATCCCAACAGAGATGGTGATCCCAACTGCTAGAACAATTGCTCGTGATCCTGAAGAAAATGCTGCAATCCTAGCTCAGGATTTGGATACTATTGAGGAAATCAGGGATCTAGCTAGAATAAGGATGGCAAGCTACCAACAAAGAATGGCTGGTACCTACAACAAAAATGTCAGGATAAGGAAGTTCCAAGTCGGAGATATGGTGTTGAGAAAAGCATTTCAAAATACTATCAATCCTGCTGACGGGAAGCTAGCACCAAAATGGGAAGGTCCCTACTTGATTGAAGCTGAAGCAGGAAAGGGGGCATACAGGTTGCTAACCATGGAAGGAAACTTGTTACCAAGAGCCTGGAATGCTGTTCACTTAAAGAAATATTTCATGTGAACATGATCCTTCATGCATGTGATCCTTACATTGAAGTATCCTTGAAGGATCCCGGAGATATCAGTGATCCTTACTCTGGTAACACGCTTATCCTAAAACTATTGCGTTTTCTTACTTTTTGCCTAAGGATAAGGATCATGTATCCTTCATCCTCTACTCACAAACCATTTGAGTTATGATAGTTCAGGTATCTTCAGCAAATCGTCAAAGATCTCCAAGAGCACCACAGATCCTTGGGTCCAACCCCAGTTATCCTTGGGATTATCCCCAGTTTCCGCCAGCAGCGCACGATGATCCTGATATAGTTCACGTCTTTGGGACCAGTACCCACTTTCGGGGCTGACAACCTCATCGTACTGGCTATATTTAGGATCCTACGTATAATGGTAGACGTACCATACATCCGTTCCTAAGGTTTCTAACGTTTTCACGTTAGCTAAGGTTTTGACATTTTCATGTCACTAAGTTTGGATAGTCGCCAGAAAAGGGCCATACTCCAGTTTACATACGATCCTTTGGGCTTGTCCCCAGTTATCCTATGGGCTTGTCCCCAGCGATCCTCTGGGATCATTCTCAGTTATCCTTTGGGCATGACCCCAGTTACTAATTCATTTCTTACATTGGCTTAGTCCCAAGTTGTGCTTCGTTTTTCAGGATTGTCAAAGGTAAAACACATAAGGACCCTTAATCCTTATTATCCATCAAAATCTTATCCACGATTGTCTCGATTGAAGGTTAGGATCCTAACTTGGATCCTCAGGTATGATCCTTGACTATTTTGATTATATTCATTATCCTAACCGACCCCTATACTTTGACAACCAAACCTATGATCCTTGAACTAAAATACTTTGAATATTTTCAATATCAGGATATTTGATCTAGGATCATATCCTAAATTTATTAAATATATTTTCAACTCTTGCCACTTTAACAAATATACTACAAAAACAACTAAGAAACAAGAAGATAAGGATAACAACACGAGATAAGCCAGAAAAGTTAAAGTTATATTATTAAACAAAAGGATCATTAACCCTTTCAAGAAAGTTTTCAAAATTGCCAACCCACATTTCTACCAGCAAAAAGTGGCCCGTCCACATGGGTTGGCAAAGGGTGTCCATTGTCTATGCGGTCTTAGCATTATGCAGGAAATTAAAAAGCGGCAGGATCACAAAGGTTTCATCCCCCAAACAGAGGATCCCTCCACCTTTTGCAATCCTACCCATTGTTCAAAGGATCCAGGATCCTTAACCCTAAAAACTATTGTTCGAAGATTACAAACCATAATTGTCTCAAACCATCAACAACCACAAAAAACACTACCAAACCTAAAAAATTGGGCTCCAGCCTAGTCAACAATATCCATCATCGCCCAATCATGCAGCCTACTCCTTTGCTGCTCCATCACCACCGGCTGCTCCACCTTGATCCTTGTCAGCATCACCCCCTCTAGCATCGGGATATCCTCAGCCTCATCCTCGTCCTCCAGGTCTGCCAGCCTTGCCTTCCAACCCTCAACATCCCACGAGCTTTTGTCAAAGGTAGGATCCTGAGCCTCCTCGGCCATCTGAAGTTGTATCTTATACATAGCAATTGCCGCGGAGACCTTAGCATCTTGGGTGATCTCCTGCTTCTCGTTATCCATATCGATCAACCTCTGAGCAGCCTCAGCCTTCATGACCCGGAGTTCCTTCTCAAGATCTCCTATCTTGAGATCCTTTAACACACCCATTTGCTGGAGGTCGGCAATTTGGCTCTCCTGGTCCTCAACATGGCCAAGATAGGTCTCAATCTCGGCAAGTTTCTGCAACAGGAGAAAAAAGATAAGCTTAGGATCAGATGATCCTCAAGAAAAGCAGGATACACAAACAGGATATGCGAGACGGATAACCAACAGGGGCAGTGATCCTTACCTCATTCACGTAGTCGAGGAATTGCTGACGGAGGAGGGGAAATCCCTGGAGATCATCTGAAGCCTTCCTCTTCTTCCCTTTGCCTCGGATAGGCGCTTTAGGAGCTGATGCTGAAGGACTGGCAGCAGGAGCCTTCTTCTTTGAAGACGTGACATTGGCAAGATCACTTATCCCAAATTTGGAGGCAGATTTAACAGACCTGGCAGATTTTCCAGCACCTACACAATTCAGAAACAAGATAAGTTCCCTTGTTAAATTAAATACTCTTACATAAAACTTACTTTCTATGAGGATACTTACTTGACATTGTGGCAGATGCAGAGGATATCTCTTGAGAATCTTGGATAGTGACTTGGAAGCTTCTAACTTCAGGATCAAGCTTTTTAAAAGCTAGGACTCTCTCTTTTGCAGCGGGGCTTAATTTCAGATGAGCAATGGATATAGCTGCACAAGAAATAAAAAGAGATATTAGTGATCCTCATAATATGAGACAGGGCTGATAGTGATCCTTCGAGGATCCTCTATCCTACCATGAATGGCCCATTCCTTGGGCAGATCCTCCCCATCTGGGATGGAATCCCTCCTAACAAAGAAAAAGCGACGCTTCCAGTTTGTATCGTTCTTAGTAACCTTGAAGACAGGATGATCCTCCCCGGCTTTCCGTTTCAACAAATACCGGTGAGAACCGAATGTGGTGAGATCATAAAACTCAGCTAACTCCGCCATCCCCAGATCAATCCCTTCCTGCTCGATGATCCTCTCAAAGGTATACAGAACCCTCCAGATCATCGGCATAGCTTGGATATATGAGATGCCGGTTAAGGAAAAGAAAGATTGGGTGAACGATGGGAAAGGATATGAATACCCTATGGTGAATGGAGTAGCAGGAAAAGCCACCCAGGTATTCGAAACAGAGTCACTCAGAGCGGTAGGTGTGAAGGACTTGAAAACAGCATTCGCCGGGAAGCAATGACGAATTCTGTCTATGTGAACATCAGTGAAACAACACCTCTCCGTAGGAGAATCCTTGATAATCCCCTGGCTTTTTAAGGGACTATCCTTCTTGGGATCCTTGTGTGGAGAATTCCGGAGCAACATGTTTGTGACGGGACGGAAACAGAGTAGAAAAAGAAAACAGAGCAAAGAGAAAAGAAAGAGAGAAAGATACCTGATCAATCTTCGATGCAGAATATAAAGGGAGTGTATCTTGAATTTAAATACAAACTGATCCTCACCCTATCTCCTATTTATAATCATGATTTGCAGGGATTGTCACATCCATGACGTAATGATCGTAACGGCTAGTTCAATATTAACGGCTAGTTACTCGGAGTTGCCCGTTGGAGATAAGATCAAAACAAAATACAACTCGTTAATTTACAATCAACTCCTTATATTTTGGGGGCAATTGTTAGGGCTGGATTTTTATTATAGGTGATCCTTACACATGATCCTAACCAGTGATCCTTGTTTCTTTGGCAGACAGTGATCCTCAGCAGGACTTCAGGATCATGGGACATTATGGTGATCCTCATACTAACGGCCACTTCCGCTTAATACAATATTGTTTTGCAGGAACATCTAGCAGGATACGCTCTAGGCATCATGATCCAGGGACGCGTCTTCACAATTATGGCAAGAGCTAAATCAGAGATAGACGTTGCACAAGATATGGAAACATGGCTTGATTTATGGGCGGCTATTTAGGCTAGATTGTATCTCATTTCTAAAGGGGTAATGAGCTGAATATTAGTTTAGCTACCTAAAATAGGTCACATACACATGTATAAATACCACTTCTCCATCATTTGGAAGAGGACACACGACATACAACGCAACTCTCACACACTTAGACACCAAAAGCAATAGTGATCCTTGTACTCAGCTCATTATCATCCAAAGTTGTAATCATATTTTTGTTATATTGAAGTTGGTGATCGGTAGTTGCCATCACCCGAGGTTTTTTATGCCGGAGATCATTCGTTGATCAAGGGCTTTTTCCTCGTATAAATCGTTGTGTCTTTGCATCTTTATCACAGAAGTGATCCTTTACTTTCATAATTAACCAAGCATCATACCCCGTTTTCATAAAGTTTGGTTACATTATCCTTGTGTGATTTTTGACCAAAACAGTTACTATGTCTCTGACATGCGTCACATCTTCGAGCATATTCTGCGGCATCTTTTCTCATTGTTGGCCAATAATATCCTGTCCTTAATACTTTTGAGAATAACGACCTGCCCCCAGTATGGTTACCACAATCCCCTTCATGTATATCCTGAAGTACTTCTTTGGCTTCAGGACCCTCCAAGCACCTCAAATACGGTCCTGCAAGAGATTTCTTGTATAAAACATTGTTTATAATAGTGAATCGTGATACCTTCATCCTAAATGCCTTAGGATTTTCATCTCCGGGGATATGTCCTTCCTTGAGATATCTCATGATTGGAGTCGTCCAGGATTTAGGATCCTTTTCAGGATACTCCGCTCCAGGATCCCGAATACCTGCTACTTCTTTTTCCTGAGGATTCGTTGCAGGATACAAGATATGTAATATTGGTATTTGGGTCCTTTCAGGTATCCTGATCGATGATCCCAAATTTGCTAAGGCATCCGCTTCAGCATTATCCTCCCTTGGTACCTGTTCAAGTATAAAAACATCGAAATATCCTGCTAATTTTTTGAGAATATCGAGATATTCGATTAATTTCTCACCCTTAACTGCATAGGATCCATTAAAATGGTTAGTAATTAACAAAGAGTCAACATATACTTGCAAATTTTTGATACTCGTACTCTTAGCCAATTCTAATCCTGCAATTAAAGCTTCATATTCTGCCTCATTGTTAGTAGCAGGAAATTCACACCTAATAGCCTGGGGTAATATGTCCCCCTGTGGCGATTTTAGTAGTATTCCTAATCCTACTCCTCTTACATTAGATGCACCATCAGTATATAATGTCCAGGATCCTGAGGATTCTCCTAACTGTTGAACTTCTAGGTCTACCTCGTCCTGAATGTCACTACTAAAATCAGCCACAAAGTCAGCTAAAGCCTGAGACTTTATGGCATTTCTAGGTTCATATACTAAATCATAAGCACTCAACTTTACTGACCACTTGGCCATCCTGCCCGACATTTCTGGTTTCCTAAGCACATTTTTGACAGGATAATTTGTCTTAACATGTATCCTATGTGTCTCGAAATAATGTCTAAGCTTCGTTGATGCCATGACCAATGCTAGTATTAATTTTTCTAAGTGAGAGTACCTAGTTTCAGCATCTAATAAACTTTTACTAACATAATAAACAGGATATTGCTGACCTTCATGGTCTTTTATAAGAACGGCACTTACAGCATTCCCTGATACACCAAGGTATAGGGATAGTGGTTCACCATTTTCAGGCTTTATCAATAGAGGTGCGGTTGAGAGATATCGTTTCAAATCCTGCAGGGCTGCTTCATGCTTCTCCCCCCATTCGAATCTTTTGTTCTTCTTCAGGATATCATAAAAGTCTTTGCATTTCTCTGAGGATCTTGAGGTAAACCTGTTTAAAGCTGCTACTCGGCCTGTCAATCTTTGTACATCCTTCATATTTGAGGGTGATTTTATATCCAGGATAGTTGTTATAACCGCATTTTGAATAATCGTTGTGAATGCGTTGTAAAACATAGTTTAACAATATCGTTGACCGGTTAGCGATAATCAAAATCTCGGGAGTACAAGATAATTAAGAAAGAAAAGCAATAATTAAGTAAGAAATGATAGATCTGCCATTTCTTATTATAACGACATGAAAGGTTGGGTTGTTACAATGATACCCAGAACGAAGATCGATCTTTGAAAAGCAGGTCGCGCCTTGCATTGGATCGAAGAGATCGTCAATGCGAGGAAGATGGTATCGGTTTTTGACAGTAAGCTTGTTGAGCTCACGATAGTCAATACACATGCGGAATGACCCATCTTTCTTTTTAAAGAATAGAACGGGAGCCCCTCCAGGAGAAGTACTAGGGCGTATAAATCCTTTATCAAGAAGCCCTTGAAGTTGGCTCGAAAGCTCTTGCATCTCAGAGGGTGCTAAACGATAGGGAGACTTAGCGACGGGCGTAGCGCCAGGCACTAAATCGATGCGAAAGTCGACAGAACGAGCAGGAGGTGGACCAGAAAGATCGTCGGGAAACATGTAGGGAAAATCACGTTCAACGGGAACGTCACTCATGCTTGGGCCTTTGTCCTTCTTTTCCACAATATGGGCGAGAAAGACGAAGGTACCCTTGCGTAAGCGTTTGTTTGATTGAATACACGACATAAGCTTGAGACCTTGAGAAGGTTTCTCGCCATACACGTGCAGAGAATCACCGTTTGAAAGGGGAAGACGAACGAACGTTTCAGAGCAAACAACTTCAGCACGAACTCACCTAAGCCAGTCCATACCTACTATGATGTCGAAACTACCCATTTGCATAGGTATGAGGTCGATGCGAAATGTATGATCATTAAGAATCAAGGAACACTTAGAAAGGACGGAATCGACAGCAACGGATTTACCATCAGCGATTTTGACAGCGAAGGATCTTGGCAACTTAGAGTGTTTACACTTAAGCAATGGTTCGAATTCTAACGACACAAAAATTTTATCGGCTCCAGTATCAAATAAACACGAACCATAAACATGGTTCACAAGGAACTTACCAGTAATGACGTCATTTGCATTTTGAGCCTTAGTGGTGGTAAGAAGAAAAGCTCCGCCTCGAGCTGGTTGTTGTGCCTGTTGCTGCTGCTGCTGTTGTTGCTGTTGTTGTGGCGGTGGCTGATTACGTTAAGGGCTCATGTTGGCGAGAGGATCGAGGTTGCCACATTTAAAACATGCTCACACAAGAGCAACTTGAGCTTGGTTTGGTGCAGGGTTTTGGGCTACAACTTCTTGGTTTTAATTGGCCATAGGTGGTTTGTGGCAGTGATGAGAAAAGTGCCCATAACGATTACAATTGCCGCACTTGTGGCACAGAATGTTGGTAAGATGATGGTATTGGCATTGGCCACAATTGGGTTGAGTCCCAGTGTAACCTTTGCATGGAGGTTCAACGTTGGATACAGCAGGCATGGCCTACAAGGGTTGTGGGTTTGGCGGAGTGATGACCGCACAGTTTTGGCTTGAAGCCTTCCACTTCTTGAGACAGTTTTTCTTGGTGGATGATAAGGGTTCAATTGTGGGTTCAACGATGGCTTGGTGCGCGTTTTTCAGCGAAGCTTTTGCGGCATTTCTGCGCATAATGTGGTTACTGTTAAGGCGAGCGGCCAAATGAAAGGTTTCCTCGATAGTTGCTGGGTAAGCAGCCTCTACAAGGTTCATGAAAGAATCGGGTAGGCAGTGGATGTATTTGTTGATGGATTTCCCAGGGGTATCAACTTGGCTAGGACAAAGAATGCTAAGTTGCTTGAAGCGGAGGGTTAAACCATCGTTGTCGCCATCCACTTGCTTAAGGTGCCAAAACTCATGCTCTAACTTCCTAAGCTCGTGAGGCGGACATAATTCTTCTCTCATAATCTTCTTTAGTTCAGCCCATGGTAAAGCGTGGGCGACATCCTCACCTCTTGTGCTTCGCTCAGTGGTCCACCAATCAAGAGCTCTTGGTCGGCACACCCCTGTAGTGTTTTGGGTGTGCAAGTCGTCAGGACAACCACTCTGACGGAACGTGATCTCCATTACGTCAAACCAAGTTAGTAGTGCGGTGGCACCATCCTTTCTAGTAAATTCCAATGGTTTGCAAGCCATGAATTGCTTGAAAAGGAATGGTGTCTTTGGTTTCTCCACCTTGGAGTCCACAGAACCATGGGGCGAATCGGAGTTGGTTTGAATGTGGCTCACGATGTCAGGTATCACTCAGGCCATCTGATCGGCCATTTATTCAGCAATGAGACCAACTAACTCTTGTTTGGAGATGGAATCGTTGTTGGAACCCTTCTTTGACTTGGTCTTCTTTGATGAGCTTGGAGATGCCATCTAGAAGTTCAAATAAAAAGGAAAGGATGAGACTTGATCATAAATTTTAAAAGAAGGTTTTTGCACGTATAATCATGTAAGTGTTCACGTGTCATGTATAATTTACATAATTCACATGTATTTGAGAAGTATTCGATAAGTATAAACACGTATGAATGCGTAAAAGAGTATAAATTTAGTCTGTTTTCGAGAATTATTATTGTTTTTTATTGCGCGAGACGTGCGAATTGTGTAACGGTTTTGAAACGAACGAGGTAACAAGTATAAAATCACATATAAATTGAATCACATAAAAGACAGGCTCATAAAACATGGGATTGTTTCGGGTAGAGAAACGTCGACTATTCCAAAGTGAATCGAAAGTCCTTTCAAATTAGAGAAACGTGCTTTGGCCTATAGGTAAGATACTCTCATCGAGAAGCGATTAACGGTATATTACCCTTCCAGTTACTACACATCTCTAATCGATTGAAACAATCGAAACTTTGGCGAGATTGAAAAACCAAGAATGGGACTTAATCGACAAGATGCGGGTTTCACCCCTAACTTGACGATTTCGTACCCTAATGTGGTTGGTACTCTTCGGGTCAAAATATAATTTCGACACTTTGACAAGGGTCCACTAGAGTTTGAATTGGAAATTTACCATTAAGATGTGGATTTCACTCCTAACTTAATGGCGTAATTTCGTGCAAAAATAAAGTATAAGCGGGATGAGTCGTTCACCAAATTGTGGGTTTCACGCCTATTTTGGTAAACTCGTCTCTTTTGTATAGAGAGTGTCTTCAAGTGTATTGTGTAAAATGTCTTAGGAAAGACATGATGCAAGTATTTAGACCAAAAGAGGAGAAAGAAGCAAAGTAGGAAGCATAACATTTTAAGCATGAAACAAGAATGGTCAAAAATGAGGTACCTACTATAGACTAGGTCGAACATGGCAATTCTACCTAATTCCCAATAGTTATGGCTCTGATACCAATATGTCACACCCAAACCAATGGCGGAAACATCGGAGTGGGACGAAGAAAGATTGCTCATCACACATAACGCTACTTGTGACAATATTTAAATCAAAACCGTTTTCATTTCATAAATCAAATTGTCAAATATTACATAGAAATTCAAATAACAACAAGTTCAATGGGAATACATAACAACAAGAACAAAATTGATACAACATATTAAACCTAATACGTCTATATGTGTATCTAAGCATCATCGCTACTTCATTTCATAGCATCGTCATCCTCAACCTGTAACATGTTTAAAATAAAGTTCAATGCAAAAGCAAAGGCGAGTATACAAGTTTGATACATACATAGCATAAAAATTATGTTTAAACGATTCCTCATGGCAAGCTAATGATACAAGATAAACATTAAAATCGGCACGTGTTTAACAAATCAAACCAATGATGAAACGCAATAAGCTCATGACATAACCTCAAGTCTACGGGTGGTGCGTTAATCCTATAGCGCTATATATGTCAAGGATAGGCTCGATCGAAGCTAATGATAAGTCTACCACAAAACGTATAACCCCAAGTTCAATGTATCAAGTAATCAAGTATGCAAGCATGTAATAGGAATGTTTGTGCATTTACGAATAAAGTCTAAGTGCAAGTTTCATAAGTAAACATGTTACACCCCAAAAAGGTGGTAAACGTAAAGGGGGTTCGAGTATACTCACGGTTTCGCAAGCTTCCACTTGATATCCCGCGAGTGTTTGGTTGATTAGATTGGAGCACCTTGTCCTTCGACACGAAGAAACATAGTTGGGTGAGTATGGAGAGTTTAACGGAAGATTAAAGACTCGGAGTTTAAATTACATGAAAATAACATATGAGAAAGTAAACATCTAGTCATATAATACTTGTTTGACACTATGAAACCCCAATGGTTAGAATGATTTCATGGGTTAAAATACCCATTAGAATCATAACAAGTTACAAGTCTTAGATGATGTAATCTAATACTTTGACAAATGACCACTAATTCATCATCAAAGCTTCGATTACTTGGATAATATATAAGTATTATATAGTGTACATTATGTCATATAGGTTAAGCATGAGGTAGGAGGATAAATCCCCCATTTAGCAACCTCTTTTGTATATCATATAAGTCATGTATGAGGTAGGAAGAACAAGTCTTCCATTTAGGTACCTCTTTGGTGTTCACCACTACACTTGTTGTTATAAACAATCAAGGAGGGTCATGAACATACAATAAAGAATAAGTTAACTACAACTAATCTAAGAAATCATCAAGTAATGTGTGGATTTTCAAGTAGGATAGCCCAAGCTAGTCCTATAATCACACAAACATCAAGCTTTAAGCTTGTTCATTACTTGTGGGTTAAACCCTAACCAAAACAGAAAGTTTATGAGGTTTTAACCTCTGATTTTAAGTGTCACAACCTTGTTTTTAAGCCCAACTAACCATAGAAGTGATTATGAGCATAAGGACATAGGAATGTGTATGAGATAACTCAAGTTCAAGCAAGTTTAGTAATGTTTAATCAAAACAGAAAGTTTGGGAGCCTTATATGGTGATGTTCCAGCCTTGGTTTTCCTTGGAAACATACCTAAGGTTGTTCCAAGAATTTAGGAAGAAGAATCATGGAAAAAGACTAAGAAATGAGAAAGTTAGGCTCACTTTTGTGAGATGATACGATTCTGATTTGCTTCTGGATTCAGCTGCGTTTTTAGTATGTTTGAGAGTGATTAGAGAGTGTTAGCAAAGTGGAAAATGCTTGGAGGAGTGTTGGGTTTTATAGGGGATGGATATGGGTTGGGTTGGGTTGGTGAGCTTTAAATGCAAGAAAACACACTTAGAACTCAACAAAACCAACAAAAGGGCCAATTAACGAGCTGATTAGAGGCTGGTCGTAGATCCGGGTGTCTCGCCGGCCGCGAGCCACTTATGTGGCCGGGTCGCGGGCCGCGAGCCGGGTAATGGCTGGATTCAACTTTCAATTGTTGGCATTTTAAGTCCCTTATGTTTGTTTTTAAAGTTTTTAAGGTGTTATAAGGGTAATTTGTGACATTTACGCATATTATAAGGTAAAACAAGTATGAACCACATAAAATAAGTATATTGAAGTATGATTTAGCATATGTATATCGTGAAGAAGCATCGTATGCATCCATATAACGTATGATTAACGTATATCACGAATTTGCAAGTTTGACACATAGTTTTAGGGGTGTTCATCGAATCGAATATCGAATTTTCGAATTATTCGAATTGAATTGTTCGAATAATTTTTATTTTTCCTTGAATTCGTATTCGATTCGAATTCGATTAAAACCTATCGAATTCGAATCGAATTCGTATTCGAATAAAAAAACCCAATTCGTATTCGATTCGTATTCGATTAAAATTTCGAATTCGAATCGAATTCGAATAAATTCGATTTAATTCAGATTCTTTAAAACATGTAAAAAACTATAAAAATGAAACATAAATTTTAAGCAGCCATAAAACACGATATCACATTAAAAAGTTTAAAATAAAATACCACAAGTATAAAATTCAAAACTAGAAGCCGGGAATAATCACTCCACATTATAAGTTAATATTTTTATGTTTAGAAATCTATTGATAGATTTATTAATTAGGTTTTACTTATGGGTCATGTAATGGGTAATTTTAATACTTGGAAAAAATTAGAAAAGAATTTATAGTATTGCTTAATAAAAGTTATAAATTTTGTTATATATAAAAATAATAATTAAAAATATATAATTTTTATTCGAATTTCGAATCGAATCGAATTTGAAATTATAAATTCGTATTCGATTCGTATTCGATTTACTTGACTCGAATTGAATCGAATTCGAATTCGAATTCTTATAATCGAAACGAATTCTTGATAATCGAATCGAATTTAAACGAATTTCGAATTTTTCGAATTCGAAACGAATCATGAACACCCCTACATAGTTTCCAAGAATTACGAATTGTGTAACAATTGTTTTACGAAATTAAACGTATGAACATGTATGAAGTATGTATAACACGAATTTAAAGAAATACGAATTTTATTTATGATCCAAGTCTCGGATTTTATAACGATTACAACGAAAGAACGATTACAAGAACACAAGACTTCCAAAAATTGAAATTCAAACAAGACTTTATATTTATGGAAAGTACGAGGAAGCAGGGCGTTACAGAACAACCCTACAACCCACTTTATTAGAGCAGTGACATGAAAAGGTTTTATTGTCGATTTCCTTATGGAAAAGCGCTTGCTTTTATCGTGTTAACAGAATTTATGAGGGTTACAGTAGCAATGTTTATCCTCTGAAAAGGATTAGTGATTACAAAATTAAGACAAAAGCCCCTTATCATGGAAAATCCCTCCTCCCTTTTCATGGACAATCCCTCATGTGACACAATAACAAACAAACAAAAGGCAACATATTTAGTTTGATTAGCAAGACACAAATCATATATATATATATATATATATATATATATATCACAAATCTACTAATTAAAATAGTGATCCTAAATAAGTTTGAGGATACATAATAACTTGTCAGTGATGTATTGTATATCACAAAATAGACACCGAATGCAAAAGAGGTACATGTACCAGTAGCCCTTGACGGGAACCTCATACGGTGAAAGCGAATGTGAAAGAGAACCTTATGTACAGATGTTTCAGGTTTTTAGGGTTTGTTGCTCCCTCGGTTTCTTGCATGTCTACCCCTTCCACGGGTAGACCTATATTCAAAACTCGACATCGTCAACGATCACTGATATCAGAGGAGATACTAATAATAAAGTTTTGCTACAATATATCCCAACAATTAAAAGCATATAATAGCAAAACTAATCATGTTTACCCTCCTTAAGCATCAATACAATATCAAATATATAACAGGAAAGAATTACGACTATTTCTTCATTTAGAAAGAAATAAAAAATATGAATAACTTAAAAGGAATGAACTTTAGACAAATAGCCTTTCTTTCTCTAAATGAAGCTGTGTTTTGCTTCTTTTTTTTGTTGAGGTTGTTAGAAATTTCCTAGATGCCCCAAAGTGCAGAAAAGACAAAAATTAATCTTTTTCCTTTTTTTTCTCTTGGTTTTCTAGCTAAACTTATCACACAAATACACAATATACACTCGCATTCAACATAATCACGATTTTTAGGCACGATTTTCTATCCCGGAAGAAGTAAATTTATCTTATATAGTTTCTTCTATAGACTTGATTCCCACACCAGCTTCAACTTGATTAGATCTTACACAACCCAGTTGTTATTTACTTGATTATAGCTGAAACTGTCAGCAACCTCAAAATCTTTATTTATTTATCATCAACCAATATTTAACATTTCTTCTCTTCTAGCTCATAAACCTCTGACCCACTTAGAACTTATATATTACTTTCATACATAAAGCCTAATAATCCTTACAATTATTCCACTAATACATAGTTGAGTGAACTTTAATATCATAACTTTAATCCTAGTTATTCTTAGATACTGGATCACAAATATAATTTGTAACACATAATCCTCAATGTCCGCTTTGCTCACAACAAGCTCATGGACGTCTTTTTGGTGACTAAGTGGTAATTTTCAGGATGTCAATCATTGTGGAATTCTCCCTTCATTCACAACCAATGGCCTAACGCACCCAAAATGCATCGGTGGTATTTGAGGCTAGACATTCCTTATGACCCAATATCTTTTCGTGGAACAGATCTCACCCTTGACAAACAAACTTCTTGAAAAAAGTTGATTTCGTTCAAGCCACCAACTATGTAGTTAATATCCCGATATAATTGTGATATATCGGTTATCGGTCCCCAGCCGAGATAGCGGTACAAAATATTGGTCAGAATATCGGTACCGATAATATCAACGATATTGTCCGATATTTGACCAATATAGGACCGATATTTGATCGATAAATCACTGATTTTCCCGATATCAGTACCATTCTTCTTATTTCTACCGTTCATTTTTCTTCTTATTGATGCAATTAGTGTTTTAAGTCTTAATTGTTAGTTGTTACTGTTAAATGTTAGTGTTTTAAGTCTTAGTCAGTTCTTACTTATTACAATTATTAGTGTTAAATTGCTATATATATAATTTAGCATGATATTAAAATTACCTATATCCCACCGATATCTCATCGCGATAACCGATATCTCAAATATTGGTCCTTGACCGATATCCGATATTTTACCGCATGTGATTGAAAAGATTCCTCCAAGCTTGAAACGACCTACTTTATTGTAGATTCCTTTTTCAATCATGTGATTGAAAATATTCCTCCAAGCTTGAAAAGTTAATGATTAATGAACAAAAGCTCAAAGCTTACATATCAAGAAGTTTAACTATAGCACATAATATTAGTCCTAACCAAAATACTACTTTTCATACTAACCTCAAATTGATTAAAAACCTATTAATACCTAAAAAATCTGACACCACACTATAATAATCACCATAAATAAACTAATCAACTCATCAAACACCATCACACTTAGACAACAATATCCCGAAAGAAATCGACAACACACCTAACCAAACCAAACCAAACCAAACTGATTCAAACTTCAAATTTGCAATTTCAAATCACAAAACTGATAACAAAATCACTTACATGTTTGCAAACTTTCGGATAACATAGAGCTTCTTCGGCTTTATATATCGAGCAACCAACCAATAGATACTATAAATCTCCAGATTCAGATTCAAGTTTTTCCGCATACGTTAGTCGAGGCTTTAGAAAAATTTGGGATCTGGTAAGTGGTGTCGGAGGAAGTTGAGCAGCATCGACTTGTAATCGTCGGTATGTCAGAGGTAGATTCGTAGGTGGAGAGTTGTGGCTTTATCGCTGGAGAGTTAGAGAGATGGTTGTTGACGTCTGTAGTGGAGGAATCGGCTAACGAATGAAGTAAGAGAAGAATAGTGGAGACCGACTGACTGACGTGTGAAGAAGAACCTCACAAATTACCCATTTACATCAAACCACGCCTTCAAACACTATTCATTCCACTTTTCTATTAAACCACGTCTTAAAACACTAAGAACATCCGTAATGGGGTTTTTGGGCGTTTTTCCCCTAAAAAACGCCCCACAACGCCCAACTCCCACCCCCTAGGCGTTTTTTTCAACAAAATCTGGTTTGGCGTTGTTTTTCAACAAAATCTTGTGTGTTGAAAAACGCCCCATAATGCCCCATTGCCGAATGAACTGCCACATGACGCAAGACGCCCCAGGATGGGGGTATTATTCATGTGTACCACTACACATGGTCTAAGTTTTATGAAGGTAAAACAGGTGTTTATAAAAATATTCTTTTTATTAAACATGGTCGTACAAGCTTAATGATAATATGTAAAATAAATTATATAAAGAGTAAAATGTCATTTTTGTCTTTGAGGCTTGATCATTTTTGCGACTTTCGTCCTAACTTTTTTTTGCATCTAGGTCCTCGTGTTTTCAAAATCATGTCATTTTCATCTTTTTTGTTAGGGAAATTGGCCTGTAATAATCCCACCTAGACCTTATTGGCCATTAATAATCCCACCTCAGAATATTCCCCCCACCAGTCCCACCTTTCACCTATTTTTCCTACAATGGTCCCCCGTTAAAAAAACTTAACGGAGTTAAGCTTTTTTCCAAATTACAAACAGATTTTTTAGGGCCTTTGATTAGAACGACGATACGAGTCCATTGATATAAAACTTGCCTTGAAACGGTGCTCCAAACGATGGAAACGGCGCTTCAATTCGGGTGTTTAAATTTCCAATTAACCAAAATCAAGTCACTTGGAGCACCATTTCGAAGTAAATTTTACATCAATGGACTCGTATTATCATTCTGATCAAAAGCCCTAAAAAATCTGTTTGTAATTTGGAAAAAAGCTTAACTCCGTTAAGTTTTTCTGACAGGGGACCATTGTAGGAAAATTAGGTGAAAGGTGGGACTGGTGGGGGGAATATTCTGAGGTGGGATTATTAATGGCCAATAAGGTCTAGGTGAGATTATTACAGGCCAATTCCCCTTTTTGTTAATATCATCCATTTTATAACGTTAAGCTAGACTAATTTTTTTTATAGTTCTTCTCTTACAACCTTTAAAAAATAAATATGATGTTTTCAAATAGCGAACGTTTCGGTTTACAGATTCTATTGAAACGCACTGTAATAATTTATTTTAATTTTTTTAAATGTTTCACATAACACAAGTTTTTGTTACGGTACACACAAAACACTTCAATTTAAGGTTAATTTTGAGAAAGTCATTCCCTAATTGTAAAGGAAAAAAATACCGGTATTCATTTTTATAATTTGGATCGATCTAAAACACGTGTCAATATTCTTTTGGGCATATCAAGACTTTAATTTTTAGTTTTCTCTTCCGTTTTTATTCTGAGTGCCGAAACCGTATTTATACCGTAACAAATCGAGCCACGGAACTCCCGCCACAACGTACGAGAGAATTTCACTAGTTATATACCGAGAGAAATAAATAAAATAAAATATGTTTTAACCTAAACTAAACTAATGTAAAACAAAAGTGGACTAAGCTTGTTGCAAACAACCAGCTTTAAGATTGGTTCGGTTTAAGATTTCTACAGTTTAGTTTTGGTTTGGTTTTGACTTACAAAAACAAAAAGTTGCTAATCGTGTCATACATATGAACCCGACCTGAACTCGAAAATTTTATACGAACCTGAACCCGAAAATTGTGTCATACATATGAACCCGAACCCAAACCGAATATTCGTGGATTGACCCGAACACGACCCGTTCGACCTGAATTTTTTTATTTTTTTATTTTTTTCCACAAATTAATATATTAAATTTCAATTTTACTTAAAAAACATAAATGTATATAATACAATAACATTTAAAGGGTGGAGATACAATAGAAAGTTTATTTGGCTAGGAAGGCTAGGAAATGATCTTGACCATCCATTAAGTTAATCAAGGGCTAAGATTAAATCAGGGAAATTGAAAGGAAGAAAAGAGGCGCGTGAGTTTGTTCAAGGGCATTCTAGTCAATCCAAGCCAATAGTTTCTCTCTCCTCCAATTCCCCCCCCCCCCCATTTTTAAACGTTAATAACTCTTTCATACGACATTATTTTTTTATAATTGCACCAAAAAAACGAGCGTTTTTTTATCTTTAAAACGAGTATACTATTGCTATATTTAAAAAAAATTAAAACCCAGTTGCGTAAAACGCAATAGAAAAACCACCAGTTACGTAAAACGCAATGAAAAAAAAACCTAAAAAATGACATTTTTCTAAAACGCAATGCACCAAAAACACAAAGAAATGACTTATTTGTAAAACGCAATGGACAGAAAACACACAGAAATGTCTTATTTGTAAAACGCAATGGCCAGAAAACACATAAAAATGTGTTTTACCTAAAACGCAATGCACCAAAAACACAAAAAAATGTCTTATTTGTAAAACGCAATGGCCAGAAAACACTTAAAATGTCTGTTTTCTAAAACGCAATGGACTGAAAACATTTAAAAAAGTGTTTTACCTAAAACGCAATGTACCAAAAACACAAAGAAATGTCTCATATGTAAAACGCAATGGCTAGAAAACACTTAAAAATGACTCATTCTAAAACGCAATGGACTGAAAACACCTAAAAAATGTGTTTTACCTAAAACGCAATGACTAAAAACACTTAAAAATGTGTTTTTTTTCTAAAACGCAATAGCCAGAAACCACATAAAACTCTCTTATTTCTAAAACGCAATGGACACATAAAACTGTCTGTCACTGTGAACTGTCTGAATTGTCTACGAATTACTGTCTTCGAAATGAGCAAATTTCTGGAAAATTAATTTTTCTGATGCGTTTTTAGTACAACAATTTAATTGAAAAATTTTTTTTCCGAGCTAACCCCAGCCAGGGGCTCTGCCCCTTGGACCCCGCTACCATGGGCTGCCGCCCCCGGACCCCTGCAAAGATAGTAAAACGCAATGACTAAATCAAAAACCCAGATCGTGAAAATGAAATTAAAGAATCTCTTACATGGATCGAAGCCGATTTCTTCATCAATTGACGAAATTTGAATGATAGAAACACTTATCAATGCTCGAATCGAACGAATCGACTGATTATCTCCAAAATCACCGGAAAAAACAAGATTTTTTTATGAAACTAAACTGGGTTTTCTTCAAAAAAAAAGCTGAAGAACACGTTGATCGGGTTTTGAATCATTGATTGGTGATGAAAATCGCACTATAATGTAGTGATTATTGAGATAGAAAGTGAAGAAATAGTTGAAGATGGTGGGTTTTGAAAATGGTGGGTTTTGAAGTTACTGGGTTTTGAAAAAGGAAGAAGAAGGAGTTGGATTGACTAAAATACCCTTTCTCTTTATTTTAAAATTTGCCACATGTCATAATCCTATGGCTTCCTATCCTTCCTAGCCAAAATTAACTTCCTATTTGATCTTTTCCCAACATTTAAATTATAAAATGTGGGTGGAGATACAATAGGAAGTTTATTTGGCTAGGAAGGATAGGAAGTGATCTTGACCATCCATTAAGTTAATCAAGGGCTAAGATTAAATCAGGGAAATTGAAAGGAAGAAAAGAGGCGCGTGAGTTTGTTCAAGGGCATTATAGTCAATCCAAGCCAATAGTTTCTCTCTCCTCCAATTCCCCCCCCCCATTTTTTAAACGTTAATAACTCTTTCATACGACATTATTTTTTTTATAAAAATTGCACCAAAAAAACGAGCGTTTTTTTATCTTTAAAACGAGTATACTATTGCTATATTTAAAAAAAAAAATTTTAAAACCCAGTTGCGTAAAACGCAATAGAAAACCACCAGTTACGTAAAACGCAATGAAAAAAAAAACCTAAAAAATGACATTTTTCTAAAACGCAATGCACCAAAACACAAAGAAATGACTTCTTTGTAAAATGCAATGGCCAGAAAACACACAGAAATGTCTTATTTGTAAAACGCAATGGCCAGAAAACACATAAAAATGTGTTTTACCTAAAACGCAATGCACAAAAAACACAAAGAAATGACTTCTTTGTAAAACGCAATGGCCAGAAACACACAGAAATGTCTTATTTGTAAAACGCAATGGCCAGAAAACACATAAAAATGTGTTTTACCTAAAACGCAATGCACCAAAAACACAAAGAAATGACTTATTTGTAAAACGCAATGGCCAGAATACACACAGAAATGTCTTATTTGTAAAACGCAATAGCCAAAAAACAAATAAAAAAGTGTTTTACCTAAAACGCAATGCACCAAAAACACAAAGAAATGTCTTATATGTAAAACGCAATGGCCAGAAAACACTTAAAAATGACTAATTCTAAAACGCAATGGACTGAAAAAACCTAAAAAATGTGTTTTACCTAAATCAGCCTAAATGAGCCAGGGGCTCTGCCCCTTGGACCCCGCCAGGGGCTGCCGCCCCTGGGACCCCGCTACCGGGGGCTGCCGCCCCCGGACCCCCGCAAAGATCGTAAAACGCAATGACTAAATAAAAAACCCAGATCATGAAAATGAAATTAAAGAATTTCTTACATGGATCGAAGCCGATTTCTTCATCAATTGACAAAATTTGAATGATAGAAACACTTATCAACGCTGGAATCGAACGAATCGAGTGATTATCTCCAAAATCATCAGAAAAAACGAGATTTTTTTATGAAATTAAACTGGGTTTTCTTCAAAAAAAGCTGAAGAACACGTTGATCGGGTTCTGGATCATTGATTGGTGATGAAAATATGCACTATAATGTAGTGATTATTGAGATAGAAAGTGAAGAAATAGTTGAAGATGGTGGGTTTTGAAAATGGTGGGTTTTTGAATTTATTGGGTTTTGAAAAAGGAAGAAGAAGAGTTGGATTGACTAAAATACCCTCTCTCTTTATTTTAAAATTTGCCACATGTCATAATCGTATGGCTTCCTATCCTTCCTAGCGAAAATTAACTTCCTATTTGATTTTTTCCCTATAAAATGTTACATGAATTTCTCCTTTTAAGTTATAAATATGTCACAAAATACACATACAATTAATTTATGACAAAAACATATTGTAAAAAATATAATATAATAAAAAGGGGTTAAATAGGTCAATTGGGTTGACCCGAACCCGACAACCTGACCGGGGTGATCTGAACCTGGCCCATTTAGCTAAACGGGTTCATATGTTCAATCTAAAACTGACCCAAACTCGTTTAGACTAAATCTAAACTCATAAATTTCATGTTAGGTTCGTATCGGGTCTGGTCTGAAATCCACTCCCCTGCCCACAAAGGGTACGCACCCTTTGTACTCGAGTGTATGCACCTAATGTTGGCTGGACTTTTGAATCTTGACTTGCAAGTTCCTTCAAATCCCAAACGGGTTACGTTTCTGGTACCAGAAAAACACCTTCTTCTTCTTCTTCTTCTTCTTCTTCTTCTGTATCTCAAATTTGAAATCGAGTATTAGGGTTTTTGATCTGCAAATGGCGAACAAGTATAGCATAATCGTCCCAACTTACAACGAACGCCTCAACATCGCTCTCATCGTCTTCCTCGTCTTCAAGCATATACCGTAACATTCTTTTCAATTCATTACTCATATCAACTCATTCTAACAATTACTCCAATTTTAATGTGGTTGCTTACTGTTGGATCTGTGTATGTAGCTGTTTACATTGTTCTAGATCAAGTCTGCCCTAGAATTATCACAATTTACATGAGTACATGATTTTTTACTTTTTGCTCTTATAAATCTATGATATTTCTAGGTAAACATATGGCTGATTATTATGGATCATGCTGATCTTGTGAATTCTAGTAAAGTCAAACCGGAAGAAATGTCATCATCTTGATCTTGCACTTTCTGTCAGTTACATACTCGAATTGGTTCATCCGTTTGACCTGTAACGGTTCGAAATTGCTACTTCTAGTTAGTTTGATTAAAATTTGAAACAAGTGTTGTAATTGATGTGTATGTGGCCGAGAAATTTTTTTTCGACTCAAGCTTGTGATTGAAAAAATGCTCAAGTTAAAGTGATAATTAAACCATCTTTCCATTGCTAAATCATGATTGCTAGTTGATGGGCGACTGAGCATGCAGTGCATTTAGTTTTATGATCAAATTGCCATGCTCGTTTGAGGATGTTGAAGAGCAAATATACAATTAGGGGCTGTTTGTTTAGCTCTTAATGGTTCAGAGTTCAGACCTCTTACTGGTTCAACACTTAATGGTTCAAACTATTTGTTTCGCGAGCAGATGTATGAATGATTCAGACATTTGTCTCTGAATGGTTAAGCATTATACTGAGTCTGAATGGTTAAGACCTCTTATCTGGATTGGTCAAACATTTGCCTCTGAATGGTTAAGCATTATAGTAGCTCTTAATGGTTCAGACCTCTTACTGGTTTAGTATTTAATGGTTCAGACCTCTTACTGGTTCAGCACTACCCATTCAGAAGTTGCCAAACAGCCCCTTACTCTTCTTTCTTTAGTGTGTTGTAGAATAGCTGTGGATGTCTTTAAGTTCATTGACATGGTTGTTGTCTTGTTAGAGATGTTGACTTTGAAATAATAATCGTGGATGATGGTAGTCCTGATGGAACTCAAGATATTGTCAAACAGTTGCAGCAAGTCTATGGAGATGACCGCATTGTATGTTGTACAGTTATTATTTAACTCAATTTCATATCTACGCTTTTAAAAGTTCAAAATTTCATATATAATACCATATTTACCCGTTTCATAGCAAGTAAAATGTAATCAGCTATGTATAACAACTTGTTTCACCGAACTAACAAAGAAAACATTAATTCTTGAGATGATCATGATTCACAATATCATATCGTTAATTTTTTAATGCAGCTACTAAGAGCTAGACCCAAGAAGCTTGGATTAGGTACCGTACCTCTTTATATTTTTCTATTTGAAATTTTAAGTTATATTAATGAATTAAGTCAATCTTTCTTTGACCAGGGACTGCTTACATTCATGGTCTGAAGCACGCTTCAGGAAATTTTGTTGTTATCATGGATGCTGATCTGTCACACCATGTAAGTGTAATTGCCAGTTTTTCTTAAATTATGGAAAAATTATTACACAATGGAATGCTACAAGGAGAATCCATCTTATAGTTATTCATAATTTCATATACATTTTAGAGTTAAATGCTTGGTTGGTCCCTGTGGTTTGCGAAAATTGCAGACTTGGTCCTAAGGGTTTACTAATTACATACTTGGTCCCAGTGGTTGTAATTTTTGAACTCGGGTGGTCCTTAACACTAACCTTTGTTAAATTTTCCAGTTAAGTATTTATGAAATGACTAAATTGTCCTTAAATATTAAAAAATAAAAAATAAAAAACTAAAACAATATAGCCAGCCCCTCATCTTCTTCAGTTCTTCTCCCCCAACCCTCTCTAACCCACCACCACCACCACTTCCTCCTCCACCTTCAACCCACCACCAACACCTCCTCCACCTCCACTGTCAACACTTCTAAAGCAACCATTCAATCTCATCCACTTAACAAAGAGCACACAATTTGAACAAATAAAAGGTGTGCTCATGGCTGCCGCATCTGCTTCTTTCACCGGATCGGTTTTCAAATCCAACCGTATCTCAATCAACTCCGCAATCTCCGCCGGCGTACGGACCGTCGCTTTCAACACCAACATCGCATCGTGAGTTCAGCTTCAACGGAGCCTCAGTTACTCACCGGATCTGCTATTGGTGAGGTAATTCTTACTATTTTGAGTATATTAATCCTTTTTCAATATTTTGAATTCTTGATCACATCAGATCGGACTATAATTTGCTTTGAAATTTGGGATTTACTGTTAACAATAGTGACGGTGGAGGTGATGGCTTGAAAGTGGAGATGGTGGTGGTGGGTCGAAGGTGGAGGTGGTGGGTTGAAGGTGGAAGTGGTGATGGTGAGTTTCAGAGAGAGATGAAGAAGAAGATAAGGATTGGTCATCTTTATAATTTTTTTTTAATGTTTAGGGATAATTTAGTCATTTCACAAATACTTAACTGAAAAATTTAACAAAGGTTAGTGTTAAGGACCACCCGAGTTCAAAAAGTACAACCACTGGGACCAAGTATGTAATTAGTAAACCATTAGGACCAAGTCTGCAATTGCTGCAAACCACAGGGACCAACCAAGCATTTAACTCTACATTTTATTAACTTTTTTCTTATGTTTGTCTACACAGCCAAAGTACCTCCCACACTTTATAAAGTAAGAAAATTCCACCCAATCTTGATGTTTAACTTTTTTTATTCATTTGACGAGTTTCCCTTTAAACTATTTTGTTATGTCACCCTTTTCCCCTGAAGAGTAAAAACATAACCCAATTAAATCCTTTCATAAGTTAATGTGTGACGAAATTGCCAACACTACTACTAATGAAGATTTCTTAAATTCAGGAAACAAGTGGAAACGGGTGCTGATATTGTTACTGGGACCCGGTATGTAAGAGGTGGAGGTGTTCATGGCTGGACCCTGATGCGCAAATTGACAAGTAGAGGGGCGAATGTTCTTGCACATACACTTCTTTGGCCCGGTGTATCCGATTTGACGGGCTCGTTCCGGTACATAATCTTAGATTAGCATTTTTCTATCTTTTTTTACTTATTAGAAAAGGTAAATTACAGTTTTCGTCCTTTATGTTTGTATCGAATTGCAGTGGATAGCCTTTAACTTGAATAATTACAGTCACAATCCTTTATTTCACATCCTACGTCCTTTAGCTCTAACCTGGTTAAAATTTTCAGTTAGGTCTAATCAGTCAAGGGCAATTTAGTCTTTCTACCAACTTAATTAGAGAAAAAATTAAAACATAATTTTAAAAACACTGCACTCTTACATTTTTCATTTTTTCCCTTTCCCTTTCCCTTTCTTCTTTACCATCACCACCACCACCATAACCACCCCCTCTCTCCAACCCATCTCTCTCTCTAACCAACCCCCACCCCTATCACCACCACCATATCCGCCACACTGCCGCCTCCATCTAGCTCGTGATCTAACCACCACACCACTGCCTCCATCTGGCCGTTTGCTGATGAACCCGTTTTTAGGTATACGAGTAGAAATTGACAGCTGTTATGTTGGTGAATGTATGATGAGATCTTGTGTGGCTGACAAAGGATATTATGGTTTTGTTATAATTTTATAGGTTAGGGAATTTGTGAATGGCTACACGGTGTTGCGAGAAATAGGATTTGAAGCCAATAGTGTTACTGAAGCATTATTTGCCCATGATAATGATAAGGAGGCTGCAGCCCATTATCTGAGCGGTTCATCCTGAGACGACCACTACCAACCTTAAATCATTTATATTCCCTTTGTGTGTTTGATTGTAAAATGGGCTACTTTTGATTATCTGGTTTTATGTTTTGTAAATTGAAGTGTCACCAATAGCTTGTGATCTGTGGATTATTGTTGAGTTTTTAAAATTAGGGAAAGGGAAAGAATGAAAAAATGTAAGAGATGTAATGGGTTTTTAGAATTAGGTTTTAATTTTTTCTCTAATTAAGTTGGTAAAGACTAAAGTGCCATTGACTGATCAGAACTAACTGAATTTTTTAACCAGGTTAGAGCTAAAGAACGTAGGGTGTGATGAGTTTTCCAAATAAAGGATTGTGACTGTAATTATTAAAGTTAAAGGCTATCCACTGCAATTTGATATAAAAATAAAGGACGAAAACTGTAATTTACCCTATTAGAAATAATGTATGTAGATGTCAGTATGTCAACTTTTTATCTAAGTCACCCAATTCAAACTACTTTCCATTAAGGCCACCCGTGTTAGTATTGTATTATTATTATTTTGTAATACTATATGGAGGCCACCCGTATATTAAAACTAGTCAACTATGAAACAAAGTTGAATTCTTAGATGGCCTCCACATACATTATACCTATGTGTTTTCCTTATTTTTACAGATATTTATATTCTTGTATGACAGTCTTTACAAAAAATCTGTGCTTGAAGACATTATAAGCTCTTGCGTGAGCAAAGGATATGTTTTTCAAATGGAGATGATTGTCCGAGCTTCAAGAAAAGGATATCATATCGAAGAGGTACCATGATTTATGTATTACTATAACTCAAACGTTTTTAACGTGTATAAAATATTAATACTGTTGCCTTTAAAATCTAGATTATTATTAAATCTGGTTTTTGTAATCATATAGGACACACTAATTACTTGTATGAAATCTAAGACTTTTGGACAAAGTCATACCAAAATTACCAGTTCAACCTGAACACACCTGACCCACACGTTCTGGCCTAAGTTCGAGCTTGGGTGGGCGGGCGCACCCCTTAAAATAAAATTTTATAGGCTAAAATCCCGATCGCATCCCTTGAAATTTTGATTAAACCCCTTGTTCGCACCCCCAGAAAATAATTTCTAGGTCCACCATTGGACTTCTGGCAAACATGTTGAAAGTCGTCTAATCTGTATTTTTGGTGTATAAAGCCTGCTAAGTTATATTAAAAAAATCAGACTATCATTGAAATAATGTAGTTTCATAATAAACTTGTTTGTCGAAATCTAATAATTTTGGAGGAAAGTGTTTTGGATCATCCTGACCCGACCCGTATCAAGAGTACCCATAGCTGTCAATAGCGATTGCAGCGATCTCTATAGCACGCTATATAGCGAAGCAATGTAGTGTCGCTATTATGGTTGTAGTAATGGATAGCGAGAATAGCGACACCTTAATTTTTTTTAAATATACATAGCAATAAATTTAGCTATAAAATAGCTAGATTTTAGGTTTTAGTTTAGTATACATGTAAATTAGCATATATACTAGGGTACTTTGATGTAATATACATATAAAAATTTTTAAATTTTTTTCTAGTGTATCGCTATTTATAAAAGAGCCGCCCGCTATTATCGCTATTCGCCATTCACAACTATGAGAGTAGCCATTTTGATCAGAACCTTTCCTGCCCACCCTCCGTTGTAGCACTTTAATTTTCCTCCATTTCTTATTATTGGCCCAATCATTGTGTCTGAACTAAATGAGACTTCTCATCACATCTTTTTAAAAAATTTCCCTTTATTGATATGATAGTTAGCGGTATGATATTTAGTTAAATACTATTTACCAGTTATGTATTTGGTATATAGAGTATATACTCTTGATTATCGAATCAGACCTGCTCAATTAGTTTTCATGTCAATTATTAATGTTGACTTTTTATGACTCATTTAGGTTCCAATAACCTTTGTCGACCGTGTTTATGGAAGTTCCAAGCTTGGCGGATCAGAAATAGTCGAGTATTTGAAGGGTCTCGTTTACCTTCTTTTCACCACGTAAACAACATAGAACAAATTTCATGTATATATCCTTCTAAAAGTTCAGACTTTCATATATATTCTTCTAAATTTCATAATCTAATAGTTAACCGTTCAAAACACTCAACATATCATATTTATCCATCTCATTGTAAATAAAATAAAAATCAGTTACTTTGGGAAGCAACATGTTTACCATGAACCATCCTAGCACATAATATTCCCTTTTATTTATTCTATGACATGGGGTGTTATGAGTGACTGATTTTGTTTTATTTACTATGAACTGGGTAAATAGTATGTTTTTGGTATTTTTGAACGTGCAAGTATATGATATCATGAAATTTAATTAGATATATATGAAACCCTGAACTTTAGATGTATGCATATACATATGAATTTGCCTCAAAACAACTTATGCTAGATATCATTCGATACTATAATCTCACAGGACGATGACCCGATACATGGCTTGTGCTTTTGTAATCATGCAAATAGCCATCATACAGCAATTTACCTTGACAAACAATTTCGTTCTATACTTGAATTTTGCTTCTTTCACTGTGAGCCACATTTTTTTGTCTTTATATATGTATCTTTTATAACGACTGTTACAAGGACATGCTTGCAGTTGAAGCCTTTGAATGTTCTGATGGATTTGTGGTGTTTGTCTAAAATTATTTTGCATTGGGTCAGGTGGGCCTCCAGCAATTTATTGGACCATGCATCTTGTAGTATTTTTGTGGCAACTGACTCACTGGTGTGGTCATTAGGGTTGTAATTAGGGCCGTTCAAACCGCTCGTTGCTTGTCGCTTGTCGCTCGACACTCGTTCAGAAATTGCTCGAAGAATGCAAGTTCGATTTGACGCTCGGTTGTAAATGAGCCGCTCTGCTTGATTCGGTTTGTAAACAAGCCAAGCATGAGCAAAGGGCCGCTCGGCTCGAATTATTATTTTTAATTAGTATACATATACACATATAGGTAGAGGATCCTGTACATTAATCCAGAAGTGTGAGAAGTGTATTATAACACTATATATAACACTATATAACATCATATAAACACTGTATAACACTATGTAACACCATATAACACTATGTAACACCACTATATAACATTATATAACACTATATGTAACACTATATAACATTATATAACATATATAACACTATATTTTGTCTGATAGCATGTCTATGATAGATGTATAGTGTTATATTTGTTATATAATGTTATATAGTGTTACATAGTGTTATATGGTGTTATATGGTGTTACATAGTGTTATACGGTGTTTATATGATGTTATATAGTATTATATATAGTGTTATAATACACTTCTCACACTTCTGAATTAATGTACACTATCCTTACCCCATATATACTCAAATATAAATTATACATGTATACACACACCTATATATATACACACATACATATATACTTAAATATAAATTAAATTTATAGTTCTATATATTAGATTTTGATCCACTATATACAAATTTGTAACTATGCCTGTACGTACTATTCCAATCATGCCAAAGAAAAAATTAATATCAAATCTAAAAGTTAAATCCTAAACCGATAAATGACAGTCTGCTCATCGTCTCAATGTTTCATGCCGTTACCTTAAGTCGATCATCTCTGCTCTCAACATCATTCTTCGTTGCAACATGATCATCGCTTTATGTAATGAAATGGCTTGTTTTTAAAAGAATAAAAACTTGAGACCCAATATTGTCACTATCTCTCTTATCAAATTTAAATCGGGCGACACGGTTGTCCAAATCGCTCGAACTTCGCTCGACGCTCGCTCGAAATATTTACTGCTCGGAAAATGCTCGCTTTATTTGAGGCTCGGTTTTAAATGAGCTGCTCCGCTCGGTTCGGTTTGTAAACGAGCCAAGCACGAGCAAAGGTCCGTTTAAACCGTGTGGAACGAGACTTCGAACAAGAACGCAAGAGTAATCGCGGATTTCTCAAGGGCTTAGCAAACCTACTAAAGGGAAGGAAGAAACGAGACCATTAGTCTCCTTATGTAATGTTGTATTTTCAATTTAGTCCCTGCGTGGACATTTATCGTATTCAGTCCCTACGTGGACTTATCTTTATAGTCCCTGTGCGGACATCTATCTTGTGTTGGTCCCTGCGTGGACTTGTTTTTCTACAAACCTCTGCGTAGGTACTTATTTAATTAAAAGTCCCGTTTAGGGCAGCGTGTAATCGTATTTGAAGTTTATGGAATGTTATCTTATAATTTCATTTTTGTTATTACTATATATGAAATAAATCAAAATCATTCCTTTTAAATTTAAATCTGCCTAAGTAAAGAATCTTAAGAGTGAAACCTAGCCAGGTGTCTTTTTGGACCCAGCCAAGATGGTAAGACCTGATTAAAAGATTCAGAATTCCAGTTAACCTCTGTAATCATGTTAAAGTTCGTGGCAGATGTGATTCGTTAAAATCGCACGTGTCATTCTTATATAAGAATCCTTTTAAGGATTCCAAGGCCCAAATTAATGATATAATAAATCATGGGTTAAATCATCAATAAAGATGATCAGGTATTAAACATCCATTAGTGATGTAGAGCCTACGGGCCGAATTATTAAGCATCCATTAGTGATGTAGTGCCTACGGGCCATAATGATTGTCATATAAGACAAAAGACAGTGGTAGTCTATGACTCCCTGTCAGGAAGGGTAAAAGGACTACGGTTCAAACCTTCATACCTTGATTCTCTGTAATCTCGGCTAATATTATAAAAACGTCCTCGTGACTAGGCTTTTATGCCACTAACAATATTATTTGTAATTAGGATAAGTATGTTCAAATCCTAAATAAAAGTGAGTAACAAATTAACCAGATATGGTCTCTGTTACCATGGTTAATGAATTGCCATAAAAGACAATTCCATAATAAACTCCTAAATAAAAATTTCGTTATCTTCTGTAACAGATTCAAGTTACCATGGCTGATCCTAGTGGAGAAAATAGCCACTCGAATGAAGACGAATACGATAACGCCCAAGTTAATTTGACGGGCGCTCAATTAAAAGCTCTTGTCGATAACGCTGTCAAGGCAGCTCTGGATCGACAATATGAAGAATATACTGAATCTCGGAGCCGAACTATATCCAAACCACCCTCAAAGCCGAAAACCCACTCAAAATCCCACAGCAAACCGTTGTCCAAGCCTAAAAAGGACGATGATAATCACTCGTCCAATGAAAACAGTGTCCGTAAAGAAAGGGTATATACTGATGCGTCTCGTGCCAGGGGCTGCACCTACAAGTACTTTGTGTCTTGTAAACCCCGAGACTTCACTGGGGAGAAAGGAGCGGTCGATTGTATGACGTGGCTTGACGAGATGGACACCGTGGTGGACATCAGCGGCTGTGCAGAAAGGGATGTGGTGAAATATGTGTCACAATCATTTAAGGGCGAGGCCCTGGCTTGGTGGAGGGCTTTGGTTCAGGCCTCGGGAAAGGCTGTGCTGTACAGCATGACATGGGAGGAATTCATTTCTCTCATCAAGGAGAATTACTGCCCTCAACATGAGGTCGAAAAGATAGAGACTGACTTCCTGTCCTTGGTGATGACAGACCTTGACTGTCAAGCTTACCTAACGAGCTTCAACACGATGTCCCGGTTGGTTCCGTATCTGGTAACCCCGGAGCCAAAGAGAATCGCTCGTTTCATCGGTGGGTTAGCCCCCGAAATAAAGGCAAGCGTGAAGGCCTCTCGGCCAGCGACCTTTCGATCTGTAGCCGACATTTCTTTGTCCCTCACTCAGGACGCGGTCCGTCAAAGAGCGCTGAGGAACAAGGAGGCTGAAAAGAGAAAGCGTGAAGATGATACTTCACGGAGGTCGGGCAAGAAGCACCGTGGGAACGGTGATAACAAGAGAGGGTCGGAGTCAAGGAAGGATGGGCAACAGACTGGTGAGAAGCCCAAGTGCAAGAACTGCAAGAGACATCACTTTGGAAAGTGTAGGCTCGATTCAAACTCGCAGACTCAGTCGAGGTCGTATGCTTGCGGGTTGTGCAAGTCCAAGGACCACAAGACCGTGGATTACAAGAAAATAAAGGATGCAACTTGCTATAACTGCAGCGAGAAGGGGCACATTAAAAGCAACTGCCCTAAATATGCCAAGAAGCCTGAAGAGGCCAAGAAGAACAATGCTAGAGTCTTCAGGATGGAGGCGAAGGAAGCAGTGCTGGATGATAACGTGATCACAGGTACTTTTCTCGTAAATGATATCTTTGCAAGAGTACTTTTTGATTCGGGCGCTGATAAGTCTTTCGTAGATCATAAATTTTGTAAATTGCTGAATATGCCTGTCAAAACCTTAAACGTGAACTACGAGGTAGAGCTAGCAGATGGAACCATAGAAACCGTCTCCACTGTGTTAGATGGATGTGTGATATCCATTAAGAACCACTCTTTTCCTCTATCTCTACTTCCCTTTAATTTGGCTGGTTTTGACATAGTTCTGGGTATGGACTGGTTATCTCACAACCAGGCCCAAATCGTCTGCAACAGAAAGCAAGTGGTGATAAAGACTCCGTCTGGTGAATCGCTTACCATTCGAGGAGATACCCAGCACGGATTGCCTGAGCAAGTGACTATGCTCAAGGCTTCAAAATGTCTAAAGAAGGGTTGTGTCATTTACATGGCACAGGTGATTTTTGAAGAGCCTAAACCGAAGATAGAAGACATTCCCGTCATTTCGGAATATCCAGAAGTTTTCCCTGAAGATCTACCTGGGTTGCCACCAGATAGGCAAGTGGAATTCAGGATCGATATCATCCCTGGAGCAGCACCTATCGCTAGGGCACCGTACAGGCTAGCACCAACCGAAATGAAGGAGTTAAGGACCCAGCTGGATGAACTGCTGGCTAAAGGGTTCATCAAACCTAGTTCGTCTCCCTAGGGAGTACCTGTCCTGTTTGTTAAGAAGAAGGACGGATCGATGCGTCTGTGCATCGATTATCGCGAGCTTAATAAGGTCACGATAAAGAATAGATATCCTTTGCCAAGGATCGACGATTTATTCGATCAGCTACAAGGGGCAAGTTATTTCTCGAAAATTGACTTAAGGTCAGGCTACCATCAGCTAAAGGTCAGAGATGAAGACGTACATAAAACCGCATTTAGGACTCGTTACGGTCACCACGAGTTCCTAGTGATGCCTTTTGGGCTTACTAATGCACCGGCTGCGTTCATGGATCTCATGAATCGCGTCTGCAAGCCGTACTTGGACAAATTTGTCATCGTTTTCATCGACGACATTCTTATCTACTCGAAGAACCAAGCTGACCATGAGAAACACCTTCGTTGTATTCTCAAACTGCTGCATCGTGAGAAACTCTATGCCAAATTCTCCAAGTGCGAATTTTGGCTTCGAGAAGTCCAATTTCTTGGACATGTCGTCAGCGAGCGTGGTATCCAGGTGGATCCCGCTAAAGTAGAGGCTGTCATGAACTGGCAAGAGCCAAAGACGCCTACAGAGATTCGTAGTTTCCTGGGGTTAGCAGGATACTATAGGCGTTTCATTGAAATTTTTTCAAGGATTGCTGTGCCCTTAACTTCCCTGACCAAGAAGAAGATAAAGTTTGTTTGGGGCCCTAAGCAGCAAGAGTCCTTTGATATTCTAAAGCAAAAGCTGAGCAACGCTCCTGTGCTGACTCTACCGGAAGGTACCGAGGAGTTCGTAGTTTACTGCGACGCATCACACACTGGCATGGGATGTGTGCTCATGCAGAAAGGCAAGGTTATTGCCTATGCTTCGAGACAGTTAAAGGTGCACGAGAAGAATTACACCACCCATGACTTGGAGCTGGGTGCCGTTGTGTTCGCACTAAAGTTGTGGAGGCATTATCTGTATGGTATCAAGTTTGTGATCTATTCTGATCACAAGAGCCTTCAACATCTGTTTAATCAGAAGGAATTAAATATGAGGCAACGCCGATGGATGGAGACCTTAAATGATTATGATTGTGAAATCAGGTATCATCCCGGCAAAGCGAATGTAGTCGCTGATGCCTTAAGTCGAAAGGAAAGGGTGAAACCCATCTGAATCAATGCCAAGAGCATTGAAGTAAAGAATAATTTGATTGAAAGGGTGTTAGCTGCACAGAGAGAAGCTGTGTTAGAAGCTAACTATCCTAAAGAGAAGTTAGGAGTGACTGAGGAGCAGTTAACTCTTAGCAAGGATGGAATTTTACGATTGAATGGGCGAATATGGGTTCCTATTTATGGAGGACTACGAGATGTTATCCTCCAAGAAGCCCATAGTTCCAAATATTCTGTCCATCCTGGAGCAGATAAAATGTATCAGGATCTAAAGGCAAATTATTGGTGGATAGGCTTGAAAAAGTCTGTAGCCGCTTATGTAGCCAAATGCTTAACTTGTGCGCAAGTCAAGGCTGAGCATCAGAAGCCGTCTGGCTTGCTACAACAGCCTAAACTTCCTGAATGGAAGTGGGAATGTGTAACTATGGATTTTATTACCAAGTTACCCAAGACGAGGAAAGGAAATGACACAATATGGGTTATCGTTGATAGGCTGACTAAATCAGCGCATTTCTTACCCATCAAGGAGACTTATAACTCCGACACGTTAGCCCAGTTATATGTTGATAAGATTGTAGCCTTGCATGGCATACATGTGTCTATTATCTCCGATAGAGATACTAGATACATGTCCCATTTCTGGAAAAGTTTCCAGCAATCTTTGGGCACACGTCTGAATTTTAGTACGGCTTACCATCCTCAGACAGACGGTCAGAGTGAGCGTACTATTCAAACGTTGGAAGACATGCTGCGTGCATGTGCTATCGATTTGGGAGGTAGTTGGGATAAGAACCTACCATTAATCGAATTCTCCTACAACAATAGCTACCATACCAGCATTAAGGTTGCGCCTTTCGAGGCATTATACGGTAGAAAGTGTAGATCGCCTGTTTGTTGGGCGGAAGTTGGAGATGTCCAATTGTCTGGACCAGAGATAGTTTTCGAGACGACGGACAAGATTGTCCAGATTTGAGACCGTCTCAAAGCTGCCCGAGATAGGCAGAAGAGTTACGCGGATCCAAAGCGTAAAGATTTTCACTTCGAAGTAGGTGAAAAAGTGTTACTTAAAGTATCACCCTGGAAGGGGATGATGCGTTTCGGTAAGAAAGGCAAACTAAGCCCGAGATACATAGGACCTTTCGAGGTTATCGAACGGGTCGGGTCCGTTGCCTATAAGCTAAACTTACCGGACGAGCTCAATGGAATTCACAATGTGTTCCACATCTGCAATCTAAAGAAGTGTTTCGCTGATGAATCATTGGTGATCCCACACACAGATGTGCATATAGATGAGAGCTTGAAATTTGTAGAGAAGCCTTTGTCGATTGAAGATTGACAGGTAAAGAAGTTTCGAAGGAAGCATGTACCTATAGTAAAGGTCAAGTGGGATGCCCGTAGAGGTCCCGAGTTCACGTGGGAGGTTGAAGCGACGATGAAAGAAAAATACCCTTATTTGTTTGAGTAAATATCGGGTCGAGATTTATTTTAAGGGGGTGAGGATGTAACACCTCGAAATTTTGTGTCCAATAATGTGTTGACATGTGTCATGAGTTTACACATGGCATTAAATATTAAATAAAGGACTAATGTTGACAAACCTTGAAAGTATGTAAATTCGAGGGTTATAAATGTCAACAAAGGATAAATATACTGCATAGTAACCCTAATTGACGCTCGTACCTTCAAACGAATAAATCATGGATCGTACGGAGCGAAACGCGGGAGAAAGTGAGAGATTACAAGCTGCAGGGGTTAATTGTGTCAACATGTTTAATTTATACCTCTGAGTGACCCTTTGACGAACCCAAGGCTTGGTAACAGTAAAATACGCTCACTAGATTGTGCTACGTAAATCTCGCGAAGTTCCGTTTTAAAACGAGAAAGTTATGATCAAATTCGTATGAGAGGGGTTAAAAGCGTCAACAATAAAAGTTAAGGCTTTTCGGATAGTAATTAAACTAACCGGGGACTTAACAGTGCGGGTAAATGGCACGAGGCCCTTAATTGTAATTAACCGAGGGCCAAATCGCAAAGTTACCCCTTCGAACCCGAAAGGTCAGGTTAATGATTACGAAAGATTCGGTTAATCATTACAAAAGATTTAAAAATCTTTGAAAACAGGCCTCAGGCGGCCCGCCTGAGTGAAACAAGCAAGTTGAAGCGGGTCGCGAGCCACCTGTGGATACACGTCTGACATGAAGATTCATGTGGCCCGCGTACAAGCTACATGAAATCTAATGCGGGCCGCGTGAGAGTCCCAGATGCAGAAACTTTGGACAGACTTGCTGTTTGAAGTTGTGAACGATAAAAAAGGCAATAAATGAAGCATGGGCGCCCTCTACTTGCCCCCTAGTACCCAGGGCCACCTGCTGATCATCTATGCTCCATTGTAGGATGAGTTGTGATGATCCTAAGCCTCATTTTTCACTATAAAAGCCAATGCAATGTGCACAATGGAATCACACCTCAAAACTTACCTTCTGATCAATCTTGGAGCTCTCAAGCTTTCTTCTAACATTCTAAGTCGTGCACTAAGCTTCTGTAAGTATGCCAAACCTTTTATGGCTTTGTTTTTGCTTAGTTTAGCTCAAAAGTCAATCCGTCGTAACTAACAATTGACTTTGCGATAAATCACGAATGGTCAAGTGATTTGTCGAATCAAAGATAGTTATATGATGGTAATCATGTGGGCATTAAACCCCTAAAAGGGCACCCTCTGATTCCCACTCTAACTAGTTCAAATATCGAGTCAAACGTGCTTAGAAAAAGTCAACAGAAATGCCATTTTGCGATTTCTTGCATAATCTGTAATGTAGATGATATGTAACCTGTTTGAACACTCATAAAACATGATAATAAGTTTATAAACCAGTCTAAGCTTATTTGATCCGGCCATTTTCTGTTTAGACCCGGTTCGGAGCCGAAAGTCGCAAAAGTTTGACTTTTGCATTGACTTCAGTTCTGACCCATTAAAGTTTGATTTAGATATGCCTTAGGACTCTCTTAGGACCAGGTTACATGATGGTATAACCCTCTGTGACCGGTTCGTTGTTTGTCCAAGTCTTTTACACATTTCCGTTAAATGCTTAAAAGTTGACCGTAACGCCCTTTTTAAATTAAAACGAGAATTTCAGACATGTGAATGGATCATAACCTTGGTTACTGATCTCTAAGCATGTCCCTAAAATTTCACGTCAATCCGAGGTCCAGAATAGGAGTTATGCTAAATAGCGCAAATTGCGAAACTTTAAGTAATTAAATAGCGCAATTAGCATAACGCCTATCTAAACCCGGATTTCGACGCCAAAACTTTTACTCACTAATGTAATATAATATTTTGGGATTTTTAAAGATTTTTAATTATTTTTAACCTGCTCATAACCTGCGGTTATGGCAACGGTTCGGTAAATACCGAATATACCCTTTTTGGCCATAACTCGAGTTCTACAAGGTCTTTTGACCCGATTCCAGTTGCTACTGATTTTAAATAATAAATAAAGTATTTTAGACTATATAAACTATTCGGGAAACTCATATTTCCTGTAGAACTCTAAAACCTCCTTTATAATCTTTAAAAAGACCAAAATACCCCTACGGGGCATTAAATGAATTTAAACTCGTTACGGGCATTATGGAAGGTATCCTACTGATACCACAACCTCTTTAAGGCATATTGACTTACGAAAACAATGTAGGACTCTTACGGTTACCCGTTGCGCCTTTTGCGCGCACGGTTCGGCTTATGTAACTAGTTTACATAAATTAGCCGAAACGGGTCAAACCATATTGTTTTGACCCCAAAATCCAGAGTATGATTATTTATACCCATATAAAACAAGTCTTCAAACTTGTTGGGTTAAAATCACACTCCATTCACGGTTTTCGCCTTTCACGCGATTAAACCGTAACTATCCTTTGAAACCGACCGGTCTAAGCTACAGCAAATATAAAGACCCGTTAGGATTCTAATAGGTTATTTTAAACCTTCGTTCCAGAATAGGAGACCAGTAAAAGCTATCTGTGATTTATTCAATTAAGGATTATACTTGCAAAGGTAAATACTTTTAACTTATTTTCCGTTATACGGGCTTGGGTTACGGTATTTAAAATACCGCTTGGTCGGGCAATTGACCCCAACTCATTAGTAGTTGGGTATTATCAATGTGACCCGTTTAAAAACTTGTTTTGTTGGCTTAACGCCTTTGGGGGCTTAATGACCATGTCCCGGATATCCCTGGCAGCATTTACGAATGGCCACGACCTTGACATCCTGGTGTAGGCGTACACCCGGCATTATGTCCATAACTATAAAAGTGTAGCCGTTGGTTACCCGCCACGGTTTTATGCTATGTGGTGTGTCTATTAAACTTTAACCCGACACGACTCGGGCGACCGAACGCATAGTAACATGTAATTCTTTACAAGATTTAATTATAAATTATCCTAAGTTATAAAAGAGTTTGTGCCTTGTGCATTCAAATTAGGGCTGGCATATCGGGTCAACCCGATCTGTTAAGACACGAACACGATAAAACACGAACCCAAAACATGTAAACACGAACACGACACGAAATCTTATCGTGTCAGATTTTTCAAACACGAACACGAACCTGATAACAAACAGGTTACACGAAACGACCTGTTAAGACACGAAAAACTTACTAGCTTATCACACAACCTGTTTAAGACACGAAAACGACCTGTTAAAGACATGAACACGAAAAAATTACCAAGTTTATTTTGTGAATCAATCTACCTAAAACTTCAACATCAATTTTCCCAATCTAACTAAGAAAAAACACAAATACAAAAGAACCATATTAACATCAGATTCAAATTTGAAATAAATGATAAAACCCCAATCTAACTAGGGCTTGGCAGGGGGTTTACAATCACACTGTTATTACAAATCTCATTGTAAAATCTACACCACACTGATATTAAGTACTTTTAGATGCATTTATATCTACACCACACTAATCTTACAAAATACAATCATATAATGTTGAATCTCTGTGAATACAGAGGTTCACCTTTAACATGTAATGATAAATTGATCATCTTTTACATACCTAAATAACGAAGGTGGAGATACTGAGCCAGAATAACTAAATAATAGTAGAACTGAGCCGGAATAACTGAACGGATGAGAATGGCGAGTGGCTGGTCCGAAGTAAATTTACGATAACCGACGCAGAGAGTAACCGGATGAACAGTTGAACTGACGGCGTAATAACTAACGCCGACGAATCTTGACGGCGATGAACGGATGAATAACCGGAGCAAGAATGGCGAGCGGCTGGGCTGAAGCGTGAAACTGTGAAAAGTGAATTAATGGATTTCAAGTTTTGGGTATACCCTAATACGTAATACCCCATGGCTGACTCCACATGTCCCCACATATTTGATTTATTTTTTAATTTAAAATTATAAACAGGTCACTAACGGGTCTTAACAGATTAACGTGTTTTAACCTGTTTAGACACGAAATTTAAACAGGTCTTATCGTGTCGACCTGTTTTAGACACGAAACCTGTTAAGGCCAAACACGAAACCTGTTAACTTCGTGTAGGTTCGTGTCGTGTTATCGTGTTCGTGTCAGAATTGCCAGCCCTAATTCAAATCAATTTTAATAAACATTTTACAAAAGTGTCGGTTGAATGTATTTACCAGTGTAAACTGACGTATTTTCCCAAAAAGATTAAATGCAGGTACTAAACGTAATCGGCTGGCTATAGCTCCTTAGCATCTTAAAGAGTCTCGCAAGCTTTTGATGCCTTGTCTGTTGAACAATACTTTTTATTATTTTGATCCCCTGTGGATACCATTTGACTATTTGTGATACATTCGATATTACAATCAATGGTTGAATTATAATTATCTTTATGCTTCCGCTGTGCATTCATATATTGTGTGGTTTGACTATAATGTTGCCAACTACGTCACGATAATCCCCCACCGGGCCCACCGGTGAGACACGTGGAAATCGGGGTGTGACAATAACACCTGAATTTAAGCGCGTTGAACGCTACATCTGGGGATTGGCCTCGGAATTTCGCAGTTTGGTAACTTCGGCCAAGCCCGCAACAATCACTGAGGCTGTAACTCTGGCTGTCAGCCTTACTGAAGATGCGGTTCGTATGAAGAAGCTATCACTGAACCCAACAGAAAAGACCGAGATGCATGCTGAGTCGTCCGGCGACAAGAAAAGGAAACATGCAAACCTGAATCAAGCAACTCGTAACAATAAGGGTTCCAACAAGAAGCGTGACACCAACCCGCCTCAGGAGGCGAAATCTCTTACAGCCATGAATGACGCTCCAGCTAAGGAATACCTGGGCACTTTGCCCAAATGCAATCGGTGCAAGCGTCATCACGAGGGAGTTTGTCACCTTTCAAAGTGTGACAAGTGTGGAAAGTTGGGTCACCGCAATGAAGACTGATGGGGTAAGGGAAACAGGAACGTGGGTGGAAACCACAACGGTACCGGAAACAATGGGGGAAATGGAAATGGCAATGGAAACCGAGTTGGAAATGAAGCTAGGCGAAACCAAGGATGCTTCAGTTGTGGAAGCAATGATCATTTCATGAAAGACTGCCCGAAGAAAAACAACGCTCAGGCTCGAGCATTTGTGATTGGAGCAAGGGACGCACGCGAGGACCCTAACGTGGTCACCGGTACGTTTCTCGTTAACAATCACTTTGCATCCATATTATTTGACACTGGTGCCGATTATAGTTTCATGTATGTGGAATTTAAACGTATGCTTGGGATAGAGTCTAGTAGATTGGATATTCCTTACTCCATAGAATTAGCCAATGGTAAACTTGTTGAATCGGGTGAAGTTGTTAGAGGCTGCACACTAGAACTTGGTGAACGAAGATTTAGCATCGACCTCATACCTATTCAATTGGGTAGCTTCGATGTAGTGGTCGGGATGGACTGGTTGTCCAAGAACAAAGCTGAAGTCATTTGTCATGAGAAAATCATTCGCATCCCTTTGGTGAATGATGAAGCTCTCATCGTACATGGAGAAAGACGAGACGTGCCTCTGCGAATCATCAGTTGCATGAAGGCATAGAAGTGCTTAAGAAAAGGATGTGTCGCTTTCCTAGCGCACGTTGTAGACAAGAAGGCTGTGGAGCCGAAACTCGAAGACATTCTGGTGGTGAAGGAATTCCCTGAGGTCTTTCCCGAAGATCTGCCAGGACTACCTCCACAACGACAAGTCGAATTCCGTATAGACTTGGTTCTAGGAGCCGCTCCTGTAGCCAAGGCACCCTATCGGCTTGCACCATCCGAAATGCAAGAATTATCTATACAACTCCAGGAGTTGTTGGATAAAGGATTCATAAGGCCAAGTTTCTCACCTTGGGGAGCTCCGGTTTTGTTTGTGAAGAAGAAGGATGGAACCTTGCGAATGTGTATCGATTACAGAGAACTGAACAAGCTCACTATCAAGAATCGGTACCCACTACCGAGGATTGATGACTTATTCGATCAGTTGCAAGGATCAAGCTACTATTCCAAGATCGACCTTCGATCTGGGTACCATCAGCTAAGGATACAAGAGGAAAGCGTATCAAAGACTGCATTCAGAACACGTTATGGGCATTACGAGTTTCTTGTGATGCCATTCGGACTGACGAACGTGGCAGCAGTATTTATGGATCTGATGAACCGCGTATGCAAACCATATCTTGATAAATTCATGATTGTATTTATCGATGTTATCCTGATCTACTCACGGACGAAAGAAGAGCATGAGCAACACCTCAGAACCATACTGGAAATACTGAAGAAAGAGAAACTCTATGCAAAATTCTCCAAGTGCGAATTCTGGATTCACGAAGTTCAATTTCTTGGCCACGTTGTGAATGAGAAAGGCATTCATGTAGACCCGTTCAAGATTGAAGCCATAAAGAATTGGGAAGCCCCCAAAACCCCAACTGAAGTTCGTCAATTTTTTGGGCTTAGCGGGCTATTATCGGCGATTCATCGAGAATTTCTCAAAAATAGCTCAACCGCTAACGACCCTTACGCAGAAGGACAAGAAGTACGACTGGGGTGTTAAACAAGAAGAAGCCTTCCAACTACTCAAAAACAAGCTATGCGATGCACCAATACTATCATTACCCGAAGGCACATAAGACTTCGTGGTATACTGCGACGCTTCACGACAAGGTTTGGGTTGTGTGCTTATGCAACGCCAGAAAGTCATCGCTTATGCTTCAAGACAATTGAAGATTCATGAAAGAAACTATACCACGCACGACTTGGAACTCGGCGCGGTGGTATTCGCCTTGAAGATCTGGCGATATTATCTATATGGTACTCGATGTACAATTTTCACGGATCACAAAAGCCTGCAACACATACTTGATCAGAAGGAATTGAACATGCGTCAGCGACGATGGGTCGAGCTACTAAACGATTACGATTGTGAGATTAAGTACCATCCTGGAAAGGCAAACGTGGTAGCGGACGCATTAAGTCGAAAAGAAAGGGTTAAGACCCTAAGGGTTCGAGCATTGGAAATGACTATTCGAACGAACCTCACTACACGTATTCGTGACGCACAACACGAAGCCCTTAAAATGGAAAACCGTAAAGATGAATACCTCCGGGGTGCATTGAAATACATGGTGCCAAATGAAGAGGGAGCCTTATACTTTAAGAAGCGTATTTGGGTTCCGCTCTATGGTGGTCTACGAGAAGTCATCCTTGATGAAGCACATAAATCGAGATACTCTATCCATCCAGGATCGGACAAGATGTATCAAGACTTGAAGGAATACTATTGGTGGCCGAGACTCAAGAGCGATGTTGTTGTTTACGTTGGAAAGTGCCTAACCTGTGCTAAGGTTAAGGCTGAATATCAGAAACCGTCTGGCCTACTACAACAACCAGAGATTCCCATGTGGAAGTGGGAGCAAATCTCGATGGACTTCATAACGAAATTACCCAGGACCCCTAAAGGGCACGACATGATATGGGTGATAGTCGACCGTCTAACGAATTCTGCGCATTTCCTACCAATCTGAGAGAAGGATAGCACTGGAAAGCTTGCTGAGATATACCTAAAAGAAGTTGTGACGCGTCATGGAGTGCCTATCTCAATCATTTCGGACAGAGATGGACGCTTTGTCTTAAGAATCTGGCAATCCTTTCAGGAAGCCTTTGGATCTCAGCTTGATCTAAGCACGGCATTCCATCCGCAAACAGACGGCCAGAGCGAACAAACCATACAAACGTTAGAAGATATGCTTTGCGCATGTGTTATGGACCTAGGCGGCAGCTGGGATACTCATCTACCTTTAGTTGAGTTTTCCTATAATAACAGTTATCATACAAGCATAAAAGCCGCACCGTTCGAAGCTCTGTATGGCCGCAAGTGCCGATCGCCCTTATGTTGGGCAGACGCTGGAGATAAGCGTATGGTTGGTCCTGAACTTGTACAAGAGACAACCGACAAGATTACGCAAATCCGAGAACGCATTAAGGCGGCTCGAGATCGACAATAGAGCTACGTTGATCGATGACGAAAACCATTAGAGTTCGAGGTGGGAGACAAAGTTTTGCTAAAAGTCTCACCCTAGAAGGGCGAAGTGCGATTCGGAAAACGTGGAAAGCTGAATCCACGATACACCGGACCATTCAAGATCTTAGAGAGAATTGGTACCGTAGCATACAAGTTGGAATTACCGGATGAACTTAATGGAGTACATGATACGTTTCATGTATCCAACCTCAAGAAGTGTGACACCCGTGTCACCGCGACCATCAAACAAATACCAAGACGATGAAATATTGTATTTCATACTTGGGATCTTGTATAAACATGTGTATATTTTGCACATATCAATTCTTGTTCAATTTCAAACTCTACATCGCTTTCTGGAGAATTATACGCAAACCGGTGCGTAAACGTACTCAGTTTAATGCGACAAATACTCCAGAACATCAAAATATACTTAACATACTTTAAATAACCTTCACATAACTTAGAAATAAGTTTTGAAGGCTTTGGTATGGCAAAAACAAGTTAATTCGCTTATAGGGACTAAACTTGACAAGCTGCGAAAGTATGCCAATTTAAACTGTAACAAACATTCCGGAACATGTCCATAAGTTAAACATACCATAAATATCCTTTACATAGCTTAGAAATAGGCTTTGAGGGGTTTGGTATGCTAAAATAAACTTTTGGGTCATTCAGGGACTAAAAGTGTCAAAAAGTGCACAAGTTTGCACTTTCGCGCATAACTTACGTTCTGAATACATCCGGACACCTAAAAATTTATGTAAGCATCCTAATATTATGCCTTAGTGTTTGGCATGAGAAAAATCCATTCGTCGCGTCATTTGGATCGTCTTTCGCGCTTATGCGCATTCCGTCGTAATTAAGCGAACATCGCGATCGTACGACCAAACGAACCGACATCCGGAATATTTTTGAGCATATTTCAAGTCCCCTACACTCTAACTTCATCTTAGAGCCTTGAAATGAGGTTAACGGGGCTTAAACGTGCCAAAAATGGGCCAAATTGCATGTTTCTGAAGTGCAGGGACTAAAACTGAAAATTCTGAACTGTGACCCTCAGGTGGGGCGCGTAAGGATTGCCCAAATCCTTACGCGGGGCGCGTCAGACTTGCAGACCAGATTCAATGTTTGAATCCACTTGCAGTTGGCCTTTCGTTCGTTCAAGGGGCAATGCCCTTTCACCCAATCAAGAGCCAAGGGCCATTTTCAGTAACCACAACATTTTGACAAGTGGACGCTTAGGATCGTGGCACGAAAATCAAGAAACGATCCTAACGGCTCTACTTTTCCTATAAATACCCCCCCTTGGTGTAAAACCCACACAAATCTGATCAAAATGCTCTAAGTTGATGCCATTGCTTCATACCTGAGCTCTTTGATCTAGATTAGCATTCGGGGACCCTCCGTAAGTATTCTTTCGTTCTTTTATTCGCTTTTCGAGTCCGAAAGTCAACGTTTTGTTGACTTTCTGCCTTGACCAGCCTATGGTCAACAAGAAGTTCGTGGAACTTCATAACATGAGCGTGATCACGATGGTTATAGTCCATAGTGACTATACCTACTGATTACCACGTTATCTAGGCTCAGTGACGAGTCGTAGTTCCGGCCAAAATGCGCATTCTTGCGTATTTTATAACCAAACTACTCGTGAGCATCAAAGCCGTTTGTTTTGATGCCAAACCTGTTTTCTAAACTTAGTTAAGCATGTTCTAACATGCTTAGCTCGTCACTTTTAGTATAGTGCTTATATAGGGTCGTAAGGTAAGCGATCTAAACCATCGCTTATACTTTCGAACCCGACCCATTTGGTCGATCATTAGGATCCGACCAAACACATTAGGTGACCATAGATATACCCTTCCGAGGTTATGCCTAGTGGTCACGATGTTAGGCGTTCCAAACGCGTTCTACGCCAACGACGCGTTAAGGTAGCATAAGCTACCTAAAACGGGTCGTAATGGGTCGCAAGCACTTAGGATAGGTTTCATTTTAGTATGTAGGCTTTGTTAAACCATATTTCACGAGTCTCCATACTCGTTTGGTTTACGAACCCGCGTACTATCCGATCCTTCCGATTTTGGTCCGGTATATTAATATAGCTACCTATTAGGTGCCGTTTGATATCCCGTGATCTCTAGCATTGTGTGATTATTACACAAGGAATTCAAAGCAATCTCAGGTGAGTACATTGAACCCCTCTTTTACTGTTTTCCAAACTGTTTTGGGGTGAAACACATGTGCCTACTTGTTACTTTCATGCTTTCCGGTTTTCACATCATATACTTGCTATGTTCGATAGTACATATATAGTACATGATTTCATTGTGTTTATGCTATGTATGCCCATTGTGTGCGTACTTAGTACATTGCTTTACATTACATGCTATGTATGCCCGTTGTGTGCGTACTTAGTACATTGCTTTACATTACATGCTATGTATGCCCATTATGTGCGTACTTAGTACATTGCTTCACGTTACATGCTATGTATGCCCATTGTGTGCGTACTTAGTACATTGCTTCACATTACATGCTATGTATGCCCATTGTGTGCGTACTTAGTACATTGTTTTACTTTGCATTTCTGTTGCATATGCTCATCCAGCATATGAACACATTATGCTACATTTTGAACCGTTGTGACCATTGGACTATGTGAACCGTCTAAACCCGTTTGATTATATGAACCGTTTGTAGCCATTGAACCGTGTGAACCAGTTGTATCCGTTGATATGATTTACATTTGACAATAGACATTTGACTATACATGAACATTTCTACAATTGTTAAACACTTCATCTCGATGGTTTGGTTTGAGTAAGTGATTAAGTAACGAGGCGTGTGTAATATGATACAAGCATGGTGGATACGCCGCTGGTACTTCCTATATATAAGTGTTTGTATGGTATTACATATCGTAGCGTTATTTGAATCATTTCAATTTGAGACATATGACATTTTATACAAACAACACACTTTTCACAAGACATTGATTTACAAACAACATATCTTATACAAACTCATTTTACATGGTTATTCAGTTAACCATGCATTGTTCTCTTATTTATACATATCATCTGATCTTACCGTTTTTCAAATGATTTACAAGACAAAGCAAAATACAAGGTTCATGACTAAACATTTTCTCAAACATAAGTCATGAATTCCGTTTTCACAAAACCAATGTATCTCACAGGCATTTTTATGCTGATGTACCTATTTTCACATGTGTTTTCAGGAGATGATGCATAGGACTTATCAAGATATACTTAGGCGGACCTGTGCCTTAGTGACTTAAAACGAGACAAGAACTAGTTAATTCATGTTATGTACTCTTTGGTTCTTGTTTAAAACAATGTATACTTTCATGTTTGATTAATAAAATGTAACTTCATTTGCCATGGATTTGAAACAATAAATTCTGTTACAACACTCCCCGACGTTTCCGCCACGTTCTGTATGTTCTACGTGGTCGGGGTGTGACAGAAAAGTTGGTATCAGAGCTCGTGGTTATAGGGAATTAGGTTATTAGTAATACTTTGACCTAGTCTATAACCTTCCTAGGAACCTAACGCGAGTTTACTTGCGTTTAGTCATAAAAAAATACCGTCGCCTATCCTTAGGCGACGACCACAACAAGAACATAAATTTCAAAACCGCTTTGAAAACTAATCATCTGTTCTAGGATGATTGATTACTAGGTTTTGAACCCTCTGTTATAAGGTTTTGAACCCCTTTGAATTTTCAAAACTCTCGTCAAGGTTTTGGGTCCTAAATAGTGTGAACACGTGCAAACTGGAAGAGTGAATGCCTGTACCCTGGGTTTTTTGTCTAAGGCTAGAGTGTTCGTACAAATCCACATAATCGGACCAGTCACTCTTACCTGGGAACTCTTGGGGTGAGTGTCCACTTATAGGCGAGCATGTCTTCGTGATACACTATGAGGATCTAATTACTATGATTCAGCCTTGGTGTTGTTTGTTTGCTTCGTGGATTCAAACAAATGACCATCAACCACGATTATGGCCGGTAATTGTAACATCCTATTCTTACCCAATGCCATTTCATTTGTCTTCTTTCTTGTTTCTCTTTTAGAATGCCTCCTCGACGCGAAATCCAGATAGCGACTGCCGAACTGGCAGAGATCATTTCACAGCAAATGGCTGCTCAATTCCCAAACCTCTTTGCTCAATGGAACCAAGCCAACAACAACAATAATGCCCACTGCAACTTCAAGACGTTCAACTCAGCTAAGCCATCAAAGTTTTCTGGGTCTCAAGGAGCGACTGCACTTGTACAATGGTTCGAGAGTTTAGAGAACACCTTCAGACATGTTCAATGTCCAAACAAGCGAAAGGTAGAATTCGCATCTAGCGTCTTTGAGAGACGAGCTCTGACATGGTGGAATGGTGTGATGAGAGATAGGGGTGCCGATGTGGCACTGGCTCAAACATGGCAAGAGCTTCGAGCTCTGATGATGAAGGAATTTTGTCCTCGTCACGAGATCAGGACCTTGGAAACGGAGTTCGACGATCTTAAGCAAGTTAGCGGTGAGCATCGAGCCTACACGGACTGTTATGAGGAGTTAAGTTTGTTATGCCCGGATATGGTTACACCTTTGGATAAGGCAATCGAAAAGTACATTGATGGCCTCCCTGACTCAATACAAGACATTGTGACTGGTAGCAACCCTACTACAGTTAGACAGGCCATTGAGCTATCTGCAACCTTGACTGAATCAAAGATCAGGAAAGGTAAACTTTTCCGAAAAGGTGACAAGAAACCGGTCGGGGAATCGAACCCAATCGAGGAATCAAAGACCATGGATGAACAGACTGAATCTCCTAAGAAGTCAAAGAAGCGAAAGGCTTCTCAGAACTTCGCCGTGGTCGCTCACAATGGTCAAGCCATCCCCAACCAACCAGCTCAACCCCCTGCTAGAAAACCATACAATGGAACTGCACCCTTGTGCAACCAATGTAGCCTCCATCATCACGCCAATATACAGTGCCGCAAATGCCAAACTTGTGGACTTATAGGCCACACAGCAAGAGTCTGCCCAGCTGCAGCTGCGCCAAACCAAGCTGGCAACAATCTTGCTCAAGGTCGTTTTCTGCCAGGCTCTTGTTTCAACTGTGGCGAGATGGGTCATTTCCGAAGAAATTGCCCAAAGCTTGCTAATGCAAATCCAGCACAGGGATGAGCATCCGACTGACTAGAAGACAACATCGTTTGGAAATAATCACGTCTTATGTATTATTTTCTTTTGTTGTCAAAGTCCAAGAAATAGTTCTTATCGTTGTTTATAAATAAACCTTTTATTTACATTACAATGTATTGTTGTGGTTGCATGTATAAACGACATATCCCTTACAATACCGACAATCAAAGAAACCGTATTCCTTGAAGAACAAACTACCCCCAAATTCTCCCATTCTATGATCTCTTGCGTCTTCCACGAAATTCCTAATTACCCGTTTCTTCTAAGGAAAACGAAATACAAGGCGCAAGTTACAACACGAGACGAATATCCAAAGTACCACTATAAATCCTTAATGTCACACCCCAACCGATGGCGGAAACATCGGGATGAGACGAAAACTAGATTGCAAGAGACATCATAACACTATGTGACAATATAATTTAAATCCAATTTCATAAATGACTAAAATTTGAATACATGATTTCAAATAAGTCAAATTGCAACAACATTGTTTATTATTGAATGAGTATCTAAGTTCATCCTAACTTGATTTCTTCATCGTCTTGTCTAACAACCTGCAACATGTATTAAAATAGAGTTTCAATGCAAAAGCAAAGAGCGAGTATACAAGTTTGTTTACATAGCATAATAGAATAAAAACTCATATCCAACATGAACATAATAAAATAGTTTCAGCCATGCTAGTTTACGCAGTCCAAGTGATAGCCCAAGTTTCCAATGCGTTAAAGTACCTAACCCAAAGTTTCACGGGAGGTTAATATGTCTCCTCCTAACAATACCCCAAAGACTAACGGGGAGGTGCATTACCCCTATAGCGCTACTATTGTTAAGGCGGAACTACACACAGGGATTAAACGTTCACATAGCACAAAATAGTCTCAAGTATCACAAGTTTCATGTTTCACGTTTAAATGGATAGAGCATGTTTCAAATAAGTTTCAAGTGTCACGTGTTTGAATATAGAATACATGTTGCATCCCAAAAGTGTTTAAAGCAAAAAGGGATCGAGTATACTCACAAGGTTGCCAAGTCTTCCGATTATCCAAGTGTTGACGAGTGTAAAAGATTAGGAGGATGGAACACCGAGGTCACCCTATATGGGCAAACGATGGTGCATGAGTAAACGGAAATCCAAGAGAACGAACGAGAGTGTTTGTCCTAGATATGGAATACACAATAACGATCCATTTAATATAAAAAGAATATAATTCCTAATATTTAGGGTTCACAATTGATTATTTGTATATTGTAGTTAATCTCATAATAACCCGTTATTATATGGGAATTATAATAAATTGTTAGTTACCCTTTTTTTTTATATTAAGCTTAATGATTCTATTAATAATAAATAAAATAATAAAAAGGACCGTTATATGAATTATTTAAAGATTAAAAGAAAGAAAGAATCCATTACTTTTATTGATTTTTTTTGAGAGAATGGATAAAATATAAATGATAGTTCCACTGTTGTCATCTTCCTTTGTGAAACAACTGATAGTTCCAATATATGTAAATTTTTAGTTTATAATCTTTTACAACCATGATAGTATGTCATCCTTTTTCATTATTTACGACAGTGTTAACATGTTTTCCAAAAAAATATTCTTTTTGTAATTTATTCCTTAATCCATTGCTACATGTGTATGACCCATCAAAAAAAATATGACAACGACAGACAATGACGAACATGAAACCATCTACTGTTATGTTTTATTTTTGTTTGATCTAGATAACCATCTATCCATAATCCACTATATCTAAAAAAATAAATAACAAGGACATAGAATGGATTGGTAGGAGAATAGATATACCGAATTGAGTCGAGACTTAAAACGAAACCGGCGTGAAACCGTCGCAGAACCGGAACCCGAAGCAAAATCAACCACGCCAAAACTGAAAATAGAACCCAAACTCGAACAAAACTCGTCTCGGATCGAACCACTTACCTGAACTGAACGAGTTATAACTCGAGCCAATCGACTGAACCAAGCACAAACTGGCCTAACCTGACCCAAGCCGGAATCAGAATCATATCGTCTTTTATCAGATCTAAAGGAAATAATAGGAACCAAAATGAAAGTAAGAAAAGACGGGTTACCGATTGAACTCGCCTGAGTCAAACACCACCGCCGCTGTCACGGCGGCGCCATCGTCGACGGTTCCGTCTAGTTCTACCGATGATGCAGTCATCACAACTGTGTTCCAATCGTCACTGATACTCTTCGATTTCACCCTCTCTCGGTCTCTGTGCGCGAACCAAACGTCCGACAACACCACCATGTCACCTCCGCCGCCGTTTTTGCTCCGCCAGACCACCAACCACGGTGGCTGGCCGCCGCATCGGTTGTCCGGACCACCTTGTGGTCTGCTGGTTTATTAACGAGGCCTTGGGGGCGTCGGTTGGGAACAATGGGTAGGGACCTGATGCTTGATTGAGTATGGTTGTTGTTTGCAGAGAAGAAGGGAGTAGAAAAAGAGATGCAGGTGTGTGTAGGGTGTGGCCGGAGATGAACAGACGAAGGGGGGGCGGCGCCGGATTCTAGTCGGAACCCTACTCCGGTCGCCGGAGTATTGAGAGAAGGCAGGGAAATGCAAGTGTCGGCTTATGCTTTCAAGGTTAGGGTTTAGGTATTTTATTTATTCAAGTAAATACACAAATAGCCCCTCAAGTTTAGGAGTTACTTAAATAGCTAACTTAACTTAACTTGGTTTTGAGTTTGATTTCCTATAACTAACTAGGTTATCTACATAACCTTTAAATTAATTAAATTAATTAGTTAATTACTTTATTGATTGATTTTTTTATAATAATAATAATCATAATAATAATAAATAATTAATTAATTAATCAGATCATTAACCATATAAAAATCTTTCAACGGTTATTTAATTAGCGAAGAATTTCCGTGGTTTCAAATGTTAGGATTCGAACCTTTCAAAACGAGTCGGATTTTGGGAATACATTTTGACGGATGTTACAGTCTCCCCTACTTTAGGAGATTTCGTCCTCGAAATCTAAGAGGAAGACTTTTGAGAAGGCGACATCTAAGGATTCGTAAGAGAGAGTAGATGGGACTTGATCATAATGTTCGCTTAGGGAAATAGTTTATTGGGAGGGACGAGAAGGTTTGGCACATTTAAATAAAGTAATAATGGTCTACTAGTATGATTTCACAAAAATAAAGAATAGAAGTATAGTTTTAAGATAAGGAGATAGGTGAGGATTCGAACGTTTAAACAGACTTGATTGAGAACGAGGTTCGTATAAAAGAACAGAATAATGGAGGATAATAGGAGTATAAAAGTGAATGATTGACTGTTAATAACAAATACAAGCATAAGAATGGCACAAGTATTGGACAGATAAAAGTAGCGTGCTAAGAATGGAGTCTCGTCATGGACAATCGGATATACGGCGTTTGTGAGTTGTTTAAAGTTTGTATTAGGTCCAAAAGGTCTACAAAACACTGAATTTCTCACGGCACGTTTTACGAAAGTTTGGTAACATAGTGAAAACACTTATATATAGGAAGTACCAACGGCGTATCCACCATGTTTTGACCATGTTACGTCCGTTTCGTATTCGGTGTCATGTTACATCCCGTGTCTTACCATACACAGTAGTACACTCTAGGGTTTCTCATACGCCCATCACTATAATCCCGTGTGCACCCGCGATTACATTGACCGTCGCATGATCCGCATAGCTTGTACTAGTTACGTATAACTCAAGGTATACATAAATTTTGAAAACAAAAATGCGCGATAGAAATGTACCATATAAGCATGTTTACGTTCCAAATAGTATAAGTCCAACGTAAGCGAATCCTTCGGGTTTCGCCCGTGTACATGTGCGAATGTATAAATTTTTGAGTAAAAAGCATGAGCATAGTATAAGTTTAAATTTGAACACGCACGTGAGCATAAACACAAAACACATGCCAGGAGTATGAGTAAAAGTATAAGCATAAAGGGTATTAAAAATGGGCATAAATGTGAGCACAATTTGAGTACAAACGAATGACGTGAGTATAGACACAATTCGTATATATGAGAGTACAAACAAAAGTACGAGTATAACAGAAATCTTATAAACGTGAGTATAAATGCGAGTATGAGTATAACATAAATCGTATAAATGAGAGTATAAACACGAGTACGAGTATAACATAAATCGTATAAATGAGAGTACAAACACAAGATGCATTAGTATGGATGTAAATGTGAAAATTAAGTGTAAAACATGAATGTTTAAGTATGAATAAAATACATGTGTATGAGTATAAGTGTAACAAAGTTGTAAAAGTGCAAATGAAAACATAACTCGTATGAATATGAATACGAATGTAGTATAGACATGAATGTAAGGACAACGTAAATGTATAATTGTGAGTGTGTATATAAACGTAAAACGTATGAATTTTGAACCATGAGTATAACATAAATGTGTAAGTGAGAACATAAGTAAAGGCATAGAATGTATAAGTATGGATGTAGGAAATAATGATTTTATTTACAGTATAAATCGAAGTGCACGAGTTTATACGCGTAAAAGATTAAAAGTTTTGAGTATGAAAGAAAAAGGGGACGAGTGACGCGCGTGAGATTGTTGAGAGATATTGACTAAAACGTGTAAAATGATATGCATATATAGTTGTTTGAGCAAAACGTGAAGTTAAGATAGATTGAGTTGTCATGGAGCGTAAAATCTATCTTGTAAATGTAAAAGGGAGTATAAATCATCCATTGACTATGTAAATTTTACTTTGTAGATGAATGGGAATGCTACTATGGTTTTAGAAGAATTTATATAGTCGAAATTATTGGTTCCTACGAAGTTTCCTTACCCACGTGTTTTGAGTTTAATTGACGTATCGAGTGAGATTTGAAAAGTTCTAGGGTTTAATAAGCTTTGCATCGTTTTAAGTAACTTTTATATTAGAAAGTTTTGAAGTTTATAGATTCTTGAGGAAAAGTTTATCCTTAGAAAAAAGAATTTGGTATACGAGCTTAGTGATTATCAAAAAATGTTTTATTGGTTTTGAAAAAGAGGTTTAGTAAATGTTTAAATAATATTGGTAATATTTTATAGGTGTGCGTGAAAAAGTTGATTTGATTCTCATTTAAAAATAGAAAATCTCTAGTTTAATGATATGTGATGAGCTTGTTTTAATAGTTATGTTGAATACAAATTCGTGGGCAATGGATTTGTTAGACCGACTAAGTTGACGAGTAGTATTTCGTGAAATTTTGAATATTGAGAAACAAGTGTCTACGGAAAAGTTAAAAATTTCACGTGTGTAAGCAATATGAAAATATAGATTGTAGGATAAGAAGTTCATTCATATAAACAATGCATTTTGAAATAATTAGAGATTTGACTAATGATAAACGATTTAGATGTATAAATGATCGTGTTTACATAACATAGTCTATTAAAAGAAGGTATCGGTAACGATCACCTAGGTAATGGAATCACCCCTAACCCATTGGTGAGGTCGTTGTAAGATGAGAAAAAGAAGCGCAGTTAATCGTCAAGGTAAGGAAATCACTCCTATCTCGACGATATGTCTCCACTTGTTACAAAAGAAAAAAAAATGTAAATAAAATTACGAGAAATTATGCATGCTAATAATGCATAATCGTATGAAAAGTAATGGTATGATGTATGCGCAAAGGTGAAATCTCAGAAATAGTTCAAAATTGACAAGAGAGAATTTCATCATAAAAGATCGAAAATAATACGGCGTAAGTTCGATAAAAAGAGACTTGGATGGTTCCATAGCGGAACGTTGACTAACCAAAGTGGTCGAAAGGTCATTTGAAATTGAAGAGCATGCTTTGGCCTAATAGATGGTATACTCTCGCCGACAAGTCAGTTAACGGTATTCACCCTTCCGGTTACCACATGCCCCAATTCAATCAAAAATTCGAGACTTGGCGAGACTTATGTAAAATCAAGGAGTGGGACTAGTCGACTAGGTGCGGGTTTCACCCCTAGCTTGACGAGTTCGTACCCTAAGTGTGGTTGGTACTCGTTGGGTCAAAATTTAATTTCGACACGTTAACGAGGGTCCACTAGAAATTGAATTTGAAATTTGAAATTTGAAATTTCCATTAAGATGTGGATTTCACTCCTAACTTAATGGTGTAATTTCGTGCAACAAAATGAAATCAAGCGGGATGAGAGTTGTTTACCAAATTGTGGGTTTCACGCCTATTTTAGTAAACTCGTCTCTTTTGTATAATATGAGTGTTTTCGAGTTTAAGAAAAATCGAGTAAAATGCCTTAGGGAGAGCGTATGTTAAAAGGACAAACGAACAAGCAAAAAAAACACATAAGAAGGCATGTCGAGAGTAACACATAAGGATTAGAACAATAGAACAAGTATCAACACATAATATAACAAGTATCGAACATAATAAACAAGCATTAACACACAATGAAACAAATATTAACACATAAGGATGGCAGGTCAAGTATTAACAAATAAGTGACACATATGTTTAAAAGATCAAAGGAGAATAAATAAGGCAAATAGAGTAGCATGCAAGTAGTTTCAAGTAAAACATACGAATAAAGCTCTAAAACTATAGACTAGGTTAAAGCATTCCGACTTTTCCTAATTCCCTATAGTTATGGCTCTGATACCAATCTGTCACACCCCAACCGATGGCGGAAACATCGGGATGAGACGAAAACTAGATTGCAAGAGACATCATAACACTATGTGACAATATAATTTAAATCCAATTTCATAAATGACTAAAATTTGAATACATGATTTCAAATAAGTCAAATTGCAACAACATTGTTTATTATTGAATGAGTATCTAAGTTCATCCTAACTTGATTTCTTCATCATCTTGTCTAACAACCTGCAACATGTATTAAAATAGAGTTTCAATGCAAAAGCAAAGAGCGAGTATACAAGTTTGTTTACATAGCATAATAGAATAAAAACTCATATCCAACATGAACATAATAAAATAGTTTCAGCCATGCTAGTTTACGCAGTCCAAGTGATAGCCCAAGTTTCCAATGCGTTAAAGTACCTAACCCAAAGTTTCACGGGAGGTTAATATGTCTCCTCCTAACAATACCCCAAAGACTAACGGGGAGGTGCATTACCCCTATAGCGCTACTATTGTTAAGGCGGAACTACACACAGGGATTAAACGTTCACATAGCACAAAATAGTCTCAAGTATCACAAGTTTCATGTTTCACGTTTAAATGGATAGAGCATGTTTCAAATAAGTTTCAAGTGTCACGTGTTTGAATATAGAATACATGTTGCATCCCAAAAGTGTTTAAAGCAAAAAGGGATCGAGTATACTCACAAGGTTGCCAAGTCTTCCGATTATCCAAGTGTTGACGAGTGTAAAAGATTAGGAGGATGGAACACCGAGGTCACCCTATATGGGCAAACGATGGTGCATGAGTAAACGGAAATCCAAGAGAACGAACGAGAGTGTTTGTCCTAGATATGGAATACACAATAACGATCCATTTAATATAAAAAGAATATAATTCCTAATATTTAGGGTTCACAATTGATTATTTGTATATTGTAGTTAATCTCATAATAACCCGTTATTATATGGGAATTATAATAAATTGTTAGTTACCCTTTTTTTATATTAAGCTTAATGATTCTATTAATAATAAATAAAATAATAAAAAGGACCGTTATATGAATTATTTAAAGATTAAAAGAAAGAAAGAATCCATTACTTATTGATTTTTTTTTGAGAGAATGGATAAAATATAAATGATAGTTCCACTGTTGTCATCTTCCTTTTTGAAACAACTGATAGTTCCAATATATGTAAATTTTTAGTTTATAATCTTTTACAACCATGATAGTATGTCATCCTTTTTCATTATTTACGACAGTGTTAACATGTTTTCCAAAAAAAAAATTCTTTTTGTAATTTATTCCTTAATCCATTGCTACATGTGTATGACCCATCAAAAAAAATATGACAACGACAGACAATGACGAACATGAAACCATCTACTGTTATGTTTTATTTTTGTTTGATCTAGATAACCATCTATCCATAATCCACTATATCTAAAAAAATAAATAACAAGGACATATAATGGATTGGTAGGAGAATAGATATACCGAATTGAGTCGAGACTTAAAACGAAACCGGCGTGAAACCGTCGCAGAACCGGAACCCGAAGCAAAATCCACCACGCCAAAACTGAAAATAGAACCCAAACTCGAACAAAACTCGTCTCGGATCGAACCACTTACCTGAACTGAACGAGTTATAACTCGAGCCAATCGACTGAACCAAGCACAAACTGGCCTAACCTGACCCGAGCCGGAATCAGAATCATATCGTCTTTTATCAGATCTAAAGGAAATAATAGGAACCAAAATGAAAGTAAGAAAAGACGGGTTACCGATTGAACTCGCCTGAGTCAAACACCACCGCCGCTGTCACGGCGGCGCCATCGTCGACGGTTCCGTCTAGTTCTACCGATGATGCAGTCATCACAACTGTGTTCCAATCGTCACTGATACTCTTCGATTTCACCCTCTCTCGGTCTCTGTGTGCGAACCAAACGTCCGACAACACCACCATGTCACCTCCGCCGCCGTTTTTGCTCCGCCAGACCACCAACCACGGTGGCTGGCCGCCGCATCGGTTGTCCGGACCACCTTGTGGTCTGCTGGTTTATTAACGAGGCCTTGGGGGCGTCGGTTGGGAACAATGGGTAGGGACCTGATGCTTGATTGAGTATGGTTGTTGTTTGCAGAGAAGAAGGGAGTAGAAAAAGAGATGCAGGTGTGTGTAGGGTGTGGCCGGAGATGAACAGACGAAGGGGGGGCGGCGCCGGATTCTAGTCGGAACCCTACTCCGGTCGCCGGAGTATTGAGAGAAGGCAGGGAAATGCAAGTGTCGGCTGATGCTTTCAAGGTTAGGGTTTAGGTATTTTATTTATTCAAGTAAATACACAAATAGCCCCTCAAGTTTAGGAGTTACTTAAATAGCTAACTTAACTTAACTTGGTTTTGAGTTTGATTTCCTATAACTAACTAGGTTATCTACATAACCTTTAAATTAATTAAATTAATTAGTTAATTACTTTATTGATTGATTTTTTTTATAATAATAATCATAATAATAATAAATAATTAATTAATTAATCAGATCATTAACCATATAAAAATCTTTCAACGGTTATTTAATTAGCGAAGAATTTCCGTGGTTTCAAATGTTAGGATTCGAACCTTTCAAAACGAGTCGGATTTTGGGAATACATTTTGACGGATGTTACACTTAATAGGGTACCTAAGGATTTCCCGTAAGTCCTTAATTGTTGTATACCTTAATTCGAATATGATAATTCCTTGTAATCAAAAATCGAATTTTGGGAGATCTTTCTATCTTCTCAGATAGATTCCAGTGAACATTGAGACCCGTCGACAGGTTTCCATATCCGTATTCAATCAATAACAAGTTAATAACAAATTATAATCAAGTTAAACAATTATGTGACTTTGTGCTTATGTGTTCCCTTATGTGTTGTTGTGTGATCCAAATTATGTTATCCAAATCTTCATAGAATCTTACATATCCTTGTACAAGAGATTCATAGTAGGATACCCAAAGGTATTACTTAAAATCCTCAATGGACTTCTATGTTATAGTTAAGTCCCTCGGATTATAAAGTACTCCTTCATAATTAGACCCCTTGTGTGGCCTAGTTAAACAGATTGATCCAAAAATCTGGTTAGGGATATCATGTGATGATATAGCTGAAAGGACTCCTTGGTGGCCTAACTAAGAAGATCCCCTGTCGATCTAATTAAAAGGACCCGATGGAAGTCTATTCACCCTCATCACAAGTTTGATATCCTTCCCCAAAACATTTCAAAACAAACTGTGCGGACTGTGCAAGGGATTACGTAATTATGGATGCATACATAATTATGGAATTTAGTGCACAGGAATCACAACAAGTTCTGTCATGTGTCTAGAGTTAACCCTATTCATTTCCAACTCTGATGAAACAACCGTTGAAAATGACTCCGTTAGTTCATTTTCGTTTCTGACGATTTATCCGTTGGGGAAATGAATATCCGTTGTGTAATCCTTCATTTCCAACTCTGATGAAGCAACCGTTGAAAATGACTCCGTTAGTTCATTTTCGTTTCTGACGATTTATCCGTTGGGGAAATGAATATCCGTTGTGTAATCCTTCATTTCCAACTCTGATGAAGCAACCGTTGAAAATGACTCAGTTAGTTCATTTTCGTTTCTGACGATTTATTCGTTGGGGAAATGAATATCCGTTGTGTAATCCTTCATTTCCAAATCTGATGAAGCAACCGTTGAAAATGACTCCGTTAGTTCATTTTTGTTTCTGACGATTTATCCGTTGGGGAAATGAATATCCGTTGTGTAATCCTTCATTTCCAACTCTGATGAAGCAACCGTTGAAAATGACTCCGTTAATTCAATTTCGTTTCTGAAGATTTATCCGTTAAGGAAATGAATATCCGTTTGCATATTCCGTCATTTCTATTTCTGAAGAATACCCGTTAAGGAAAATGACTCCGTCTGTTCATTTTCGTTTCTGAAGAACGACCGTCAAGGAAATGACAGGATATTGCCTTGCATATCGCTGGTGGGTATTTGGCAAAGTCACTAATGGACTCCTACGAATAAATTTCGGGACGAAATTTCCTAAAGTAGGGGAGACTGTGACACCTGTGTCACCGCGACCATCAAACAAATACCAAGACGATGAAATATTGTATTTCATACTTGGGATCTTGTATAAATATGTGTATCTTTTGCACATATCAATTCTTGTTCAATTTCAAACTCTACATCGCTTTCTGGAGAATTATACGCAAACCGGTGCGTAAACGTACTCAGTTTAATGCGACAAATACTCCAGAACATCAACATATACTTAACATACTTTAAATAACCTTCACATAACTTAGAAATAAGTTTTGAAGGCTTTGGTATGGCAAAAACAAGTTAATTCGCTTATAGGGACTAAACTTGACAAGCTGCGAAAGTATGCCAATTTAAACTGTAACAAACATTCCGGAACATGTCCATAAGTTAAACATACCATAAATATCCTTTACATAGCTTAGAAATAGGCTTTGAGGGGTTTGGTATGCTAAAATAAACTTTTGGGTCATTCAGGGACTAAAAGTGTCAAAAAGTGCACAAGTTTGCACTTTCGCGCATAACTTACGTTCTGAATACATCCGGACACCTAAAAATTTATGTAAGCATCCTAATATTATGCCTTAGTGTTTGGCATGAGAAAAATCCATTCGTCGCGTTATTTTGGATCGTCTTTCGCGCTTATGCGCATTCCGTTAATTGTAATAACGTCCTTGTGACTAGGCTTTTATGCCACTAGCAATGTTAATTGTAATTAGGATAAGTATGTTCAAATCCTTAATAAAAGTGAGTAACAAATTAACCAGATATGGTCCCTGTTACCATGGTTAATGAATTGCCATAAAAGACAATTCAATAATAAACTCCTAAATAAAATTTTCGTTATCTTCTGTAACAGATTCAAGTTACCATGGCTAATCCTAATGGAAAAAATAGTCATACGAGTGAAGATGAATATGATAATGCCCAAGTACATTTAACGGGCGCTCAATTAAAAGCTCTCGTCGACAACGCTGTTCAGGCAGCTCTAGATCGACAATATACCGAATCTCGAAGCAGAACCGTTTCCAAACCACTCTCCAAGCCGAAGACACACTCAAAATCCCACAGCAAACCACTGTCCAAGCCCAAGAAGGACAACGATAATCACTCGTCCAATGAAAACAGTGTTCGTCGTGAAAGGGAGTATAAATTTCACTTTTGCCCCCCAAGCGCCCACACATATATACATTATATGTGCACACCGCAAGCGGGGCAAAGATATATAATTCGGGTGCAAAGTGCAAAATACAAGATATTTATATTAATTTTTGAGAAAATAATATAAGTAAGATGCATAGTTAAAAATATAAAATATTTTTAACACAACAATATATATATATACAAAAGATAGTGACTTGTGCTTGTACGATACAAGTCTAGGGACTAACAATAATAAAACACGTTTAGGTCACGACACACTATAAGCAAATCCGGTGAAGTTTACGATGCAAGGAACGCAAAGTTGTGAGTTCATGCTCCCCCTTTCCTTTAATTGTTTTGGTTTTATAACTTCGGGGGTGAAATACATATTACAAACATTACAATGCTTATAAATGGTATGATACAAAAACAAGAAGCACTCTTGGTGATAACTAGTACCAAGTATGATGCGTTTTGAGACATGATACGAGAAATCGTGTCACGAATAGGGTACCATAAGCACCATTAATCGTTTACATACTTAGACCGCGGAACAAACGGTTAGATCTAATGGGTTTCAGGGCAGCCCCACTCTTGGTGACAACTAGTACCGAGTAGTGTTTTTGTGTCTCAGTCGTAAATCGACTACTAGAAAAATGCCTATGGTTTGGTGACTTCCTATGTCGTGTCACATGTTAATGGCCTTGCAACCCATTAACAACTTGATACATACATGAATACTTGAGTTACACAAAATACATACAATGTTTTTTCATACAAGTATACAAACGTTCAATACAAAAACTGCATGAATTCACACCAACATTTTGTTGACGTTTTTCCAAAACTCACATGTATTTCAGGTAACTAGAAGTGGATGTGCGCGCGACTTTACTCATGCTTGTGGATGTCGCTTATGTTTATCTTTAAATGAAGTTGTAAACTTTTTAAGACAATGTTTTATGCTACCTCGCGATGTAAACGCTAACTTATGTTTTCAAATTATGAAATGTTTGGTATTTGAAGTTATTTTTACGAGCATGTAGTATGTTTACCTTTCGTATGCAATGAGAACCTTTCATGATCACACCTCGTGCTTCCGCCGCAGAAAGGGGTGTGACAACATTCACCTGTAAGACTGAATATAGAAGTCTGGATACGGGAGTATATTCTGAGGTGGGACACGCGAATAAGTTTAGTACTTAAAACACTAATTTCGTATCTCGAAACAGTTGAGCTTTGTGTGAAAATTTAAGTAGATCAGTATACTGACAATCTAAGTGAATCGTTTAGAGCTTAAAATGTTTAAAGCTTAACGGTGTTAGTGATTTGTCTCATAAACTGATATGATCCTCTTACACAAACTTACAAAAATATTGTCTGTAAATATTTCTTTACTGCTTTTCATTTAAAAACAAAAATCCAAAAAGATTTTCAGTGAATTTTAGGATAAAATTTTGAAAATCCAAAAAGATTTTATTTCATCTTATTTTCGACAAATGATGTTGGAAAGCTGATTTTCAAAATTCCAAGTGCTAAACATGATGAACAACAGGTCTGGGAAAAGTTTGTAAGTGATGAAAAATGAAAGATAAAGTTTGAGAAAATCTGAAAATTGTCAAAATCTAACAAATGATGGTTTGAGATTGATTTTGTTAAGTGGTAAGTAGAGAATAAATTTGTCAAATTTTAAATTTATGAAATTTATTTTGAGGAAGAGATTGTGTAGGTAGAAGCAGCCAGGTTACGACTCCAGAAAGCCATGCGAAAGCCAGGTTTCGATTCCTGTGGACTTTCAGCATGAGGATATGCAGATTTAAGCCAGGTTTCAGATCCTGTTGCTACGGAGAGCCAGGAAATGTTCCTGAGTCTGTAAAAGCTGCAAAGTGTGAGCTGAGTTTGTGAATTCCAGACTGCAATCCCAGCTTATCGAAAGGGGGAGTCTGAAGTCATAAGAGCCAGATAAAGTTTATAGATCAACATTCAAGGGGGAGTTTGAATGGTAAAGAGCCAGGTTTGAATCCTGATGTTCACGCCAGCTGCTGATACTGAAGAAATTAAGGAATCAAGAGATCTGATCAAGAGAAGATAGAGTTAGATTGAGATTCTGGAAGAGAGAGAGAAGAAGAGAAAGAGATTGAGGATGCTTACAATGGAGAATATTTTGGAGAGAGCGAGAAGACTGATCAAGACTGAAGACTTGTCATTCTGAAGACTCGACACCGAAGACTTCGTCAACATCCAAGGGGGAGTCTGTTGGTGCATATGTCTGTCGACTTCGTCTTGTATCGAGTCTTGTAGATAGATTAGAAAGAACGAAGCTCGGTTAAATAGAAAATGGAAATTTATAGAAGGTTGTCCATTTCGCACGAAATGGAATGTGTCCATTTCGTACGAATTGGCAATGTCAATTCATGTGAGTCCATTCCACACAAAATGGATCTTCTATAAATAGGGAGCTTGTTCATTTCATTTGTAAGGTTTTGGATTCCGGTAGTGAAGCTCTGCCGAAGTATCTCCAGGTTGTAAAACGTTATCAAATCAATACAAGAGATAGTTTAAGTGATTCTCTGTGCAAACAAGCTGAAATAACTCCGATACGTCTGTTTCCACCTCTAGTATTGGACGAGATCTCTTCTAAACGACTCGTTAAGGTCGCACAACGATCCTACAATTGGTTTTATACAAGATATATTGTGATTAGGAATACTTTCTTGCACGTAAGGTTTCTAATGAATTATATGGTGTTGATTACATGTTCTTGAATGCAGTTTATGATCCTTATTTAGTAGTTTTGGTCTGAAATTGCTGACATGGTAGATTTGTGTTTAAGACTTGTAAAGGTGAAATTGTTTGTTATATGATCTACATAATTGCTTATCCTCGTGGCTGTATTGTGACCATCGGTATTGCTTTCTTTGATAAGTGAGGTTAGGAATCCAGACCTGGTAAATAACATATCTTTAAAGGTTCGCATGAATAAATATCAATAACTCGCTAATGAATGATTTTAGGTGGTTAACGTGTGACCATCGCGTTAACTTTTCGAAAAATCATAATGCTAGAAATCCAGAACCGGTAACTAGTTGTCTCGAAATTGGAAAATTGATTAAGTGCTTTTGTGACATATGTGATATAGATAACATGTTTAGGATGTTCGTGAAACAAGATAATAGTATATTTATGTTTTAGATATAATGTAGATAACTTAGTTAAACAACCATTCACCTTTCCTTATATCTGGTAATCTAATGACAAAGATTTAGTACATTATAACGCCCGTGTTCCATGGATCGATATCTGGCTCTTACCGATACTTTTCTGCATATATGACGGGATACACTTGTCCTATGTTGTGTGTGTTTTAATGTTAAGGAATAAACCATTTTTATAAATATAAAACACCATGTTATGCCGGGTGCGATTGTAAACACTGTAAATAAATGTGTATAGTCCCGCCCACGTCAAGTTTTTGGCGCCGCTGCCGGGGAGCACGGCGAAATTAATGGAACAATCCGAGTCATTATTTTACCGGTGTACAAACTGTTAATACTTGTGAATACATGTAATTTTTTGTATTTATTTGTTTTCTTTTACTAACTTGTAATATTTAACCGTTTGACTAACTTTTCTTTTTCTATTTTACTAACCAGCTGGCTACTAACCAACTAACCTTACTAACATACTAACTTCTTATTTTACTATCTGACTAACATTTGTTTCATTTTATTTAATTCAGTTATGTGTTCGGAATCGAACCATTTACTTTTCATTTATTCATTTAAGTTATTTTAATTCAGTCATTTCATTTCTGTTTATTTTTATATATTTATGTTTGTGTTCGCACGTCGAACCGCTTATTTATATTTATTTCTTTTTCTGCATTTACTTTCCATTTATTTATTTACGTTTAGTTATTCAATTATTCATTTCTATCTAATTAATTATTTAAATTAACCGTTTACCCATTTAATTATTACACTCATTTGTTTATTTATTTACTCCACGAAAATAAAATATAACTTTCTGATAAAATCATCAGATTTTCTGATGAATTCCAATGAATTTATCAAATTTTCTGATGGATTCTGATAAACCCATTAGATTTTCTAAAAACAACAATTTTCATTTCTGATGCATTTACCAGATTTTCTGGTAATTCTGATGGATTTATCAGAAATTATGATGGAACGAAAACTTTCATCAGATTTTATCAGATCTTATCAGATTTTCTGATAATTAAAAAAAAGTTTCATCAGATTTCTAATGATGTCATCAGAACTTCTGGTAAACAAACGAAAACAACTCTTGGATGTAAAAGTAAATAAACCAGAAAATATTTAAATAGATTTGTTTAACTTGTATATATATGTATAATATATATTAATATTGTTATTTATACTTATTTCTCATATTATTACTATGTTCTTTTTTCTGTATAATGCCTTCCTTTTTACGTGCAGGCTAATGTCCACGCCCCTGCACCCGCTAATGCTGAGATAGCCATCGAACCAGAGAATAACTTAAGAAGAAGTAGGCAGCTTCGCAAAAGATCGCTTGTTGTTGCACAAAGGATTGCGGCTGCAATCGACGAACCAGTGATACTTTCTGACAACGAGAGTTCAGAGGACGACACAGGAAGCATTATGGCAGAGGACGACCAGCCTTTGAATGAGACCGACCGTCCAGGAGGAGAGGGCTTGCTACCGAGCATCGCCCGACCTACGATAGCGGCACCGAGTTTTGAAATTAAATCTAGTATTATTAACATGTTGCAAAATTCTGTACAGTTTGATGGGAAGGATCACGAAGATCCAGGTCGGCACATCGCATCATTTCTCGAAGTGTGCTCGACTTTTAAAATTAGAGACGTTTCTTAAGACGCAATTCGATTGCGACTCTTTCCATTCTCTTTGCGAGACAAAGCCCGATCTTGGCTTTTGTGCAAGGACTTGCAAAAATGTCCCAAAACGACTCGTAAGTGAAAACCCGGACCCCTGAAACCCTAATGTGCATGAAAAACCAAGAAAACAAGGATTTTTGATTTCAGGCGGGCCGCGTAAAACGTAAGCTTCGGCTTACGCGGGCTACGTCAACTTAAAGTTGACCGGATAAGCGTGCCGGGCCACGTGTCGCACACATGGCAGCCCTACTCATGACACACAAGCCCTACACGTAGACTAGGGGCCCTCGCGGGCCACGTAAGATTCAAGTGTGGGTTTACGCGGGCCGTGTAAAACCCAAAAACCAGCTATAAATTGATCAGTTCATGTGTTGCATCTGTGAACGTAAAACTTTCTAAAACACGAAAGAAACTGCTCAAAATCACACTTTCACATAGGGAAACGCTGCTACGAATACGGGGTATTAACTCGATCACTGCTACGATACAATGTTCGATCGATTGAAACCAATCCGATGGATGTTTAAGTGCTGCCTGAATACGGGCTATACTTTGTCATTTGTCGTGAGGGTTTGATTTCGTGAGCTTATCGTAAATGTTGTATTAAGTTACTAACCTAGTTTCGTGTGCATTGTTGTTTAAATTAGGTTATCATGCTTATCAGTAGGCTAAACTCTGCCCAACTAAACTTGCAATGTGAGTCATTCTCTTTTTATCAACTGTTTTACTAAACCTCAAATTATTCCCAAAAGTTATAATTACAGGGATTAAGTCATGGTTATCTTGAATCACTGGCTAGTGGGGTATTGTGCACATTACTAATTTCTCATGGTTGGGTTCACCAACCTAACAGTGATAATCATAACTACTTGGGTGAAAGGACCCAATAGTGGTATGACCATCGTCACCAGGGTGTGACACGACGCTGGATAAAAATAAGATAGTAGCCATTGTAATCTCTCTTATGCTGTAATTTATAACTATGTGTCGTTTTATTAAAATTGAGTGACTCACCAGTATTTCCCCGCTGATAAAATATTTTTAAACATGTTTCAGGTGACTTACTGTGAATCAAGGAAAAGTGCTACGGAGCACTAACAAAGCTTGAAGTGGTGGCTCAGTAAAATAAATAAACATGTTTTGTGAAACAAGGGATTTCCTTGTGAAATTCCCTTTACTGTAAATTATGGGGTTTGTCCCAAATTATGAAATAAAATAATTGGGCATTTTCAAGTTTTAAAAGATCCTGTTAAAACTTTCGCTGTCAACTTAAATAACAAATACCACGGGTTTCTGTCTCGCGGCTCCTGGACCGGGTCACACCGGGACAGGGGCCGTGACATTTTGTCACTTCCAGCAGGGTCCATCACGACTTGGAACGAGATGGCAGATCTTTTTATGCAAAAATATTTTCCGCTGGAAAAGACAGCTAAGCTTAAAAACCGTATTATGACATTCAAATAGGACGAAGGAGAATCTCTACACGCAGCTTGGGAGAGGTTCAAAGATCTTCTGATCGACGTTCCACATCATGGGTTGTCCAAAAGGCAACTTGTGTTAAACTTCTACCAAGGACTCAACTACGACTCACAAGAACGTTTAGATGTATATGCAAGAGGCGATCTTGGAACAAAAACACCCAACGAAGCCTATGCAATCATAGAAAAAGCTACCTTGAAGTCGAGTTCTCGTCACGGTGGAGTGTGAAATAAAGCATCATCTATTCCTGGAGTTCATCAAGTGTATACATATACGGCTCTTGTAGCACAGATTGGAGCTTTGGCAGCAAGACTTGATCAAGCTAAGAACGTTTCGCATGTACAATCATCATGTGAGCTGTGTGGAGTGTCACACGAGCCAGGTACTTGTGAGCAGGGTGTTATTTTTACAGGACATGAAGAGCTGGACTATTTGGGCAATCAAATTAGGCCCCATAATAACCCCTATAGCAAGGAATCACCCAAACTTCGGGTGGAAAGCCAATTCCAATAACCAAAACCCACTTGGATATGCTCAACGCGCTCCCGCGCCACAACAGCCTCAAGGGCAATCCTTTAAGCCCCAGGGACAATCTTTTCAGCCATTAGGGCAAACCTTTCAACCACGTTACAATAATTTAGGTTCAGGAAGCACTTCCCAGCCACAAGCCTCTTAAAGCAACTCAAAACTCGAGGAGATGGTGGCGCAACTGTTAAACAACTCCAACAATGCCAACCAAATATCTGAGAAAAGATACCAGCAGCATGAGGAGCGTTTCATGGCGTAAGAGGGGGAAATGCGGAGCCAGAAGGCTTCAATAAAAACCATTGAGAATCTAGTCGGCCAGTTGGCCAAGATGTTGTCTGAAAGACCACAAGGCTGTCTTCCAGGTAACACAGAACCAAACCCGAGAGGGCACGTTAATGCAGTACTGACGAGGAGTGGTAAAACAACAGGACCTGACAAATCGGACTCACCACCGATCACTGAGACGGTCCAAACTAACGCTTCGGACGAGGTGCACGCTAGGCGAGTCCCAACAAGTACAACACAGTTCCAGGAGCCAGTTAAAGATTTCATTCCTCCTATCCCATATCCGAGCAGACTGAAGAAACAAAAGGACAATGAACAACATGGTAAGTTTTTAGAGATGTTTAAACAATTACACATAAACATACCATTTGTTGAAGCGTTGGCTCAAATGCCTAAATACGCAAGGTTCTTGAAAGACATCCTCACAAACAAGCAGAAACTAGAAAGCTTGTCTTGTGTGTTGATGAATGAAATCTGTTAAGCCCTTCTCCAAAACCGTCTACCTGAAAAGATGGGAGATCCAGGCAGTTTCACTCTTCCCTGTCTCATTGGCAGCATGTCTGTCAGTCACGCATTAGCTGATTTAGGAGCTAGCATAAACCTTATGCCATATAAGGTATTTGCTAAATTAGATCTGGGTGAACCTTCGCCCACTAGAATGAGCATTCGACTCGCAGATCGTTCAATCAAGTATCCGCGTGGATTCGTTGAAAACATGCTTGTTAAAATCGATAAATTTGTTTTCCCTGTGGATTTTGTTATCCTTGACATGGACGAAGACTCAAAAGTGCCATTAATACTTGGACGCCCGTTCCTCAATACTGCGAGGACGATTGTTGATGTGGCAGCTGGCCAAATCACGCTCCGAGTAAATGACGAGCACGTGACTTTTGATATTAAAAGATCAATGCAACATCCGTAAAGCCACGATGACATGCTTTACTATGTCAACATTGTCGATACTTGTGTAAGCTCTCATTTCCAAGGCACGATTGAAGAAATTGATACAGACACACATCTTTTGTGTGAGATCCAAAATGACATTTCGCAGGAGGGCCACAAAGTTGAGCAGCCGGCTGTCCAAATCGGTGAAGTTGGTTCTCAAAGTCAAGATCAATTTGTGGAGATTGACCGTGAAGCTGAAGAAAAGTCAAAACCATCGGTTGAAGATCCACCGTCGTTGGAGTTAAAAGAACTCCCACCGCATCTCGAATATGCATTTCTAGACGAGAAGTGTCACTTACCAGTCATCATTTCAGCATCTTTAGCAAAAGAGGAAAAGAGACAGCTTCTCGAAGTTCTAAAGCTCCACAAGAAGGCCATGGCGTGGAAGATTATGGATACCAAAGGCATTAATCCTTCTTTTTGTACTCATAAGACTCTAATGGAGGACGACTACAAGCCAAGTGCACAACATCAAAGGCGTTTGAATCCAAATATGCAAGACGTGGTAAAGAAAGAAGTAATCAAGTTGTCAGATGCAGGGCTGATTTGTCCTATATCTGATTCTATTTGGGTAAGTCCAGTGCAAGTAGTACCCAAGAAAGGTGGTATTACTGTAGTTCCAAACGATAGGAATGAACTTATTCCTACCCGTACCATCACCGGATGACGAGTTTGCATCGATTATTGCAAGCTCAATGATGCCACCCGTAAGGACCACTTCTCGCTTCCATTCATTGATCAAATGTTGGAACGTCTGTCGGGGAAGTCTTTTTTCTGTTTTCTGGATGGGTTCTCTGGATACTTTCAAATTCCTTTCGCACCTGAGGACCAGGAAAAGACAACTTTCACATGTCCTTTCGGCACATTCGCCTACCGGCGTATGCCTTTTGGGCTGTGTAATGCACCAGCCACATTCAGCGTTGCATGGTTGCTATTTTTCATGACATGATTGAAGACTCCATGGAAGTATTTATGGTTGATTTCTCTGTTTTTGGGAGTTCTTTCGATCAATGTCTTGGAAATCTGAAAAGAATGTTAATGAGATGTGAGGAAACTAATCTTGTGCTTAACTGGGAGAAATGCCACTTCATGGTGAAAGAAGGGGTAGTTCTTGGACACAAAATCTCTGAAGCCGGGTTGGAAGTCGATACAGCAAAAGTGGATATTATTTCTAAACTTCCTCCCCTACCTCGGTCAGAGCGATTAGAAATTTTCCTGGGTCATGCAGGGTTCTATAGGCGATTCATAAAAGACTTCTAAAAAATCGCAAGACCTATGACCCGTTTGTTAGAAAAGGATGCTCCATTTTTGTTTTCAGAAGAATGCACGAAAGCATTCAAGCAGCTGAAACAAAGACTTATCGAAGCCCCTGTTCTGGTTGCACCAGATTGGGCATTGCCATTTAAGATAATGTGCGACGCCAGTGATTACGCAATAGGAGCAGTCTTAGGACAAAGAAGGGAGAAGCACTTTCATCCTATTTACTATGCCAGCAAGACTCTACATGATGCTCAAGAGAATTACACGACTACAGAGAAAAGAGCTTTTGGCAGTAGTATATGCTTTCGATAAATTCAGGTCGTACCTTGTGTTGTCTAAAACAATTGTGTATACGGATCATGCAGCAATCAAATACCTTTTTAGCAAATAGGATGCAAAGCCGCATCTTATCAGATGGATCTTGTTGTTATAAGAGTTTGACATTGAGATCCAAGACAAAAAGGGAGCTTTAAATGTTGCAGTCGGCCATCTCTCGAGACTTGAGCATGGTAATTCTGAAGATTTAGTGGAGGAGCCAATAAACGACAATTTCCCCCACGAATTCCTCTTAAGCATCGAGATGAACGACGAGTCACCTTGGTTTGCCGACTTTGCAAACTACCTCGCATGTGGAATCCTTATCAAAGGATTGTCATATCAGCAAAAGAGAAAGTTCTTTGCGGATCTGAAGTACTATATTTGGGATGAACCATACTTGCTTAGAATTGGAGCCGATCAGGTGATCCGAAGATGTGTATTTGGAGAAGATGCAGCTAGCATTCTGAGCCACTGTCACGAAGGGCCAGCCGGAGGACATCATGGAGCAAACTACACTGCAAAGAAAGTGTTAGACTTTGGGTTTTACTGGCCCACAATCTTTCGTGATACGCATGAATGGGTTAGAGCGTGTGATTCTTTCCAAAGGGCAACCAATATCTCCGCACGTAACGAAATGCCTCAACATCTAATGCAAGTCTGTGAAGTCTTTGATATATGGGGTATTGACTTCATGAGACCATTTCCAGCCTCACGAGGTAACAAATACATCCTAGTTGTTGTAGACTATGTCTCAAAATGAGCTGAAACTCAACCTTTGCCCACAAATGATGCTAGGGTGGTTGTGAGGTTCTTAAAAAGTTTATTTGCCTGATTTGGTGCTCCAAAAGCACTAATCAGTGACAGAGGAACGCATTTTTGTAATGCGCGGTGAGAACGAGCCTTAACCCGTTATGGAGTTCATCATAGATTGGCGATGCTATATCATCCTCAAACAAGCGGGCAAGTGGAGGTCACAAATCGGGGTTTGAAAAGAATCCTTAAGCGGTCCATTAATAACAACCGTAAGGATTGGTCAGACAAGTTAGCTGACGCTTTGTGGGCTTTTAGAACGACATTCAAGACACCTATTGGGACCACACCCTTTAGGTTAGTTTATGGAAAAGCCTGTCATCTACCTGTCGAGCTAGAACACAAGGCATTTTGGACCTTAAAAACGACAAATTTGGATTTGAAAAGCGGAGGTGAAGCCCGTTTTCTGCAAATCCACGAGCTTGAGGAGCTAAGGAGTCATGCCTATGAGAGTTCTAGCAGATACAATGAGCGAGTCAAGAGATTGCATGACAAGAGGTTGAGAGACCATAAGGATCTCCGTGTAGGAAATCTCGTCTTGTTATATAACTCAAGACTGCGTTTATTCCCCGGGAAGCTGAAATCCCGATGGATGGGTCCATACACAGTTAGAGAAATATTTCCATATGGGGCCGTAACTATCGAGGATCCAAACGGGGCAAGTTTCAAGGTCAACGGTCATCGTTTAAAACGTTACATCAACGGACCTGTTGACTCGGTGGAGGAAATTCTCGAACTCCACGTCACGCACACTTAAAATAAGTATGGGGAGAATGAGTCTAGCTATCGACTCGCTGACAAATTTAGCGAGCATGTTTTCACACGCTAAGAATAAATTTGTACATATTATTTTGTTATGTTTGTTTCCTAGTTCGGTATTTTTTTCGGTCTTAAACGTTGGTACATACAAGCTTGATCCATAACTTTTGGAAATTTGAAGATGATTAATTGTTAAAATATATGAAATAATGCAAAAATGGAAAAATTGGGTGAAATTTCGGAGTTAAAAACTTACTGTTAAAAATAACACAATAAGGCCCAGGTACCGCACGGTAGTGCCAAATCGGCACGACCGTGCACTCCGTAATCAAAACAGACCAGGAGCTCGTACACAGGGCAGTCATCGGCCCGCACTACCGTGCGACCGATGTCAAACTAGGAATGCGATCTGGGATGGCACGACCGTGCGAGTAAAAATCTGCACAGTAAAAACAGGGTATAAATACGATTCTGCAGTAAAAACCAATCATTTTTTCGAAACCCTAGTAGCCGCATGGGAGTTCCAGGTCGCCTACACCCAAAAATCATCTAATTTTTGCCTAGATTTCACTTCAATCATCTTCCAAGGTATGTTTCCTACATTTTTTTGCAGATTACACTTATTTTCTGATGTAGATCTGATGTTTGAATCAAGAAATTTTGGGGTGTTCTTCATAAAAATTAAATAAACCCTTGTTCTTGAGTGTTTGGTGCTAAATCAGTAGATCTGATCCTTGATTTAAAGTTTATTCACCGACTACAAGTTAAAATTTGAAAGATAAAGGTCTAAATCAGTGAAATAAACTGTTTTCTGATGAAATCAGCAGTCGCACGGTCACGCCGTTGAAACGGCATGACAGTGCCGGTCATAAATCAAGATCAGATCACCGATTCAAAACTCCGATGTCGAGTCGCACGGTAGTGCCGATTTGGCACGACAGTGCAATATGGTTTTTCCGGAAATAAGCTGTTGATCGATCAGGGAATGGCACGACAGTCCCACCAGACGCACGACCGTGCGGTTGCTGAAACAACAACAGAATGTCGAGAATAGCCTGTTCTGGTGGCGGCGATGAATTTTTTATATTCTGCTCTTATTTTGTTGTATTCTTGTATGCAGATGAATCACAGATTCCTCCAGTTCAGCGAAAACAAAACGAAAGAACAGTCCTGTATTGCAAGATTAGAAGCTTTATGGAACAGGCGGGGACAAATCGGTGAACCGAGAAGAATCAACTGGGACACTTTAACAACCCTAAACCAAGAAGAAAGGCTATCAGACATGATGTCACATCCCATGTCAAGGTTGTTCAACATTGCATGACCAGTTTATCTTAAGCTTACGTGGGAATTTTTCGCTTCATACACTTATGAAAAACCAAGAAGCGAAAATCCAAACTTTAAAAACAGGGAATCAATACAGTTCAGGTTGAGTAGAAAGTGGCATAAGTGGTCAGTTGCTAGACTTGGAAGAAGATTGGGCATATACTCAGCTGAAGACATTGATTCAAAACTTTTCACCAATATTTACAAGTTGGTAATGATCAGCAACGGGCTAACTTTTGGGCACAAGTGGCAGTTGAACCACCCTATGAAGCTAGAAAAGCTAAAGCTTCACGACTACGAGACCCGCTACTCAGGGTTATTCATCAGGTCATGAGTCACACCATCTGTGCGCGCATGGACAGTGCAGGGAATTGTCCCACTCCAGATATTCTTTTCTTATATTCCTTACTAACCGGAGTGCACGTCAACCTCGCAGCTAGAATGGCAGAATTTTTCGTAAACAGCGTGGGGAGAACTACAAGTAGTGAAATCCATGGTGGTGAATATGTGACTCGGTTGGCATACAACTTGGGTATTATGACGGATGATGTAGTCAGTGGTCTCACAATGGTGCATGTAGGAGGAGACGTAGATATGCGATCTTTGAGAGCGATGGGTCTGGTATTAGATACAGATAATGGCCCAAGATTGAGGGGTCTAAATGGAGAGATATGGGATCCGCTACCACCACAGGACGAGGACGTCAACATGGAGGAGAAATCGGTACTAGAGCCACCACCACAGGACCAGCCACCACATGATTAGCCAGATCCCGAACCGCACCAGCACCAGTATCAATATCAGCCAAACTGGCCTCCAGGTATACCTTCCTACCCTGAGTTGTACCAGCAGTTCCAGCATATGCAGGTTTCTCAAGCCACTATGAGAGCCAATCAGGAGGCTATGCGAGCTACTCAAGACGCTGTGAGAGCCGACCAGGAAGCTATACGGTCAACTCAACACACAATGAGGTAGGAAATGTATGCAGGTTTTTCCTACATCTTCGGAGGGCTACAAAGTGTATACCCCAGCCACTTCGGCAGCCCTCCACAGTTTCCGCTTGGAAACACAAGTAACTATGGGGCAGGTTCATCTGGAACACGCCACCATGATGATGATGATGAGGAGTAGGAGGAGGTAGGGTGGAACAGTTCAGAAACTGATGTTTTATCTTATTTCTATTTAGTACTTTGTTTGGGATTTTTAAACTTTATGTTTGTTTTTAAAATATTTTAAGTAGTGTGTTTGCTTTGTTTGAATAATGGATATGGTTTGGTTATCTAACATTTTGATCAATGGTAATGTTGCATGCTTTAGCAAGTGACATACTTAGTAGATTCATAAAGAAATGCACACAGAGTTGAGACTACTTCAATCAGAGTACTCAAACAAGTCGATTCCAACTCTGAGGGAGTACCTCTTTCCCTTTTCACATTGTTAGTTTAGCTCTTCATAATTGCTTAACTAATATGTATTTCACATTGAGGACAATGTGAAGTTCAAGTGTGGGGAGGGGTTTAAAAAGGCTTCAAACTTTGTTTGTCCTTAATTGTTCTCATTTCTGTATATATTTTCGAAAAATAAAACAAAAATGGTCAATTTGTGTTCTTTAGAAAGCATCAAATTTGATAAAAATCAATAAGCCAAATTGATTTTTGAAAAAGATAACTAAAAAGCATGATAAAACAAAACGAAAGACTTGCATGTTTATCTTTATATTTATACCCATTCCTTCCGTTTATGTGAGCATATTTTTGAGCCTTTACAGCTTTTTTGTCAAATGCTTATTTGTTTTTTCGGAAAAATGAGTGAGCCGGATGTTTTATGTAATTTAGAACTTGTCATTTGTATACTTTTCAAAACCATGAATATGTGAAATTACATAGAAATGATAGAGGCATTTAGGATACCCCTTTGTCAGCCTTTTTCTTTGTTTATATCCCGCACCCAACACTATCCATTAGTTCGCCATGTTGAGCCTATTTTCCGTATTTTGCATAACTTTACCCAAATATTAAGCCCACTTACCCAAAATATAACCTTTTCACATTCGCCCTTTTTGTTAAAATTCGGCCGAAGCTTTATAGATTAATTTATAACGCTAAAAAAACGTTTGTCAAAACTCTCTAAGGGAATTATGGAGAAACTATCAAGAAAGAAAATAGAGAGTAGAAGTGTGAAAAAGAATAAAACTCTGAACACCTACACAAGTAGCTTAGACACGTGTTCAGAATCCTAGAAAATAAAGCACCAAGTTTTTGGCCAAGTTTTAACCTTTCTTGCCACTTTCAAATATCCATTCCATGCCCTTAACCATAGCCTAACACTACAACCCATCAAAGACCTCTTGATTTATGTTTTTCACACATTAATTGGTGGAGATTAGATCTTTTGACAAGCTTATGATATTGCATGATTCATTGACTAGGCATCGAATGTTTAAACATACACATTATATGTATTATTCAGAAATTTAACCGAGTGTGTGTGAACATTGTGAGAAATGTAAAGATTTGCATGCTAAGTCAATCAAACGTAGAGTCATTGCTTTATAATTATCCTTTCATATATCCAACCAAGCTTGTTTGTTTTAAATCTTTGATGATGACTTTTTGAAAAACCAATTTGACCACCAAACAAATTAGTAACTTTGTAAATATTCAGATTTGATTCCGTATTTTATTTCAAGTTTGCATGAGTACAAGCAAAGTTCAAGTGTGGGGATGTTGATATGCGTTAAAATATACATGTTTTTATAGCCCAAAACACTTCCGTTTTAAGCGTTTTTTACCGAAAACACGACGGTTAGGTGCCAAATTTGGTACTTTTATATTTTTAGTTCTTAAACAGAGCATAAAGGAAAATTCTGATGAAAACGGACAAATTCTGATGCATTTCTGATGAAAATGGCAAAAATCTGATGACTGCCAGGTGTGGCACGACCGTGCCATCCATCGACACTACCATGCCGATCAAGCGATCTCGGAAGCACTGCCAGTGCAAAGGCTAGTGCCAACTTTTTCTCGGGCCGCACTACCGTGCCAACCGATGCATGACCGTGCCGATGCTTGACCAAGGTTTCTTATCAACAATCTGATGACGCAGCACTATCGTGCGACCAGCGACACTACCGTGCCGATTTGGTGACCGAGACAACTTGTCCACTAGTCCACTTGGCTGACTTGGGATTGGAGAAACTGACGTCACCAGACAACACTTGTCGCACGACCGTGCGACCCGGTGGCACGACCGTGCCGATCAAGAAATCTCCTATAAATACAGTCATTCGCTACTGATTCAAGTGTTGGGTTTTTCTCCATGTTTCTGGGCGATTTCTGGGTTCCGAAGTAGTCCTGATCAGACCCATTTGAAGCTTAAAGATCGAGTGGAAGCATAACCGGTCCAACCCATCAATTCCTTGCTTGTTTATGGTTCGACTCCTTGTTCTTGAACATGTATTCTGATCATTTTGCAAGTTATGAGCTGATGATAGTTTATGTTTAATGTAGTTTATGTAATAGTAGTAATGAACTTGTTTCTTGAATAATCTTTATGTTGTAATCTCATTTGTATGAAACTTAGTACTTTTTCATGTTTGAATCTTCATGATTATATAATGAATGTTTCATCGATGTTGAGTTCCTGATTATGTTTGATTGTCTTGGATAATGAATCTGTGGTTAGTGGGATGGTAACTATTTCTTGATTAATCACTTGTTTGTAGACTTTGTTTACACCATGAAACCAGACCAGGGTATTGGTTTTATACAAGATATATTGTGATTAGGAATACTTTCTTACACGTAAGGGTTCTAATGAATTATATGGTGTTGATTACATGTTCTTGAATGCAGTTTATAATCCTTGTTTAGTAGTTTTGGTCTGAAATTGCTGACATGGTAGATTTGTGTTTAAGACTTGTAAAGGTGAAATTGTTTGTTATATGATCTACATAATTGCTTATCCTCGTGGCTGTATTGTGACCATCGGTATTGCTTTCTTTGATAAGTGAGGTTAGGAATCCAGACCCGGTAAATAACCTATCTTTAAAGGTTCGCATGAATAAATATCAATAACTTGCTAATGAATGATTTTAGGTGGTTAACGTGTGACCATCGCGTTAACTTTCCGAAGAATCATAATGCTAGAAATCCAGAACCGGTAACTAGCTGTCTCGAAATTGGAAAATTGATTAAGTGCTTTTGTGACATATGTGATATAGATAACATGTTTAGGATGTTCGTGAAACAAGATAATAGTATATTTATGTTTTAGATATAATTTAGATAACTTAGTTAAACAACCATTCACCTTTCCTTATATCTGGTAATCTAATGACAAAGATTTAGTACATTATAACGCCCGTGTTCCATGGATCGATATCTGGCTCTTACCAATACTTAACTGCATATATGACGGGATACACTTGTCCTTTGTTGTGTATGTTTTAATGTTAAGGTATAAACCATTTATATAAATATAAAACACCATGTTACGCCGGGTGCGATTGTAAATACTGTAAATAAATGTGTATAGTCACGCCCACGTCAGCCAGTCGATCGGATGGTCATCCAGCCGGATGATCATTCGATCGAATGGTCATTCGATCAGACGACTAGTGCGAGCTATTTTTCCAACTTTCGTTTCGTGCGTTGAGCGTTGCGTTGCATTTAAGCGAGTTGCGAGTAAGCGTTGTGATGAGATAACCACATAACATTAAACAAGTAATCCAACAATTAACACACATAACACGTAAGATGCATAAAAGTAAATCTGCATTTCGAGTTGCGATGTGATAGCGCTGTGATAACGTTTAGTATAAATATGCGACGTAATATGCGATAAAATGCGTTAAATAGTAAGCGTTTAGTTGTGATAACCGCGTTTTGAATAATCGTTGTGAATGCGTTGTAAAACATAGTTTAACAATATCGTTGACCCGTTAGCGATAATCAAAATCTCGGGAGTACAAGATAATTAAGAAAGAAAAGCAATAATTAAGCAAGAAATGATAGATCTTGTTGGGATTGAACCCTACCAAAGGAACAGATAAGAAAAGCCAAAACTGGATCACAGCAGTAGATTCAAAATAAGCAGATGTCAGGTTGCAAATCTCTCCCCTTGAAAGTGGTTTCAACATCTGCTGACCTCCTATCTGCTGATCATGCAATATGCTGACCTATAACTGCTGACCAAGACAAAGTCTGATAGAAGAACTAAAGCTCTGCTGCTCAATCTACTGCCTTGGTTCAAGCTCTGCTGATCATGACAAGTACTGCTGGGTTCACAGCAATGGAAGGATGCAACAGCGTTTTATGTTTAGTTTATGCATTGAAATGTAATATCAGTAGGTAGCATAGCAGTGTTTGTATAGATCAGAGGTTAGAGTTTGTTAGGAGGTTAGATGTCACTTTCATGGTGACGTTAGCTTTGATGCTCAGTGGTTTGCAAGTGCCTATAAATTACTCTGTACTGTTCTGTTTAGCTCATTCACCATCTTCTTTCTGCACGAACAAACACTGAGCTCAGGCTGAGGGGGAGTTTGCATATCATACGCACATTGTAATCAGAGTTTAAAAATAAATTTAATTATTTGATTCAGTGTTAGAAAATGTATGATTGATAGCATTTCTTCTGTTTGATTGTGAAAAGTTTGGTTCCATTAAATTCCGCTGCACTACTCTTTCATTTGTTCATCTAAATTCAAACACAAATCACAATCAATCCAAACTCAGATCCTAGAAATTGGTATCAGAGCTTGGACAATCAAACTTGATCTAACAATCATTTTGACGTAAATAGTTCAGCTCGAAATTGTTGATACTGATCGTTTGTTCGTTGTGTTGAAAAACAGAGTAAGGTTTAATCACCGATAAAGTTGATTAATCAGTACCTGTAAAACAACCGGAAAGATGTCGCAATCTCAAGATGATAAAAATAACATTGGCTCTTTGTTTAAACCACCTATGCTGAAAAGAAATGAGTATAACATCTAGGAGCGAAGGATGCGTCACATCCTCACTCAACAAAACACTGGATGTTGGAGGTCTGTCGTTTTCGGTCCTCATGTTCCTATGGTGCCAAGCGCAGAGGACGCCAAAAAATCCGTTCATAAGCCAACTGAAAATTACACTGAATTGGATTTTCAGAAATTTGAACTGGATGCCAAAGCGTTTAGCATCATAGCCTCTGCACTCCCCAACGAAATCTATGCTGGACTGTTACATTGTGACAGTGCAAAAGAATTGTGGGATGCATTGAAGGAACAGTTCGGAGGAACAGAGGAGGTTATCGAAAACAATAGGGAAATTCTGAATCAGCAGTATGAAACGTTTTGTCACATCAAAGGGGAATCACTAACCCAACAATTTGAACGTTTCAGTTGTCTCATCAGTGAGCTAAGGCTTGTTAAGGTTACATTGCCTAATGCAACCCAAAATAGCAGGTTCCTTAGATCACTGCCAGAAAAATGGGACACAATTGTTTTTGTCACCAGGAATTCAGCTGAATTCAAAGATCTGACCCTGACCCAACTCCATGGTAGACTCCTGACCTACGAAAGGGAGTTGAACCAAAAAAGGAGGTTGCAAGAGTCTGGTAAAGTTGTTGATGATTATTCATTCGGCAGCACAACTCTGTTTGGTCAGGAAGAATCTGGCAGTAGTAGTAAGGATCAGAGTTATGATCATTTTATTGACATAACAGCTGGGGGTAACTTCGTCAACTCTGATTCTCACTCTACAAATTATGCTTTCACAGCAAATACTGAGAACCAGATGTCAGATAATTTGTGTTTTGAGCTGAATGATTTGCAACATTTTGATCCCACTGACTTAGAGGAGATGGACATCTTGCATCAGTTGGCCTTGCTTAGTGTAAGAACAAGCAAGTTCTATAAAAGAACAGGGAGAAAATTTCCAGGGCTTCAAGGAAATTTAAGGGTGGGGTTGGATAAATCGAAAATCAAGTGTTACAAGTGTAGTAGGCTAGGTCACTTTGCTAGAGAATGTAGGAGTCAAACTACTGGTCCCATAATAACTCACCCTAGCACAAATCCTAGACCACAACAACAAAACACTGTGCACTATACCCAATATGCCCCTGCAGCACATGTTAACACTGCTCATTATGCTGCAACCCCTGTGCTGGTGCATTATGTTCAAACCACTGTTCCACAAATTCAGTATGTTCAAGCCCCTGTCCCTCAGGCACAAGTGCAACCTGCTGCACCTCAAACAACTGCTCCAACTGTGACACAACCAGATCAGCAAAGCTTTTTCACACAAGGCTTTGTTGATTGGAGCAGCATGCCTGAGGAGCTTAGTGATGAAAATTTTGCTCTATATGCTTCTAATGATGCTTATAATGATGAATTTTGTTTGATGGCATTAGAGTCAATACCAGAAGAGGATGAAGCTGAAGGTGAACAGCTAAGTGCTGAAACAGTTGATGAAGTTGCTGAAGCAGTGGTTACTGCAGTTGCTGGTGAACTACTGCTGGAAGAAAATTCAGAAACCCTGATTGAACCACTGACCGACCCTTGGTCCAAAGAAGACAAAGAGGAAGAAGAGCCGAAGAAAGCTGGTGATAAAGAAGAGAGAGCTGATGAAGAAGATAATCATCAATGTGATTGTGCCATGATTGCTGCTGCTAAGGTATCACCTCAAGTTCTTGAAAAACTGTGTTCAGACAACTGTATTATTGCATTTGCTAACATTAAAGAGGTGAATGAAAACCTTAGAGATAAAATCTTGTCTGATGAGGTCAAATTTGAAAAGTCATTGAAAAAACTGAAAAACAAATTGGCTGAAAAAGATAAAGAGATCAGCAGTTTGAAAGAAGAACAAAGCATAACCAAAACTCAACTCCAAACTATGGTAGAAAAATACCAAGTTTGCAAAAAGGAGTTAGAGACTACCCAGATCACCTGTGAAAGGTGGGTGGAGTCTTGCAAAGGGTATGAGGTTATGCTTGAGAAACAGCTTAAAAGCAATGTCAAGTTTGGTATAGGTCATAGAAAATATGATGACATTGCAAGCACTGCTGTAATGCAAGCTGTTTCTTCTGAAATCATACCAACCAACAAAAATGGCCAAGAGGTTAAAATAACCGACAAACTTGGTAACAAAATTACTCTGGAAAGATCTGTGGGATCCTCAACTTTTGAGGAAATTAAGAAATACCAATTTAAACCCACATGGTCTGATGAGTGTGATATCCTTGAAAATTTCAAACCAATGGATTTCACAACCACTGATGGTGTAAAAGCTCCAAAAGCAAGAGTCATTCCTATCAAAGATATCCCAACAGAGGTTCAAAACTCTGTTGCAAAGGAATCTGAGAAAAGGAAGAAAAGGAAAAGATCAAAAACTTGTTTTGTGAATTCTGCGAAAAGAAGAATCATCTAACAAAAGATTGTTTTCATCTAAAAGCATATGATATAAACAAAACAAGCAACATTTCACCTGCTACCAGCTGCACCATCTGTGGTAAAAATAATCACAAAACTAAGGAATGTGTGTATCTCAAAAACTTTGATGAAAAGAAGAAAGAGTACACTGAAAAAACATCCTTAAGTTCATCAGCATCATCTGTTAAGTTCACCAAGAAACAACCACTGTTCATCCCTGTCCAAACTGCTGTCACAAAACAGCTGAACCAAACATCTGTTCAAAGGGATGTACAGGTGACAGATGCACCTCCAGCCAATCAATTCAGAAAAGGCAAGGAAAAAGCATCATACCAAAGGATTCCACACGTTTATGAGACTTACAAAAAGCCCTCTAAACCAAAAGTGAACAGGCATCCTTTTGGTTATCAACAGATGATAGGTCAAGACCCCCAACAGTGGTTAGAGAAATACATTCCCAAAATGTACAAACCCCTGAGCTAACCACTGTCCATGCATCTGCCTCCATCCCAGACATTGTTGAGACCCCATCCAAAGCCCTGTTGGCTTTGGAAACCTTTTTGAACTAATCCTTTACTTCATGTGCAGGGAGCTTCTACATGCTTAGATAGTCTTTGGTATGTAGATAGTGGAGGCTCTAGGCACATGACAGGATGTAAAGCCCTTCTTCAAGATTTCAAAATTCATGGAGGGGGGTGATATATCCTTTGGTAATAATAGTAAGGGAAAGGTTCTGGGGTCTGGTACTGTAAAGTCTGGAAATGTAAAATTTGAAAATGTCAATCTTATTGATAATCTGAAATTCAACCTCCTGAGTGTGTCTCAAATGAGTGATAAAGGGTTTGGATCATTCTTCACAAAGGATTGTTGTAGGATTGTCGGACCAGAAATGGTTAGTAAGATTGAAGCAATAATCAAGAAAGGAACAACAAAACTTGTTGCTCAAAGAAGTGGCAATGTTTATGTTGTTGACATGTCAAGAGAGTGTCCCAGAGCTGATGCCTGTCTGTTCTCAGTTGCCTCTAACAAAGAGACAGAGCTATGGCACAAAAGACTGGGACACACAAATCTCAAAACAATCAATGAAATTTCAAAAAATGGCTTAGTAAGAGACTTACCACAAAAAATGTTTTCATGTCCTGAACACTGTGTTTCCTGTTTAAAAGGAAAACAGCACAAGAGCTCTTTTAAGTCCATTGAAGAGTCCAAAACAACCCAGTGTTTGCAGATGCTGCACATGGATTTGTTTGGCCCAGTGCAAGTCATGAGTCTCAAAAAGAAAAGATATTGTTTGGTTTTTGGTTATGACTTCTCTAGGTTTACATGGACCTTCTTTTTACACTCCAAAGATGAGACCGCAGGTATATTGCAAGACTTTGTGATACAGGTTGAAAAGCAATTTGACCTTCCAGTAAAAGTCTTCAGGAGTGACAATGGCACAGAATTCAAAAATAAGGAGTTGGATGCCTTCTGTGTGAAGAAAGGGATTGTAAGGCAGTACAGTATTCCTAGAACACCAGAGCAAAATGGATTTGTTGAAAGAAAGAACAGAACGCTGATTGAGGCTGCCAGAACCATGCTTACAGATTCAGGTTTGTCATTAACTTTTTGGGCAGAGGCAGTAAACACTGCTTGCTATGTCCAAAACAGAGTTTTAATTAACTCCAGGCACAAAAAGACTGCTTATGAAATTCTGTATAAAATAAAGCCATTAATCTCATATTTCAAAGTTTTTTGTTGCCCATGCTTCATTTTGAACTTAAAAGATTCTATCTCAAAATTTGCAGCCAAAATCGATATGGGATATCACTTGGGATACTCATCCACTGCTAAGGCCTACAAAGTGTTTAATACACGGACCAAAGCAGTGGAAGAGACCTTGAATGTAAAGTTCAATGAACTTTCATCACTGAAAATCCCTGCAAATCCTGCAGAATTGTTTGATCTTGAAAAATTCACCTTTGAAAATACTGCTGTCAAGACTAACATTGCAGGTCCATCAGAGGATTCATCACCAGACTATGGATATGAAATCATCATTCCTCAAAAGTCTGCCTCAAAGGGGGGAGCATCAGTTGTTTAAAACAGTTGTCAAAGCTCAACCACTGCTACCTCAACAGTTGTTGACCAAAGTAGCCCCTTAACCACTGCTTCCACCTCATCCAACACTGCTGACAAAAGTCCTCAAACAGTGGCTCAAAGTCAGCAGGTGTTCACACCTTTACCTCCAATACCTCCACCTTTTGAAGCCACTGCTGGGTCATCAAAGTCACCAACAGTGGTTAGCTCAGATCATACACATCTGCAGCCTTCACCATAAAATGCCATCATTCCCTACCAAGGAGAGCTAATCTTCTTGAAATCTCATCCACCAGATCAAATCATTGGCAACATCAATGAAGGGGTGCTCACAAGAAAGCAGTCCCAAAACATTTGTCTTTTTGTTGGCTTTCTATCACTCCATCAGCCAGTCAAGTACCAAGAGGCACTGAAAGACAACAGCTGGGTAGAGGCCATGCAAGAAGAGCTCCAACAGTTCAGAAGACAACAAGTATGGGAGCTTGTACCACTGCCAGAGAATGTAAGTCCTATTGGCACGAAGTGGGTCTTCAAAAACAAAACTGATGAAAGGGGCATTGTTGTCAAGAATAAAGCCAGGCTTGTGGTTCAAGGCTACAGACAAGAAGAGGGAATAGATTATGATGAAACATTTGCTCCTGTTGCAAGACTTGAAGCAATCAGACTCTTTCTAGCCTTTGCTGTCAACCACAATATCAAGTTGTACCAAATGGATATAAAATGTGCATTCCTCTATGGTAAAATTCAAGAAGAGGTATATGTCTGTCAACCTCCAGGTTTTGAGGATCCATTTTATCCAGATCATGTCTACAAGCTAAACAAAGCTTTGTATGGCTTGAAATAAGCACCCAGAGCCTGGTATGAAACTCTTTCCACCTTTTTACTTTCCATTGGTTTCACCAGAGGCAGGATTGATAAAACACTGTTTTTAAAATGGAGAGGGAAGGATTTGATGATTGTCCAGATTTATGTGGATGACATCATTTTTGGAAGCACATGTAATAAAATGTGTGAAGAGTTCAGACAACTCATGACAGCTGAGTTTGAAATGAGTGCAATGGGTGAACTCCAGTGCTTTCTTGGTCTCCAAGTAAAGCAGCTGCAAAATGGCACTTTCATCCATCAAGGCAAATATGCAAAAGAACTTTTAAAGAAATTTGATATGGATGATTGTAAGCCATGTAGTACACCCATTGCAACCAACAAATTGATCATGTCTGAAGAAAAGGATGATTTGGTTGATCAGACCTTATATAGAAGCATGATTGGGTCTTTATTGTACCTAACTGCATCTAGACCAGATATCATGTTTGCAACATGTGTCTGTGCAAGATCCCAATCATCTCCTAGAAAGTCAAACCTTATTGCTGTAAAAAGGATATTCAGATACCTCAAAGGTGCTCCCACACTTGGTATCTGGTATCCAGCTGATGGTAAAATTGAGCTTTCAGGTTTTTCAGATAGTGACTTTGCTGGATGTGACAAAACAAGGAAGTCCACTTCAGGAGGGTGTCAATTCCTAGGCAATTGCTTAGTGTCTTGGCAAAGCAAAAAGCAAGCAGCTGTTTCCACATCCACTGCTGAGGCAGAATACATAGCTGCTGCAAGCTGTACAGCCTAACTGCTCTGGCTTCAAAATCAGTTACTGGATTTTGGTATCACTGCCTTGAAGACACCACTCATGTTGGACAGCCAGGCAGCAGAAAATATCATCAAAAATCTAGTTTCCCATTCAACCACCAAACATATCGACATCAGACATCACTTTGTGAGGGATTGCTATGAAAAAGGTTTGATTTCTCTGCATCATGTTCCAACTAAGGATCAGCTGGCAGATGTGCTAACCAAAGCATTAGACACATCTACCTTTGAAAGCTTGATCTCTAGGATTGGTATGCTCAACATGGAATAACAGGCAAAATCTTGTTTTTCTATGAATAAAAGCATTAAAATGTTTTCAGAAAATCAAAAATCCATCCTTAAAAATAGCTAAAAATGAATTTTTCATTAAAATCCTAAAAGTCTGCCATAACCACTGATGGGTTCAAAAATCTGTGCTGCTACAAAAGTCTGTCCACTGCTGAAAGTCATCACCTGTTCTCATTTTTCTTGATAACCACTGATAATCATAATCAGTGTTGCATCCACTGCTGAGCTATCTACTGATAGTGAAAAGCATCCACTGTCCTCCATTTCCATTGTAACTACTGCTTTCACCAGTTGTTTTCACAAAATGTACTGTTCAAAAGTACCGTCCTTCACTTCACCAGGGGATGGCATGCGGACAGTACTTAGTGGTCAGACCTTTTGTAACTGCTGCCACGTCAGCTTTCACTCTTCCTCTATAAAACCCCCTTTCAACACCCAAACAGGGTTTCACTGTCGAATTGAATTCTCAAAAATTCTCTTCTCAAAGCAGTTTTCATCACATTTCTTCAAATCACTCCACAATCTCATCTTCGATCCTCATCTTCAAAATGACAAAATCGAAATCATCCTCTTCAAAAGGGGCCTCTCAAAAGGCTACCTCCACCGACATCCCACACAAACCATCTCACAATCTACTGGGTCTTCTCACAAAACCCGGCAATATCGATACATTTGATTCCATCCTCGATATTATCAATGCTTCAAAGTACAAAACTTTGTTGACCGCTGATGCACCAATTTACCTGCAAACTCAGACAGAGTTTTGGAAAAATTGCATCCTTGAAAAACAAGGAAAAGATGTCATAGCCATTAACTCTACTCTGCAGAAGAAAGCAGTCCGAATAACACCCCAATCCATATCTGAAGTCTTTCAACTCGATGATCTGCAAGGTAAAGACTCTTTCCCTAAAAACGAGTTAAAAATTGACTTCATTGAGAGAGGGTATGCAGACACAATGATGAAGAGGGATACCTTAGAAAAAGGTTTCTTCCCTTCTGCAACCAGATTTTTATTTCATACCCTTCTCATGTGTGTTTCAAACAAAACCACTTCTTTTAATGAAATACCAATGAAATTCAAAACTTGGGGTATGCTATTTTACAAGAAGAAAATCTTAACTACTCCAAGGCAATTTTCAATGATTTGGTTAAAAAATGTTGAAACAAAGTCATTCTTACTGTTCCCAAGATTTTTAAGTTATTATTTTGAGAAAAAGTTCAGCAAGGATGATATTGCGGTAATAAACCAAGGTGACTCTTTTCAAATGAACAGCTTAACTGCTGAAACATTTTCAAGAATGTCAACACCTTGTAAAAAACGAGCAGAGGTGCCTGAGCAGATTTTAGCAGCAAACACTGCTCCTCAGGTATCTGCTGCTGAGCCCACTGCTCAAGGTGATCAAGGCAGCCAAACAACTGTCTTGAAACCCACACCTAAAAACACCAAAAAACCACAGAAAAAGAAAAATCAAAAACCCCCCAAACCTATCAAAAAGGCAACTCTGGAGGATGAGATACCAGAGAAACTGCCTGTGGTTGCACAAAAATCACAACAAACCACTGCTGCTACTTCCTCACAGCAGTTGGTAGAAATATCTCAACCTACACCTGAAACTCCTCCTGTATCTTCACAAAAAGAACAGGTTGTACACACAGGGTCACCACATCATGAGGCTCTGGAAGCACTCGTTTCCATCCTCCACAGCCCAATACCCGGGGCAATTCCGCTTTCTAAACCTACTTTCACATCCCCAATTCCACCAAACACCAAACTGCTGTTGGATGCAATTGATTTGAACCTAGCACAAACCAGTCCTTCTCAATCACCTGTTCATGAGAAAATACCTCAACAAGAGACTTGGCTTGATGTATCAATCTTTGCTAACCCACCAACACAACCTGAGGAGGTTACACCCCTTGAGTTACATGTAACTCTTGGTGGTATTCCAAGTGAAGCAGCGACTACAAGTGTTGAACCTACAGGTTTACACTTGGACAGTGGTTACATCCATAAGACTTCCTTGGAGGCAATTCCTTCTATAACACCTCTGTTATCTGCTAGTGAGTTTGTACTAACCACTGGTAACATCAAAAGATTATCAAGTGTTGAAGGAAGAAGACCCCAGTACCAAGAAAAAGGGGCATCAGTTGTTGATGTTTGGAGATCACTCCCTACTTTAACTTATGATAAAACCACTGCTAGTGGGAAATCAGATGATCCCATTAACTTGGGTGATGGTTTGAAGTACCAAGAATTGACGACACGTGTTGAAAAATTGGATACATCTGTTGCAGAAATTAAAGAAATGCTGCAACAGTTGTTAACAATTCAAAAGGTACCATCCACTGCTGTTCCATCTCAAACACCTGTTCCACCACCAGCAGATGTTACAAATGAGCTCTGGAACCTCTTTCAACCTTTTCTCCATCAACAATTTCAGTTGGCCGAGCACCAACATGCCAAACATGTTCAAGAGCTCAAAAAGGCAATGGAGTCTAGGTTCCGGGATACAAACGATGACATCAAGGCTCTTAAGGCCCAATTGCTGAAAACCACTGGCACTGCTCCTCCGACTGTACTTTATATTTGACCTCCCTGCAGATAATGCCAAAAAGGGGGAGAAAATCAAGGAGTGGACAAAGAAAGGGATTGAAAATGGGCTATATCTTGATACAGTAACAGGTGCAATGCTCAGAGATATTCCTTTGCCAGATGGTAGTAAAAAGGTTGATGTTACCCAGAATGCACTTGATGATGTTGTCATAAGTGTAAAAAGGGATAGAGCGGCAAAGGCCTTGTCAAGGTGGAATGAGGAGAAAAAAGCTTTCATGAAGCTGAATGCGCAGGGTTGTTCTGGTGAAAAGGATGATCAAAATCCGATTCCAAAAAGAAATCTTACTAGAAAAGTAAGGAAACCTAAATTCACACCATCCAGCCTTCAAAAGCACACTCCAAAATCACTGTCCAAAAGCCACCAACATCAAACCTCCACCCAAACAGTTGTTACAACAACTGCTCCCACTCAAACACACACCACTTCAACACACACCATCACCACTGCCTTACCACCACCATTTGTTCCTGCCCTAAAGCAGAAGACAGCAGATGACAAAACATCTGCTGTAATGACAACAGTGGTTGAAACACCAGTTGTTTCAACAGTTGTTAGTCAACCACAAACCATTGATCCAACCAAAACATCATCTGACTTCCCTAAAATAAAAAGGAAAAGGGTTGTCATATCAGATGATGATTCTCCGTCACCACCACCAAAAGCTTTGAAATCCCAAGCACTTGTCACAGTTTCAAAACCCATTCCTCTCTCTTCAGCTCAACTGTACAAACCCTTACCTCCTGCAGGTGTTCAATTTCCTCTTGAACTTGTAACAGTCAGAGAAGAAATTAAGTCCTACTATGAGGGTGACCCTGCCAAAAGGAGCTTGCCATCGATTGAAGGATATCCTAGGCCAACTAATATTGAAGAATACTTGAAAATCAAGGCCAAGCAAGTAGAGGATATCTCAATAAAAAACAAACAAGGGAAATCTGATAGAGAGTATCAACAAAACTATCAGTTTCTGCTTACACAGGCCAAAGATTTGGAACAGTTTGCAAAGAATGTATGTCAGCAAATCTCAGAAAAGGCAGGTGAGTCCTTGAGAAAAGACTACATTGAAAACATCATGACCTACAAGACATACAAGGGGGAGAAGCATATGTTCAGAAACTGGACTATTCCTGAGCTTGAAAAGGAAGTAGCCAGGATTCATGAAATGATCAAGAATAAAGTCAAACAGACTCCCCCAGAAAAATTTAAAAGGGTTGAAGCTGATAAGGCCTTAGAGCTGAAGAGAATGAAAGAGGAGCTGATAATTGCTGAATATGGGTCAAAGAACTCTGTGTCTAAGTGGGGAGAAGCGAGGGTCAGGACCACCTACAAGAGTTTGGAAGAGCTAAGGAAGAAAGATCCAAAAGCTCCACAATAGCCTGACTACTCCAAAGCAGAGGTTTCGAAAGGATCATCAAAGCCACATCTCAAAAGAACCACTGCTCCTGCTGGTACTGCCATCTACAAAAGAAGGAGACAAAGCCAGTTAGGTTCTGAAACAGTTCAAGAGATTCTTACTGGAAATGCCATTGTGAAAACGGGCACGTTGCTAATGTTGAAAGAAGAATTTGAACTGGAAAAATCTGCACATACTGCTCAGCCAGTTATGAATAGGCCAGCCTCACCAAACTCCTCAACAAATAAAAATCTCCCAAGAAACCCATCTCGCCTAAAAATATAAGAGTGGAAAACTGACAAACAGAACCACGTATTGACTATGGTCAGGGCAGATGGCGAAGTGAAGAAATTTACAAGGGAACAAGCTCTTGGCCTGAGACTTGAAGATTTGCAGGATCTCCTTGATCTTCCACTTAGCAGGGATGAAGATGATACAGATGCCTTAACCTTCGAACTACAATTCAAAGGGTAAATAAGGGAACTGTTGTTGAGGCAATAAAAATCTACAATAATGGAGAGTTTTGGCATTATCTGTTCCAGGGGGAGATTGTTGGGATTGAACCCTACCAAAGGAACAGATAATAAAAGCCAAAACTGGATCACAGTAGTAGATTCAAAATAAGCAGATGTCTGGTTGCAAGTCTCTCCCCTTGAAAGTGGTTTCAACATCTGCTGACCTCCTATCTGCTGATCATGCAATCTGCTGACCTATAACTGGTGACCAAGACAAAGTTTGATAGAAGAACTAAAGCTCTGCTGCTCAATCTACTGCCTTGGTTCAAGCTCTGCTGATCATGACAAGTACTGCTGGGTTCACAGCAGTGGAAGGATGCAGCAGCGTTTTATGTTTAGTTTATGCATTGAAATGTAATATCAGTAGTTAGCATAATAGTGTTTGTATAGATCAGAGGTTAGAGTTTGTTAGGAGGTTAGATGTCACTTTCATGGTGACGTCAGCTTTGATGCTCAGTGGTTTGCAAGTGCCTATAAATAGAACAGTACTCTGTACTGTTCTGTTTAGCTCATTCACCATCTTCTTTCTGCACGAACAAACACTGAGCTCAGGCTGAGGGGGAGTTTGCATATCATACACACATTGTAATCAGAGTTTAAAAATAAATTTAATCATTTGATTCAGTGTTAGAAAATGTATGATTGATAGCATTTCTTCTGTTTGATTGTGAAAAGTTTGGTTCCATTAAATTCCGCTGCACTACTCTTTCATTTGTTCATCTAAATTCAAACACAAATCACAATCAATCCAAACTCAGACCCTAAAAAGATCTGCCATTTCTTATTATAACGACCTGAAAGGTCGGGTTGTTACAATGATACCCAGAACGAAGATCGATCTTTGAAAACCAGGTCGCGCCTTGCATTGGATCGAAGAGGTCATCAATGCGAGGAAGAGGGTATCGGTTTTTGACAGTAATCTTGTTGAGCTCACGATAGTCAATACACATGCGGAATGACCCATCTTTCTTTTTAAAGAATAGAACGGGAGCCCCTCCAGGAGAAGTACTAGGGCGTATAAAGCCTTTATCAAGAAGCCCTTGAATTGGCTCGAAAGCTCTTGCATCTCAGAGGGTGCTAAACGATAGGGAGACTTAGCGATGGGCGTAGCGCCAGGCACTAAATCGATGCGAAAGTCGACAGAATGAGCAGGAGGTGGACCAAAAAGATCGTCGGAAACACGTCGGGAAAATCACGTTCAACGGGAACGTCACTCATGCTTGGGCCTTTGTCCTTCTTTTCCACAATATGGGCGAGAAATACGAAGGTACCCTTGCGTAAGCATTTGTTTGATTGAATACATGACATAAGCTTGAGACCTTGAGAAGGTTTCTCGCCATACACGTGCAGAGAATCACCGTTTGAAAGGGGAAGACGAACGAACTTTTCAGAGCAAACAACTTCAGCACGAACTCACCTAAGCCAGTCCATACCTACTATGATGTCGAAACTACCCATTTGCATAGGTATGAGGTCGATGCGAAATGTATGATCATTAAGAATCAAGGAACACTTAGAAAGGACGGAATCGACAACGACGGATTTACCATCAGCGATTTCGACAGCGAAGGATCTAGGCAACTTAGAGTGTTTACACTTAAGCAATGGTTCGAATTCTAACGACACAAAAATTTTATCGGCGCCAGTATCAAATAAACACGAACCATAAACATGGTTCACAAGGAACTTACCAGTAATGACGTCATTTGCATTTTGAGCCTTAGTGGTGGAAGAAGAAAAGCTCCGCCTCGAGCTGGTTGTTATGCCTGTTGATGCTGCTGCTGTTGCTGTTGTTGCGGCGGTTGCTGATTACGTTAAGGGATCATGTTGGCGAGAGGATCGAGGTTGCCACATTTAAAACATGCTCGCACAAGAGCAACTTGAGCTTGGTTTGGTGCAGGGTTTTGGGCTACAACTTCTTGGTTTTGATTGGCCATAGGTGGTTTGTGGCAGTGATGAGAAAAGTGCCCATAACGATTACAATTGGCGCACTTGCGGCATAGAACGTTGGTAAGATGATGGTATTGGCATTGGCCACATATGGGTTGAGTCCCAGTGTAACCTTTGCGTGGAGGTTCAACGTTGGATACAGTAGGCATGGCTTACAAGGGTTCAGGGTTTGGCGGAGTGATGACCGCACAGTTTTGGCGTGAAGCCTTCCGCTTCTTGCCTCGGTTTTTCTTGGTGGATGATAAGGGTTCAATTGTGGGTTCAACGATGGCTTGGTGCGCGTTTTTCAGCGAAGCTTTTGCGGCATTTCTGCGCATAATGTGGTTACTGTTAAGGCTAGCGGCCAAATGAAAGGTTTCCTCGATAGTTGCTAGGCAAGCAGCCTCTACGAGGTTCATGAAAGAATCGGGTAGGCAGTGGATGTATTTGTTGATGGATTTCTCAGGGGTATCAACTTGGCTAGGACAAAGAATGCTAAGTTGCTTAAAGCGGAGAGTTAAACCATCGTTGTCGTCATCCACTTGCTTAAGGTGCCAAAACTCATGCTCTAACTTCCTAAGCTCGTGAGGCGGACATAATTCTTCTCTCATAATCTTCTTCAGTTCAGCCCATGGTAAAGCGTGGGCGGCATCCTCACCTCTTGTGCTTCGCTCAGAGGTCCACCAATCAAGAGCTCTTGATCGGCACACCCCTGTAGTGTTTTGGGTGTGCAAGTCGTCAGGACAACCACTCTGACGGAATTTGATCTCCATAGCGTCAAACCAAGTTAGTAGTGCGGTGGCACCATCCTTTCTAGTAAATTCCAATGGTTTGCAAGCCATGAATTGCTTGAAAAGGAATGGTGTCTTTGGTTTCTCCACCTTGGAGTCCACAGAACCATGGGACGAATCGGAGTTAGTTTGAATGCGGCTCACGATGTCAGGTATCACTCGGGCCATCTGATCGGCCATTTATTCAGCAATGAGACCAACTAACTCTTTTTTGGAGATGGAATCGTTGTTGGAACCCTTCTTTGACTTGGTCTTCTTTGATGAGCTTGGAGATCCCATCTAGAAGTTCAAAAGAAAAGGAAAGGATGAGACTTGATCATAAATTTTAAAACAAGGTTTTTGCACGTATAATCATGTAAGTGTTCACGTATCATGTATAATTTACATAATTCACATGTATTTGACAAGTATTCGACAAGTATAAACACGTATGAATGCATAAAAGAGTATAAATTTAGTCTGTTTTCGAGAATTATTATTGTTTTTATTGCGCGAGACATGCGAATTGTGTAAAGGTTTTGAAACGAACGAGGTAACAAGTATAAAATCACATATAAATTGAATCACATAAAAGACAGGCTCATAAAACATGGGATTGTTTCGAGTAGAGAAACGTCGACTATTCCAAAGTGAATCGAAAGTCCTTTCAAATTAGAGAAACGTGCTTTGGCCTATAGGTAAGATACTCTCATCGAGAAGCGATTAACGGTATATTACCCTTCCAGTTACTACATATCTCTAATCGATTGAAACAATCGAAACTTTGGCGAGATTGAAAAACCAAGAATGGGACTTAATCGACAAGATGCGGGTTTTACCCCTAACTTGACGATTTCGTACCCTAATGTGGTTGATACTCTTTGGGTCAAAATATAATTTCGACACTTTGACAAGGGTCCACTAGAGTTTGAATTGGAAATTTACCATTAAGATGTGGATTTCACTCCTAACTTAATGGCGTAATTTCGTGCAAAAATAAAGTATAAGCGGGATGAGAGTCGTTCACCAAATTGTGGGTTTCACGCCTATTTTGGTAAACTCGTCTCTTTTGTATAGAGAGTGTCTTCAAGTGTATTGTGTAAAATGTCTTAGGAAAGACATGATGCAAGTATTTAGACCAAAAGAGGAGAAAGAAGCAAAGTAGGAAGCATAACATTTTAAGCATGAAATAAGAATGGTAAAAAATGAGGTACCTATTCTAGACTAGGTCGAACATGGCAATTCTACCTAATTCCTAATAGTTATGGCTCTGATACCAATCTGTCACACCCAAACCAATGGCGGAAACATCGGAGTGGGACGAAGAAAGATTGCTCATCACACATAACGCTACTTGTGACAATATTTAAATCAAAACCGTTTTCATTTCATAAATCAAATTGTCAAATATTACATAGAAATTCTAATAACAACAAGTTCAATGGGAATACATAACAACAAGAACAAAATTGATACAACATATTAAACCTAATACGTCTATATGTGTATCTAAGCATCATCGCTACTTCATTTCATAGCATCGTCATCCTCAACCTGTAACATGTTTAAAATAAAGTTCAATGCAAAAGCAAAGACGAGTATACAAGTTTGATACATACATAGCATAAAAATTATGTTTGAACGATTCCTCATGGCAAGCTAATGATACAAGATAAACATTAAAATCGGCATGTGTTTAACAAATCAAACCAATGATGAAACGCAATAAGCTCATGACATAACCTCAAGTCTACGGGTGGTGCGTTAATCCTATAGCGCTATATATGTCAAGGATAGGCTCGATTGAAGCTAATGATAAGTCTACCACAAAACATATAACCCCAAGTTCAATGTATCAAGTAATCAAGTATGCAAGCATGTAATACCCATTAGAATCATAACACCCCAAAAAAGTCTAAGTGTAAGTTTCATGTTACATTTGTGCATTTACGAATAAAGTCTAAGTGTAAGTTTCATAAGTAAACATGTTACACCCCAAAAAGGTGGTAAACGTAAAGGGGGTTCGAGTATACTCACGGTTTTGCAAGCTTCCACTTGATATCCCGCGAGTGTTTGGTTGATTAGATTGGAGCACCTTGTCTTCGACACGAAGAAACATAGTTGGGTGAGTATGGAGAGTTTAACGGAAGATTAAAGACTCGGAGTTTAAATTACATGTAAATAACATATGAGAAAGTAAACATCTAGTCATATAATACTTGTTTGACACTATGAAACCCCAATGGTTAGAATGCTTTCATGGGTCAAAATACCCATTAGAATCATAACAAGTTACTAAGTCTTAGATGATGTAATCTAATACTTTGACAAATGACCACTAATTCATCATCAAAGGTTTGATTACTTGGATAATATATAAGTATTATATAGTGTACATTATGTCATATAGGTCAAGCATGAGGTAGGAGGATAAATCCCCCATTTAGCAACCTCTTTTGTATATCATATAAGTCATGTATGAGGTAGGAAGAACAAGTCTTCCATTTAGGTACCTCTTTGGTGTTCACCACTACACTTGTTGTTATAAACAATCAAGGAGGGTCATGAACATACAGTAAAGAAAAAGTTAACTACAACTAATCTAAGAAATCATCAAGTAATGTGTGGATTTTCAAGTAGGATAGCCTAAGCTAGTCTTATAATCACACAAACATCAAGCTTTAAGCTTGTTCATTACTTGTGGGTTAAACCCTAACCAAAACAGAAAGTTTATGAGGTTTTAACCTCTGATTTTAAGTGTCACAACCTTGTTTTTAAGCCCAACTAACCATAGAAGTGATTATGAGTATAAGGACATAGGAATGTGTATGAGATAACTCAAGTTCAAGCAAGTTTAGTAATGTTTAATCAAAACAGAAAGTTTGGAGCCTTATATGGTGATGTTCCAGCCTTGGTTTTCCTTGGAAACATACCTAAGGTTGTTCCAAGAATTTAGGAAGAAGAATCATGGAAAAAGACTAAGAAATGAGAAAGTTATGCTCACTTTTGTGAGATGATACGATTCTGATTTGCTTATGGATTCAGCTGCGTTTTTAGTGTGTTTGAGAGTGATTAGAGAGTGTTAGCAAAGTGGAAAATGTTTGGAGGAGTGTTGGGTTTTATAGGGGATGGATATGGGTTGGGTTGGGTTGGGTTGGTGAGCTTTAAATGCAAGAAAACACACTTAGAACTCAACAAAACCAACAAAGGGCCAATTAACGAGCTGATTAGAGGCTGGTCGTAGATCCGGGTGTCTCGCCGACCGTGAGCCACTTATGTGGCCGGGTTGCGGGCCGCGAGCCGGGTAATGGCTGGATTCAACTTTCAATTGTTGGTATTTTAAGTCCCTTATGTTTGTTTTTAGGTGTTATAAGGGTAATTTGTGACATTTATGCATATTATAAGGTAAAACAAGTATGAACCACATAAAATAAGTATATTGAAGTATGATTTAGCATATGTATATCGTGAATAAGCATCGTATGCATCCATATAACGTATGATTAACGTATATCACGAATTTGCATGTTTGACACATAGTTTCCAAGAATTACGAATTGTGTAACAATTGTTTTACGAAATTAAATGTATGAACATGTATGAAGTATGTATAACACGAATTTAAAGAAATACGAGTTTTATTTATGATCCAAGTCTCGGATTTTATAACGATTACAATGAAAGAACGATTACAAGAACACAAGACTTCCAAAAATTGAAATACAAACAAGACTTTCTATTTATGGAAAGTACGAGGAAGCAGAGCGTTACAGAACAACCCTACAACCCACTTTATTAGAGCGGTGACATGAAAAGGTTTTATTGTCAATTTCCTTATGGAAAAGCGCTTGCTTTTATCATGTTAACAGAATTTATGAGGGTTACAGTAGCAATGTAACATACCCCAATGTTATCCTCTGAAAAGGATTAGTGATTACAAAATTGAGACAAAAGCCCCTTATCATGGACAATCCCTCCTCTCTTTTCATGGACAATCCCTCATGTGACAAACATCACACAATAACAAACAAACAAAAGGCAACATATTTAGTTTGATTAGCAAGACACAAATCATATATATATCACAAATCTACTAATTAAAATAGTGATCCTAAATAAGTTTCAGGATACATAATAACTTGTCAGTGATGTATTGTATATCACAAAATAGACACCAAATGCAAAAGAGGTACATGTACCAGTAGCCCTTGACGGGAACCTCATACGGTGAAAGCGAATGTGAAAGAGAACCTTATGTACAGATGTTTCAGGTTTTTAGGGTTTGTTGCTCCCTCGGTTTCTTGCATGTCTACCCCTTCCACGGGTAGACCTATATTCAAAACAAGACATCGTTAACGATCACTGATATCGAAGGAGATACTAATAATAAAGTTTTGCTACAATATATCCCAACAATTAAAAGCATATAATAGCAAAACTAATCATGTTTACCCTCCTTAAGCATCAATACAATATCAAATATATAACAGGAAAGGATTACGACTATTTCTTCATTTAGAAAGAAATAAAAAAATATGAATAACTTAAAAGGAATGAACTTTAGACAAATAGCCTTTCTTTCTCTAAATGAAGCTGTGTTTTGCTTCTTTTTTTGTTGAGGTTGTTAGAAATTTCCTAGATGCCCCAAAGTGCAGAAAAGACAAAAATTAATCTTTTTCCTTTTTTTTCTCTTGGTTTTCTAGCTAAACTTATCACACAAATACACAATATACACTCGCATTCAACATAATCACGATTTTTAGGCACGATTTTCTATCCCGGAAGAAGTAAATTTATCTTAAATAGTTTCTTCTACAGACTTGATTCCCACACCAACTTCAACTTAATCAAATCTTACACAACCCAGTTGTTATTTACTTGATTATAGCTGAAACTGTCAGCATCCTCAAAATCTTTATTTATTTATCACCAGCCAATATTTAACATTTCTTCTCTTCTAGCTCATAAACCTCTAACCCTCTTAGAACTTATATATTACTTTCATACATAAAGCCTAATAATCCTTACAATTATTCCACTAATACATAGTTGAGTGAACTTTAATATCATAACTTTAATCCTAGTTATTCTTAGATACTGGATCACAAATATAATTTGTAACACATAGTCCTCAATGCCCGCTTTGCTCACAACAAGCTCATGGACGTCTTTTTGGTGACTAAGTGGTAATTTTCAGGATGTTAATCATTGTGGAATTCTCCCTTCATTCACAACCAATGGCTTAACGCACCCAAAATGCATCGATGGTATTTGAGGCCAGGCATTCCTTATGACCCAATATCTTTTCGTGGAAAAGATCTCACCCTTGACAAACAAACTTCCTGAAAAAAGTTGATTTCGTTCAAGCCACCAACTATGTAGTTAATATCCCGATATAATAGTGATATATCGGTTATCGGTCCCCAGCCGAGATGGCGGTACAAAATATTGGTCAGAATATCAGTACCGATAATATCAGCGATATTGTCTGATATTTGACCAATATAGGACCGATATTTGATCGATAAATCACTGATTTTCCCGATATCAGTACTATTCTTCTTATTTCTACCGTTCATTTTTCTTCTTATTGCTGCAATTAGTGTTGTAAGTCTTAATTGTTAGTTGTTAGTGTTAAATGTTAGTGTTTTAAGCCTTAGTCAGTTCTTACTTGTTACAATTATTAGTGTTAAATTGCTATATATATAAATTTAGCATGATATTAAAATTACCTATATCCCACCGATATCCCATCGCGATAATCGATATCTCAAATATTGGTCCTTGACCGATATCCGATATTTTACCGCATGTGATTGAAAAGATTCCTCCAAGCTTGAAACGACCTACTTTAATTGTAAATTCCTTTTTCAATCATGTGATTGAAAAGATTCCTCCAAGCTTGAAAAGTTAATGATTCATGAACAAAAGCTCAAAGCTTACATATCAAGAAGTTTAACTATAACACATAATATTAGTCCTAACCAAAATACTACTTTTCATACTAACCTCAAATTGATTAAAAACCTATTAATATCTAAAAAATCTGACACTATAATAATCACCATAAATAAACTAATCAACTCATCAAACACCATCACACTTGACAACAATATCCCGAAAGAAATCGACAACACACCTAACCAAACCAAACCAAACCGATTCAAACTTCAAATTTGCAATTTCAAATCACAAAACTGATAACAAAATCACTTACATGTTTGCAAACTTTCGGATAACATAGAGCTTCTTCGGCTTTATATATCGAGCAACCAACCAATAGATACTATAAATCTACAGATTCAGATTCAAGTTTTTCCGCATACGTTAGTCGAGGCTTTAGAAAAATATGGGATCTGGTAAGTGGTGTTGGAGGAAGTTGAGCAGCATCGACTTGTAATCGTCGGTATGTCAGAGGTAGATTCGTAGGTGGAGAGTTGTGGCTTTATCGCTGGAGAGTTAGAGAGATGGTTGTTGACGTCTGTGGTGGAGGAATCGGCTAACAGATGAAGTAAGAGAAGAATAGTGGAGACCGACTGACTGACGTGTGAAGAAGAACCTCACAAATTACCCATTTACATCAAACCACGCCTTCAAACACTATTCATTTAACTTTTCTATTAAACCACGCCTTAAAACACTAAGAACACCCGTAATGGGGTTTTTTGGGCGTTTTCCCCCTAAAAAACGCCCCACAACGCCCAACTCCCACCCCCTAGGCCTTTTCTTCAACAAAATCTGGTTTGACATTGTTTTTCAACAAAATCTTGTGTGTTGAAAAACGCCCCATAATGCCCCATTGCCGACTGAACTGCCACATGACGCAAAACGTCCCAGGGTGGGGGCATTATTCATGTGTACCACTACACATGGTCTAAGTTTTATGAAGGTAAAACAAAGTTTATAAAAATATTCTTTTTATTAAACATTGTCGTACAAGCTTAATGATAATATGTAAAATAAATTATATAAAGAGTAAATGTCATTTTTGTCTTTGAGGTTTGATCATTTTTGCAACTTTCGTCCTAACTTTTTTTTTTTTTTTTTTTTGCATCTAGGTCCTCGTGTTTTCAAAATCATGTCATTTTCATCTTTTTTGTTAATATCATCCATTTTATAACGTTAAGCTAGACTAATTTTTTATAGTTCTTCTCTTACAACCTTTAAGAAATAAATATGATGTTTTCAAATAGCGAACGTTTCGGTTTACAGATTCTATTGAAACGTACTGTAATAATTTATTTTAATTTTTTTAAATGTTTCACATAACACAATTTTTTTGTTACGGAACACACAAAACACTTCAATTTAAGGTTAATTTTGAGAAAGTCATTCCCTAATTGTAAAGGAAAAAAGATACCGGTATTCATTTTTATAATTTGGATCGACCTAAAACACGTGTCAATATTCTTTTGGCATATCAAGACTTTAATTTTTAGTTTTCTCTTCCGTTTATTATTCTGAGTGCCGAAACCGTATTTATACCGTAACGAATCGAGCCGATATTGACGGAACTCCCGCCACAACGTACGAGAGAATTTCACTAGTTATATACAGAGAGAAATAAATAAAATAAAATATGTTTTAACCTAAACTAAACTAATGTAAAACAAAAGTGGACTAAGCTTGTTGCAAACAACCAGCTTTTAGATTGGTTCGGTTTAAGATTTCTACAGTTTAGTTTTGGTTTTGATTTACAAAAAGTTGCTAATCGTGTCATACATATGAACCCGACCTGAACTCGAAAATTTTATACGAACCCGAACCCGAAAATTGTGTCATACATATGAACCCGAATCCGAACCGAATATTCGTGGATTGACCCGAACACGACCCGTTCGACCTGAATTTTTTATTTTTTTTTAATTTTTTTCCACAAATTAATATATTAAATTTCAATGTTACTTAAAAAAACATAAATGTATATAATACAATAACATTTAAATTATAAAATGTTATATGAATTTCTCTTTTTAAGTTATAAATATGACATAAAATACACATGCAATTAATTTATGACAAAAACATATTGTAAAAAATATAATATAATAAAAAGGGGTTAAATAGGTCAATTGGGTTGACCCGAACCCGACAACCTGACCGGGGTGATCTGAACCTGACCCGTTTAGCTAAACGGGTTCATATGTTCAATCTAAAACTGACCCAAACTCGTTTAGAGTAAATTTAAAATCTAAACTCATAAATTTCATGTTAGGTTCGTATCGGGTCTGGTCTGAAATCCACTCCCCTGCCCACAAGGGGTACGCACCCTTTGTACTCGAGTGTATGCACCTAATGTTGGCTGGACTTTTGAATCTTGACTTGCAAGTTCCTTCAAACCCCAAACGGGTTACATTTCTGGTACCAGAAAAACACCTTCTTCTTCTTCTTCTTCTTCTTCTTCTTCTTCTGTATCTCAAATTTGAAATCGAGTATTAGGGTTTTTGATCTGCAAATGGCGAACAAGTATAGCATAATCGTCCCAACTTACAACGAACGCCTCAACATCGCTCTCATCGTCTTCCTCGTCTTCAAGCATATACCGTAACCTTCTTTTCAATTCATTACTCATATCAACTCATTCTAACAATTACTCCAATTTTAATGTGGTTGCTTACTGTTGGATCTGTGTATGTAGCTGTTTACAATATTCTAGATCAAGTCTGCCCTAGAATTATCACAATTTACATGAGTGCATGTTATATAGTGTTACATAGTGTTATATGGTGTTATATGGTGTTACATAGTGTTATACGGTGTTTATATGATGTTATATAGTATTATATATAGTGTTGTAATACACTTCTCACACTTCTGAATTAATGTACACTATCCTTACCCCATATATACTCAAATATAAATTATACATGTATACACACACCTATATATATACACACATACATATATACTTAAATATAAATTAAATTTATAGTTCTATATATTAGATTTTGATCCACTATATACAAATTTGTAACTATGCCTGTACGTACTATTCCAATCATGCCAAAGAAAAAATTAATATCAAATCTAAAAGTTAAATCCTAAACCGATAAATGACAGTCTGCTCATCATCTCAATGTTTCATGCCGTTACCCTAAGTCGATCATCTCTGCTCTCAACATCATTGTTCGTTGCAACATGATCATCGCTTTATGTAATGAAATGGCTTGTTTTTAAAAGAATAAAAACTTGAGACCCAATATTGTCACTATCTCTCTTATCAAATTTAAATCGGGCGACACGGTTGTCCAAATCGCTCGAACTTCGCTCGACGCTCGCTCGAAATATTTACTGCTCGGAGAATGCTCGCTTTATTTGAGGCTCGGTTTTAAATGAGCTGCTCCGCTCGGTTCGGTTTGTAAACGAGCCAAGCACGAGCAAAGGTCCGCTCGGTTCGGTTCGGCTCGTGAATAGCCCTAGTTGTAATCAAGAAAATAATATATGCTCGATTTGACTGTACGAACTCTAACCATGATCGAGCTTGAACCTACATTCATTTTCAAGCTCGGTAAGTTAACGGAAGTCTAGCTCAACTCGAAGGCAATTCGAGTTGGTCGATACTTGACTGAATCTAATTGATTTAAAAGATATTTTGAGTAGTTCACGAGTTCCTTGATGTAGCGACACTCCTTGGACCAAGATCATCTGTTTATTTACTTGCATGTCATGTTATTTGGCATACTCAAAACAAAACATATTTACCATCGTCTCTTTGAATATAACTAGGGTTGTACTTACCCGTATGTTGCGCAGGGACGCTATTGGAATTCAGAATGTATAGCACACTTTGACAACTAAAAAATAAATTTGTAAAATTAAATAAAGTGATCTAAATGTGTTATGCTATTTGCGTCGTAACTCGGCTCTAAACATCAAAATAACAAGAAAATGTAAAACAATATAATAAATAACAAAGGTAAAAGAAAGGTAAACAAAAAAAGAAAACAATAGAAACTCGGCCGGTTTCGGTGCGCTCGTTATAGCAAAGAAAAAGAAAAATTAAAAAATTATGTTTAAAATAGTATCGGCGCGTTCGTTAAGAAAACTAAATTAAAAAAACCTTCGCCACACTCGTTATAGCAAACAAAAAGAAAAGTTAAAAAAATATTTCTAAAATATTAACGTGTTCGTTAAAAAAATATTTGGGGTAGAAAAATAATTTGGTTAAAATAAAAGGAAAAAAAATACAATAGTTAAACTACATGGTTGTAAATGAAAAGGTTAGACTAAATGCCGAAATAGACTAAAACACAAAAAAACACTGTTATAGATAATTGTTTTGGTCTCTACTTTTGTGATATGAATAGTAATATTCGCAATTAAAAAAAGTACGTTCATATTTTGTGAATAGTCTTTATAACTTATAAAAGATCAACAAAGGGTTATTTATACAAAATTTATAGCTTAAAACTCATAATCTTGTGAAAAAACACATATTCGTTGAGACTTTGAAGTTTGGAATTTAATCTTTAAAAAAACGAAAAGGAATGGTATATAAAGTTAAAGTTTCATAATCATGTGAAAAATACATATTCGTTGAGACTTTGAAGTTAGGAATTTAATCTTTAAAAAAACGAAAAGGAATGATATATAAAGTTAAAGTTAAAAGATTTTTATAAGGTAGGATGAAAAGGAATGATATTATCCTACGTATACAAAACATATGGGGGGCAATAGTTCTGCCACCCTATTCGTTTAAAAGGGCGGCTGCCCCAATTTTATTTTTTTTATTTTTATTTTTTTAACTTTTAACCTTAATTTTCATTTTCAACACATACAAAGAACATGGCAGGGAATAGTATCTCTCTGCCATTGGTTTAAATGGGCGGACAGTCCTCCCCCATTAGACCAATCAGTTTATTATTTTATACACTTTAAAATTATGTTTTTGCCCCGGAATAGTGTTTCCCTATCATTGGTTTAAATGGGCGGCGAGCAATACCCATTGGACCAACCAGCTTATTATTTTATACACACTTTAACATTACGTTTTCGCCCCAGCTCAAAATAAAAATATGTTTCCCCCCGGCTCAAAATTACGATTTTACACCAGTTTATTATTTTATACTCACTTTAAAATTACGGTTTTGCCGCCAGTTTAAAATTACGTCTTTGCCCCCAGTTCAAAATAAAATTATGCTTTTACCCCCAGCTAAAATTTATGATTTTCCTCTCGGTTCAAAATTACGATATCACCCTCAATTCAAAATTACGTTTTTCCCCCAATGCAAAATAAAAACATGCTTTTCCCCTAGCTAAAAATTAGGATTTTACCATCGGGAAAAAAATTGATTTTCTCTCAAGTAAAAAAAATATGACTTTGCCCTCAGCTAACAATCGTACCAAGGAGCTGCCTAACACTCTTTTTACTTTTTTTTTCTAGCAAAACTATAGTACTGTTTTTTCTAATTGGTTAAGAATTATTCGGCCATCGCCCCGCAACGCGGGCGGTGCATCACCTAGTATAATATAAAGTTAAAGTTTAAAAGATTTTTATAAGGTAGGAGATTTAATAATTTACTAGGTTGTTTCTCCGCGTGTTGTGGCAGTACGTTATCACGGGCATTTGATCAGAACCGGTAAGGTTCGTTATAGTACAGTACTGGTACGATACATGCACTTGGTATATAAATCAACACATGTTTTACAACGACCGAAAAAGAAAAAAACGAACATCGTACCGACAACGATGTTGTCCGAAGGGTATCGATCAGTTCAGATCGTCACGGTACTTGTAATGATATTCGTTTATAATCTCTAACAGGGTTGTATAAATAAAAAATATCGAAACCGGGAACCATAAAAATGAATACAGGTACATGTACCAATGTTGTTCGGTATGATGCGTCAGTTCGAAAGCAAAAAAAATAAAAATAAGTACCGGTACCAATACCGATGTTGTTCTGTCGGTTTCGATTTGATTAACTATGGTAGCAGCACAAAACTCATTATCAAACAAAAACCATACGAATGAGTACATGTACATGTACCGATGTTGTTCGGTAGGATGTGGTAGCGATACGATGTCAATATATCAAAAACAATAACAACATAAATAAATATTGGTACCAATACATATATTATTCGGTCAGTTTCAGTTCCTTTTTAGTACGATAGCGGCACAATATCCGTTTCAATAAAATTTGTATTGCAATGTTGAAATAAAAAACAATCGGTTTTGGTTCAGTTTAGTATGATAGTGACACATTATCCGTTTTCAATAAATTTATACTACAATGTTAAAAAATAAACATAGAACGCAAGTTGCCAGAAAAATAATAAAAATATATAATAAATACATATTATAAAAATATTGAAACAATTATTAAAAATTGAAAATCACTATTCATGGGAAGTTTGTTTTAATATGTATAATGTATAATAAATGTACCATGTTTATAATAATTTTCAATAAAATGATTGGTCAAAGATATTAGTCAACAAAAAAAAAAAAATTGTAGTTAGCCACAGAAGACTCACTTATCAGTTGGTCCGAGCTAACTGGATTAGAGCCTCAGAAGATCTTAACTGTAACCTGAAAGATCATAATAAGAGAGAAAGCACACTGTCAGCCTCGTCACAGTGATGGGGGCCTCTCTGTAACCAAGCTCGGGCGTGAGAATAAGTATCGGGGAAGATGGAGTAAGTCAGGGAGAGAGAGAGAGATTAGAGAGAGAAAGTAGCGATAACCCTTTGTGCGAGGCTTTAGTGGGGTATTTATACCTTTTGGGTATGCTGATGTGGCAAGGTAGTTATGACCGAACCAGTCACTGTCAGGCGGTTAGAGTTGTGGGCCCCGAGTTAGTTAAGGAAGATCCTCTAGGTCGATTGTTCCTGGGTGGTTCGTCCAGCTTCGTCTGATGGCGTCTTTCCTTCGGTGGCTATGGTTCGAGCCTTAGTGGGGGACGACCGGTTTGGTGATAGACGGTTTTCGGTTCGGTCTAGCACGTATCCTCGTCAAGTCCCCCTAGTTCGTGACATTTACTTGATAATGTTACAAACTAGTTTTGAGGCATAGTCCGCTTTTATTTGGGTGGTTTATTTGATTTTTGAATTCCTCTTTTGGCAGTCACTTGGCTAGGTAACCGACGGTCATTTTAATTCACCCTTTATGAGGTGACGTTTGACATACATTGCAATCATGACGTGTCGGCTCCTTATTGGTCGATTTGAGGCGGTTAACTTTTCTATAAGTAGAGAGAGAAAGTGATTTTTTTCCTTTTACTTTTACACTTCTTCTTCTCTGATCTTTTCCTCTCATTTTTACCTTTCCTCTACTTCTCTAGGTCACCATTTTTACAGGTTTGTTTCGTTCTTTAGCGAATAAAAGTAACATGTCAGGATGCTTTAATGTTTTGAACCGGAATGGTTTGGAGTGGTTTGTCGATCAGTACTCAATCCCATCCTCTCTTAATCCGATTCTTCCTGAAAAGGATAAGGCCATCTACCCCTTCATTCCAGGGAAGATTGGGGTTTGTACCAGGATGTTCGACTATTGCAACTACCGAATCCTTTTGACCAAATTTCTGATTGAGGTTCTGATGTTTCATGAAGTTCATCTCTCTCAAATGAACCCCTTTGGCTTAGCAAAGGTGTGCTAGTTTGAGCTTGCATGCCGTGGCTTAGATTCGGACTCGGATATGGATGTGTTCTTGGCTTTTTACAAGTTGAACCGAATCGGAGATTAGTACACTTCGAGGTTCGGAACAAGAATGCTACCTGTTTCTAGTGGATAACATCGAGTTTAAAAGATTGGAAAGACCGCTTCTTCTTGATAGACGACCGCTGCGTCCCGGCCGAGATGGCTTGGAGAACAAGGAGGTCGAGCCTTCCTAGACCTCTTCCTGAAAAGTTTCAGTTTAATAAAACTTTGTACGCATCATTGATCAAGGAGGCCGGTCATATCCAAAAGCTACAGATACACATTCTTGTCATGGGGAGGATTAGTACTATTTGGCCTGAACCTGAGTTTTTTCCAACACTTCGTTGGAACGGAGAGGGTTAGTCACACTCTTTATCAGGATGTTGCTTTTTGTTTTCTCATGCTTCATATCCTTTCCTGCCCCCCTCTTTTTTTTTACATGTAATGATTTGTTCGTTCATGCAGTTATGGGTTTGAAGGATGCTCTGCGACTGAAGTCTCTTGATTCCGGTGAGCTGGATATCCGAGCCGAAGACTCCGAAGGGGGATATGCCGTACTTGAATGTTGTTAACGAAAATCTGTACAAGATTAGGGATCCTGTTGCTGCAGGTGATCAGGGTGGTTCGGGCTCGGCTCCACCGGAACAGGCAATCAATGTTTTTCCAATCCGTTCCGTTTCGGTGGCAGCTAATGATAAGGGGAAAGGTGCTGGCTTGAGCGGTGCTAAGGGTTCTGGTTTGAAGGTTATTTTGTACGGTTCGAGCATCTGTCTGTAGAGGATGAAGGTGCGGTCGGTGAAGGTAGTGATGCAGGTGGTCAACCGCAAATAAGTCTGAAAAGACGTCGGAATCCTTCGTCGAAACCGGATCCAAATCCGAAAGAGTTGAAGAGAACAAAACCTGCTAGCAAAGTTGTTATCTTGGAGGATGAAACGGACCGTGTTACGGAGTTTTCTGCGGCTGGGGGTTTATTGGAGAATCTGGACGCTCACCTCCATGGTGGCAAGACTCCGAGGGACCGTCCGTTCACCTTTCCATCGAGCCCATTGTCATTAGGTGGTCCGACTACCCGATTGGTTGCTGATACTGAGATGCCTGATCCCCCGATTTTCAAGAAGGCCGAACCATCGCCATCGGGTAAGCCCCCCACCGAGGTTGATTCTAATGTTTCCAGGCCGAGTCTGAAGCTATATTTGTTTGTCAAGAGCTAGGGTCCGGTGATGCGATGTATGCAGATTCTGCTGAGGCATTGGAGAAGTATGTGCCGGATTGGCCTTTGGTAAATAAGGACAGGATAATCGATGCCCTATCTGCAAAGATTTCCTTATTTCACATCGGTACACCTGCTGAGCACTTTTACTACCGATGGAGAGCTTGGGAATGCTCTGATGTTGAGTCAAGCCCAATGTAATTCCTTGGTGGTTGAAACATACAAAGGATGGGTTGAGGCCGAGTCTAACTGTTGTAGGTACGAGCATAAGGTCGCCTCTTTGAAGAGTGAGGAGAATATCCGATCCAAAACCAAACAAGAGATTGCTTCTCTTCATGCCCAGGTGGATCGTTTGAGAGAACAAGTCTCAGAGACAAAAGAGATAAACAAAGCATCACAGGCTTCGGCTGCAGCCGCCTTCGAGGCTCAGGACAAAGCTGTTCAAGATTTAGTATCTTTGAAGTTGAGGTTTGAAAAGTTGGAGAAGAAGTTGTCGAAGGTCGAGGAGGGGAGGAGGTCGGAGCAAAAGAAGATGCAGTCTTTGTACGACCAGCTGTTGGCCGACCACCTTCGTCTCGTAAACGGTAAGTTCTTAACCTTTTTTCTTTTTGCTATCTTTCGACGCTTCGGGTTATTATTACTATTACTTTTAGATAAGGCAGAGCTGGAAAGATCTCAAGACAGGGCCGTCGAGTCCCACCAAGCCGTTGTTGCTAATATGACTGACATGTTGAACTGTTATGATGGGGAGATGACTGAGCTGTATGAACATGTATCGGAGCTTCACCTTACGAAGCAATGGTGCATGACCGAGGGTGTTGCCTGGGTTGTTAAGCTGGTATATGAAAGCCTGGAGCTTGAGAAGGTCGTTGCTGATTTGGTTAACAACGTGAATGTTGTTGGTGTGAATGATGGGATTAAACAAGGTTTTCAAGCGGCTAAAGATTCGAGCAAGGCTGTTAACGAAGTTCTTGTCTACGACGAAGGAGCTAAGGATGTTCTTGAAGCTGCTATTGTGGCTTTTGATAATTTCCACATATCAGTCCTTAGTAAAGTTTCAGATTTAGTGAACGAGCCATTGGCCGTTATTAAAGTAAAAAAGTAAGCTTCCGATCGTGAAGGAAGATTGACGGATATAGCTCTTGTTTTTATTTTTGATCTGTTTTATGTTTCGGACATGTAATCATATAATTGGGTGTTGGTGACATTTTGTCTTATTTTGCTTCGTGTTTGCATTAATACGACTGCTTGTTAACAGTGTCTACGTTTATTTTAGCTTAGTTTGTGTCCAAACCATGCTTGTTTTAGTAAACACTTGTGTTTTTCATGGACACTTGCTGTGTTCCGGACCGTGCCATATGCTTAATAGATTTTTGTTTCTAACTGTTTAAGCCTTGAAGGTTCGTATTTTAGGTTCGGTTCGAACCGCTATGCTTAATAGATATTGTTTTTAACTATTTAAGCCTTCTCGATCGGCGCGAGGCATGGGTCATGGCCCGTTTATGCACATTAATGTTCGAGCTCTTTTTGTTATAAACCAACATATTATTTTCGCACCATTCAAAGTATAGACCGTTTTATTGAACTATCAGATAACATAAACGTAGTTCCGGGGCATACCCTCCCAGCTTTTAATGAATTTGGAAATACGTTCGGGGCTCTACCCTCCCGATTTTACATAAGTGTAAATGGAAATAAACAAAACGAACGATCATTTGGTGCGGTGACTGATACTTCGTCACATGAAACATTTTTTCAAATGTATCCCGTTCCACGTTCTTGGAATGGGGGTGCCATCTATCTTTTCTAGCACGTACGACCCTTTCTCACTAGCTTCTTTGACCCGGTACGGTCCCTCCCACTTCGGGGTCAATTTTCCTAATGGCTCGGCTCTGCTTACATCATTGCTTCGGAGCGCATAGTCTCTGATCTTGAAATTGTAGGGCTTGGCACGAGCGTTGTAATATTTTTCAATCTTTTTCTTGTACCGGGCCTCTTTGATCGCCGCCACATTGCGGCGTTCTTCAAGCATGTCAAGGTTGGATCGGAGCTCATGTTCGTTTTCCTCCCAATTTCTGAGCCTTTGGTTTGGGAGTCCAACTTCTGCTGGTATTACTGCCTCGGTACCGTATGTAAGACTGAACGGTGTTTCTCCGTTACTCGTCTTATGCAGGGTTCGGTGAGCCCATAGTACATTCGGCGGCTCGTCCGCCCAACCTTTTCTTTCAGTTCCAAGCTTTCTCTTGCTTCCATCCCCGATCCGGCGGTTTATCTGTTCCACTTGCCCATTTCCTTGAGGGTGGGCGACTGAAGAGATGACTTGGTTGATTTTCAGGTTTTCACACCAGCGTTTAAACGGGTTCTCGGCAAACTGCTTGGCATTGTCACTCACGATATACAGTGGGAGACCGAAGCGGCATACGATCTGCTCCCAGAAAAATCTTGTTACGTTATAACCAGATATTACTGTGAAGGGTCTTACTTCTACCCATTTGGTAAAGTAGTCTACCGCAACGAGCAAGTATTGTGCGCTTCCGCTGGATCGTGGGAAAGGTCCAACGATGTCGACCCCCAGGCCATGCTGCAGTTACAGGGATCATCTCGTTTTTTGCCCGAAGGCTTACAGGTGCATGCTTCTGACATTCATCACATTGTTGAAGTTCTTTTACTGCACTCTCGTGCATTCCGGGCCAATAGTACCCCGCATTCTTTACTTTCATCACGATCATTTTTTGCCCGACATGGATGCCACAGATTCCATAATGGATTTCTCTTATGATGTAACTAGCTTGCTCGGGGTCGAGGCATTTAAGGAGTGGACCCAAGAAGGTTTTTTGGTATAACCCACCGTCCTGCTTTTGGTATTGGAGCGAATTAATCTACACTTTTCGAGCTTCGGCTTTATAAACCGACAGGACGTCGTGAACCAGGTAATTTACGATCGGGGTCATCCAAGTTTGAATCGGAGAAAGCATGACTTGTGGAACGGCGATTGATGGTGCAGACAGAACTTCGACCCGTACCTCTTTCGCCAGGTGGCTGAACGATACGGATGCTAACTTGCTCAACGCATCAGCTTTCTTGTTTTTGCTCCGGGGGATGTGCTCGATCTTGCATAAGTCAAATACCCCCATAGCTTGCTTTACTTGATCTAGATATTCTATCATGTTGGGCTCTCTTACTTCGTACTCACCGTTCACCTGATTTGCTACGAGCAACGAATCGACGTGTGCCACGACATTTTTCGCTCTGACTTTTGCTGATAATCGAAGACCAGCTAATAGTGCCTCGTATTCGGCCTCATTGTTGGAGCTTTTAAATTCTAAAGGTAGAGCGTACGTCATGTCTATCCCATCAGGGTCGGTTAGTATTAATCCTGCACCCGCGCCTTCACGCTCGAAGCCCCATCCGTATACAATGATCAAGGCTTTTTGGAGGTATGCTCCAAATCTGAAATTATTTCATTATCCTCTAGCATTTCTATAAGAAAATATGCCATCACCTGCCCCTTTAAAGGACCTTTGGTCCGAAATGTGATATCGAAAGCGCCCAATTCGATGGCCCATTTGGCCATTCGACCTGACATTTCAGGCCTTCGTAAAACATGTTGGATTCTTTGGTCCATTCGGACCTCAATTGCGTGGGCCTAAAAATATCGCCGAAGTCTCCGTGAAGCATGTACTAGTGCTAAAGCTAGTTTCTCCAAATTCGGGTACCTCATTTCATAATCTTTCAGCGTTCGGCTAACGTTGTATATGGGAATTTAGGATCCGGTTCGGTGGGTGACCAAAACCGCACTGATCGCGCCCCGCGATGCAGCCAGATAAACCGTTAATACTTCGTCTTTTTCTGGAACGGTGAGAGTTGGTAGTGTGCTTAGGCAACCTTGAAGTTCTTCAAAGGCCTGAGCCGCTTCATTCAATCATTTAAATTCCGATTTAAAGCTTCTTCGTAGTACATCCATGAATGGGAGGGATCTGTCCGCTGCTTTTGTCAAGAATCGGTGGAGAGCTGCGAGTCGTCCATTTAAGGACTGGATCTCTGTGACCAAAGTCGGTGGCTTCATAGTAAGGAGAACATCCACCTTATATGGGTTGGCTCGTAGGTCACGTGATCCTACCACCACTCCCAAAAATTTTCCCTCTTCCACTCCGAATGTACACTTCTTCGGATTCAGCTTCATGTTAATACTTCGGAGTCTAGTGAATGTTTCAAGGATGTCCTTTAGCATGATTTCTTCATTGCTACTCTTGATCACAATATCGTCGACATATACTTCCAGGTTTCGATCGATTTGGTCTTTGAAAGCCTTGTTCATCAAACGTTGATACATTGCACCAGCGTTCTTCAACCTGAAAGGCATTTTCGTAAAACAGTATATCCCTTCATTTGTAACGAATGCTGTTTTGTCTTCGTCTTCGACCGCCATCTGTATCTGGTGATAGCCTTTGTAAGCGTCTAGGAAGCACTTTAACCTGAATGTGGCGACAGATTCGATTTTTTCATCGATCTCTGGCAACAAAAAACACTCCTTTGGGAACACATTGTTTAAGTTGGTATAGTTGACACACATTCTCCAAGAGTTGTCCTTTTTTGTAACATAACCGGGTGGAAACCAAGGTTTGATACTGGACTTCTCGAATAATTCCAGCGTCTAGGAGACTTTTCACATCCTTCGCAATCGATTTGGCACGGTGCGGAGCCATGTGCCTTCTTCTTTGTGTTATTGGTTTAATCGACTCTTTTACATTCAGCCGATGCTGAGCCATGGACCTGGGGACTCCCTGCATGTTGGAGTGCTGCCAGGCGAACGCGTCGATCGAGTTGGTAAGCAGCTCCAATAGGAGTTTTTTCGTTCGCTTTGGGAGTTGGGCTCCGATCGCCACCTGTTGCTCCGGATATTCCGGGTTGATCGCCCATAACTCTGTAGGGACTTCTGACTTTTGTGCACCCGTTTCTGCTGCATGCCTGACTTTTGCTACGAATGAGCTTGACTCGGAAAGATTGGTGGCAACCCCAGACTTGGTAGGGAATTTTATGGCTCCGTGTATCGTGGAACTGATAGCCCCGAGAGCTCTCATTCCCGGTCGTCCAAGTATTACGTTATGTGCAGAACTGGAGCCAACAACCAAAAATGTGAGATGAACAGTTCGGTTTTTATCACCATCTTTGAATGTAGTTAGGAGAGTAATTTGCCCGATTGGGCGAATGACTTCTCCCGAAAAGCTTATCAGCGAGGTGGATACTTCAATGAGCTTCTTCTTCGTTTGTGGAGCCAATTGCTGAAAACATTGCAAGTACATTATCTCAAAGGCGCTTCCTCCATCTACGTACATTCGTCGGACAAGGTGTCCGACGTCTATAGCAGAGGTTGTAATTAGGCCATCACGAGCGTCTTTAGGATCGATCGCCGGAAAATACGTGGGCTGGTGCATCCAAGCTGCCATGTGTTGGTTCGATCGCTTAACACCTCTTAGTTCGCCAGATCGGATCATATTGATACCAACTTTGGTGTTCGGGTTATCAGCTACAACTGCTGATTTCTTGCCATCTTTCACCTCTTTTACGAGGTGGGAGAGTTTACTAGAGTGTACGGCTTTCTCGATCTCTTGTTTTAATGTCCAACATTCATCAGTTGTGTGCCCTTTGTCTCTATGATATTCACAGTACTTCTTGCAGTGCTTGTCGGATGTAGGGCGCTGCTTCGGAGGAACAGGGAACCAAGTGGCATCGGTGCTGAGGATCTCGCTTGGTGACTTTGACATCTCGGAGAAGGTGTTAAACCGCACATGACCCATTCGGAAGTTGTTCTGATCGGGCTTTTGGTACAGGCTTCGGTTTCGATTACAGCTACTGTTACTGTCTTTCGGTGGGGATGCATTCCGTTTCCATGACGAGGTTCGAGCCTTTGCGTTTTTTGCTGCTGCTTCGTTCGGCTGCCTGCAGGCACTCTTTCCTCGGACGAAGGCTCGAGCTCGTTCCATAAGCACCTCCATGGTTTTTGGTAAATATTCGTGGAGCTTTTCTACGAGTTGGTTATTTCGTACCCCATGGCAGAACCCAGAGACACGCAGTTGATCGACTGCTCCACTGATCTGCATGCTTTCTCTGTTGAACCTATCGAGGAAATCTTCCACCTGCGGAGTATCACCGCTTGGGAGCGTGACTGACCAGGATCAAGCCACCAATCATATAGAACAACATATATAATAAAAGTAATTGCCATTAAACCAAACCAAATCCATATGAAAGATGTTTCAAAACATAAGTAAGTTATCACTGTTTAGCGGAAGCGTATAAGTAAAGCCCAATATAAATAAGTATGTAATGTCATAACGTGTTCAACAAACAATCACGATCCAAGCCCACAACGATCAGCTCCTCCCTGTGCAAGCTCCATGTATCTAACGACCTGCAAGGCATGTAGCAGAGGATCAACAACTAGTTGAGCGAGTTCACAGAAAGTAAATGCGGAACAATAAGTTCATTTGTAACATGTGGCTCTACTGGGCCGGTAGTACGTTCTATTGGTGGGGGCTTCCCATGTTGTATATCCACTAGACTATTTGTAACCATAAGTGTTCTTCACAACTGAGAACAGTAGTACGTACAAGTTTTACGTAGGTATTACGTAAGTATCCTTCACAACCGAGGATAGTAGTGAGTATAAGTATACGAATATTGTAAGTACGTGTCCTGCACAACCGAGGACAGTGAGTAGCATAAGTATGTGTCCTACACAACCGAGGACAGTGAATAGCATAGGTATGTGTCCTGCACAACCGAGGACAGTGAATAGCATAAGTTTGTGTCCTGCACAACCGAGGACAGTGAATAGCATAAGTATGTGTCCTGCACAACCGAGGACAATGGTATGGTAGTCTAGTATTAGTGTCAGTACGAATCTATTCAACCTTATTCCCTCAATCTCATTCCCAAGCCCTGGGAATCCCATGCCTTAGTAAGAGTGTGAACTCACCTTGTTTTGCTCGGTATGGTAAACTATGTGCTCACGAATACTCAATCACGTCCTATAGTATGCATGTGTATACGATCAGTTAAGTTCTCAAGGATTTCGCATGCAACATATGCAACGAAGTGTCTTTAAGCAATCATAATCATGCAACATATAACAGTTATAATTCACGTTTATCCAACTATGCATCATATGGCAGAGTCCTTGGTCAATTCTAGCGTAGTTAATCAATAACACACCTTATGGATCATCAGGCTGAACAACAGTTGCATGATTTACAATTCTGATGAATATAACACAATTAACACTTAACAGGTTAAATCATGTAATAACATATATTCAGCTTCACTTAAACATCACACCAAGACAGACAGGGCCTTGTCCTATTCAAAACTCGGACAGACAAGTGTGGGGGGGGGGGGGGGGGGGGGCCTTCCCCTGTTTAAAGGTCGGATCAGGAAGTGTGGGGCTTTAAAGGTCGGACAAGGAATCATGTCCCAAAACTCGGACCCCTTACATATATAAAACTCAGACAGGTATCAAGTAATGAAAGTCGGACCATGGGTTAGGGTTTGGGGGTTCAAACTCGGACCAAAAGAAGTAGGGTTCAAAAGGTCGGACATGGGGGTTTCCTTATGAAACTCGGACCCCATGTCTTGTGTCAAACTCGGACATCAACATACATACCATAAAGGTCGGACCTTGTGGTCCTTGCTATAAAGATCGGACATGTTTTCTATCTCAAAGGTCGGACCTATATGAGCTTAATTAAACTCGGAACCTCATAACATTTAAAATATTCGGACTATAACATATCATTTACAAGGCTCGGACTTCATATCCCTAGTAAAACTCGGACGGCTTTACATGTACAAGAAACTCGGCCAATCTTAATGTGTGTTATAAAAATTCGGACCTTTATGCTTTCTTTGCAAAACTCAGACAATCAATCATAGTTACAAAACTCAGACAACTACATTAGGGTCACGAAACTCAGACATACATAATCATTCACAAAACTCTGAGAAACAATTCCATCATTCGTTCTTTGCATCATAACAGTTACGTTTTTCTTGGTTTCTAACCCTAATTTCATACATAGTGACGGCAGAATCATAATCAATCCACTTATGATCAACAACAACAATCGTTACAGGAACAATCTATCAAACAAACAACTAGTCATCATCATCAATAATTCAGAATCACATCTCAATCACAGAAGCATCATATGAGAGCTAGGGTTTTCACATATTACAAGAATCAAGAATTGATGCAATCAAATAATCAATAATCATTTACCTTGTGTTGATTCTTAGAGAAAATGCGGAATCGAAAGTGATGAAAAGCTTGCTAATGATGCTGGTGACAATGATTGCTAGGAGATTAGAGAATACAGTACGTGCTTTGGTTTTGTGAGAAATGATTAGTGAACAAGGGATTAGGGTTAAGTATGGTTTAATTTTCACTAATTACTCTACACACCCTGAATTACTATATCTTACACAAGCACACCATCTCACATCAATTTCACAGTTTCACCACTAAGTTTATGCATTTGACAAGTCTTTCACAATTAACACATAACCATGTATAATCACATAATACCCTTCATTGTATCAAAACGTATACAATTCCATAGCAATTAATTGTGCAAATAATTAACTACACAAACAATGAACGTGCAATAAATGCGAAATAGAAATCTTGGAAATTCGAGTTGTCACATTATCCCCAACTTAAAAGAAATTTCGTCCTGAAATTTGGTACGCACTCACTGAGGAAGCTAGGTAAGCTGTATTGTTCACTGGTTTTCCTGGGGTGTCACATCATCCCCCCGTTGATTTGGAATTTCGTCCCGAAATTCCGCAGTAGTAGCTTCAGCCTCAGTTGTGGTTGCACGGTTTTCGAATAACTGGGGGTACTTTTCTGTCATCTGGTCTTCGCGTTCCCAGGTGTACTCTGGGCAACGTTTGGATTTCCAACGAACTCGAACAAGAGGGATTCTCTTGTGTTTGAGGACCTTGACATCCCGGTCCGTGATTTCAACTGGTTCCTCGACGAACTGCAACCGCTCGTCGATAGTGAGTTCCTTAAAAGGAACTACGAGGGTCTCATCTGACAGGCACTTCTTCAGATTCGACACGTGGTATACGTTGTGAACTGCACCGAGTTCAGCTGGTAGGTTTAGTCTGTAGGCTACTTTGCCTATTCTTTCAGTGATTTTGAATGGTCCAACATACCGTGGATTGAGCTTGCCTCGTTTACCAAATCGAACCACACCCTTCCAAGGTGAGACTTTGAGTAGCACTCGATCTCCAACTTGGAATTCGAGCGGTTTTCTGCGTTTATCAGCGTAGCTTTTCTGGCGATCACAAGCTGCCGCCATGCGTTGTCGTATCTGTGCAATTCGTTCAGTAGTGTCAACTACCATTTCTGGACCTGTAATCCGACTATCCCCCACCTCTGCCCAACAGAGAGGTGACTGGCATCTACATCCGTACAATGCCTCGAATGGAGCGGCTTGTATGCTGGTGTGGTAACTGTTATTGTACGAAAACTCCACTAACGGGAGGTGTTTTTCCTAGCTGTTGCCGAAATCGATAACACATGCCCGAAGCATGTCTTCTAGAGTTTGGATCGTGCGCTCAGACTGTCCATCCGTCTGAGGGTGATAAGCTGTACTCATATCTAATCGAGATCCAAAAGCTTTGTGCATTGCTTGCCATAGCTCTGAAGTGAATCGTGCATCGCGGTCCGAAATAATAGAGGTTGGCACTCCGTGCCATGAAACAACTTCTTTCAAGTAGACGTCTGCTAAGGTAGAGAACTTATCTGTTTCCTTAATAGCCAAGAAATGAGCAGACTTTGTGAGTCGATCTACGATCACCCAAATAGTATCATTCCCGCGCTGGGATCTAGGCAGGCCAGTGACAAAATCCATGGAAATTTCTTCCCATTTCCACTGTGGTATCCTGGGTTGTTGCAGTAGGCCTGAGGGTTTCTGGTACTCTGTCTTGACTCTCGCACAAGTCAAACATTTGCCGACGTAAGTTGCAATGTGGGCCTTTATGCTAGGCCACCAATATGTAGTTCTGATGTCGTGATTCATTTTATCCGAACCTGGATGTACCGAGTAGCGAGACTTATGAGCTTCATCCATCACAAGTTCTCGTAAACCGACATATAGTGGGACCCAAATACGTCCTGTTACATAGTAGGCGCCGTCTTCCTTCTGCTCTAATCGTTGTCTTGATCCGCGTAAGGCTTCAGCCCTGACGTTTTCTGGTTTCAATGCTTCAACCTGAGCATTTCGTATCTGTGCAGGAAGATCTGACTGAATAGTGAGCTGCAGAGCTCGTACACGCCTAGGTAGAGTGTCTTTCTGACTGAGAGCATCAGCCACATCATTGGCTTTGCCTGGATGGTACTTGATGGCGCATTCGTAATTATTAAGTAACTCGACCCATCGTCGTTGACGCATGTTTAATCCTTCAGCTTGAAGACATGCTCGAGACTCCTGTGATCGGTGTAAATAGTGCACTTGGTACCGTACAGGTAGTGTCGCCATATCTTAAGCGCGAAAACAACAGCTCCCAGCTCTAAATCGTGCGTCGTGTAATTCCGTTCATGAACTTTGAGTTGCCGCGAAGCGTAGGCAATAACTTTATCCCGCTGCATCAATACACAACCAAGCCCTTGTATCGATGCGTCACAATAGACCACAAAATCATCTGTGCCCTCTGGCAGTGAGAGAATAGGTGCGCTGCAAAGCCTATCCTTTAAGTGCTGAAAAGCAGTTTCCTGGGAATCTCCCCAACGGTAGGTGACACCTTTCTGTGTCAGTAGCGTAAGCGGCTGTGCGATCTTCGAAAAGTCTTTAATGAATCGTCTGTAGTACCCCGCCAAACCCAAGAATTGGCGTATTTCCGTTGGTGTACGCGGTGCAGGCCAGTTCCTGATCGAATCTACCTTGGATGGATCGACATGAGTCCCATCCCTGTTCACCACATGGCCTAAGAAGTGGACTTCACGAAGCCAGAAGTCGCATTTGAAAACTTGGCGTACAGTTGTTCCTTTCGAAGAAGTTCCAAGATAAGACGTAAGTGCTGCTCGTGTTCCTCCTGACTCTTAGAGTAGATCAGGATGTCGTTGATAAAGACAATGACGAACTTGTCTAGATAGGGTTTACACACCCTGTTTATAAGATCCATGAAAACTGCCGGCGCGTTTGTAAGCCCAAATGGCATGACTAGAAACTCGTAACGGCCGTAGCGAGTTCTGAATGCGGTTTTGGAGACGTCCTCATCCCGGACTCTCAGCTGATGGTAACCGGACCTTAGATAAATCTTGGAGTAGTAACTCGACCCTCGCAACTGGTCGAATAAATTGTCAATGCGTGGAAGAGGATAACGGTTCTTCACTGTGACCTTGTTCAGTTCGCGGTAGTCTACACACATCCTGAAAGTGCCATCCTTCTTTTTCACGAATAATACTGGAGCTCCCCAAGGTGAAAAGATGGGCCGGATGAATCCCTCATCCAAGAGTTCTTGTAGCTGCGTCGGTAGTTCTTCCAATTCTGATGGAGCAAAGCGATATGGTGCGTGAGCTATAGGTGCTGTCCAGAACTATAGGAATGAAGTCGATAGGGAACGTCTGCCCAGCGAGGATAAGATTACAACCCTGAACTATGTGTGGCCTCTAGACTTGTACCACAAGCTAACCCTACGACAGGTTTGGTATTTAGGGGAGTTGGTGCCTGTTTTAACATTTGGCTATCTTTCAAGAACATATAACTGGTGTCTATACCCAAATCAAACAAGACAGTAACATAAAAGTCGTCGAGAAGAAACTTACCCATTATTACGTTTGGATCGTTCCTTGCGTCACCCTGACCAATCACGTACATGTGGCCTCGGCATCATTGTTTCCATTGTTTCCCCCAACGCTATCCCCGTTGTCGTCCCTGTTTCCATGGTCGTGGTTCTGAGTCTGGTCCTGGTTTATATGCGGACAATGTCTCTTGTAGTGATCTTTAGCATCACACTGAAAACATCCTTTAAAACTCTGTTGTTGCTGCTGATTCTGCGGAGGTTGAGGCGGTCGTTGTTGTTCTTGAGTTACAGGACATGAGTTTCGACAATCCTTAGCTTCATGACCAATCTTGAGACACCGCTGGCAACGACCCTTGTTGCACTGGCCACCGTGGTGCCTGTTACAATTGTTGCACCATGGGTGAATTCCTCGATATCTTTTCTGCCCATGACTACTAGAAAACTGCTGTCTGGGGCTCTGGTAGTCATCTATCTCTTGCTGCTGCGTCAGAGGCTGGACCAAAATTAATCCCGTGCTCAGGTTTTCATCCCACTTACGTTTGTTATCTCTAGAAGCACATGCAGTATCAGTCTTAGCACGTTTCGGTAGTTTGTTCTGTTCTACAGCCTGGTCTGTGAGACGATGAGCCAGTCGAGTGACTTGCTGGATAGTGCCAAGGTTAGCTGTGGTCATATGACTCTGAATTTCGGGCACCAGACCCTTGAGATACAGTTCGATGCGTTTGGTGGGAGGGTCTACCATAGTAGGACAAAATGTGGCTAACTCGTTTGATCTCCTCGTATAAACTTCAATTTCCGACCCTACCATCTGTAGGTTGAGGAACTCTACCTCTAGTTTGTGAATGTCTTCTCGACTGCAAAACTCTTCCTTAATTAAATCCTTGAACTCGTTCCAGGGGGTGGCATTAGCAGCTGCCAGCCCTAACATTTGAACCTGTGCTTCCCACCAGGTTAATGCAGCACCTTCGAGTGTTCCAGTAGCAAACTTTACTCTACGAGACTCAGGGCAATCATGCACCTCAAAGTCAGTTTCGAGCCTTTCGAACCAGTGGAGGAGGCCTTCAACCCCCTCAGTTCCACTGAAGGTACTAGGTTGGCAATCCTTGAGATTTTTGAAGGTGCAAGCAGGTGACTGAGCGTGTTGACCTCCTGCTTGTATGGCTGCAAGTGTCGCAGCAATTCGTTCGTTAATGAGAGCCGTCAACTGGGCTTGTGTCATGTTGATATGTCCGGCCATGATCTTCATAGCAAATGTAACGTATGTGAGAGAGGTTCGCGAATAGTGCGATGACAGAAGAGTGTAAGCATGTAGGTGTTCTCAAGCAATAACAAGTAGTGAGCAATGTAATCTAAGCATACTACGAGCAAAGTTCTATGCAATTCTAGCATGCAGGCAATAAACATAAACCTTATTACCTAGTATGTTGAGTCTTGCACGTGGAGCGAAGCGTCGTTGTGGATCGTTGAGAGCACTGTTCTGGTTATAGTCTGGTTTTAATAAAAACGTTTTCCCATATTAAAACCAAGTTCTCTATAACCAATGGCTCTGATACCAATCTGTCACACCCCCAAAATCCACCTGCGGAGTATCACCGCTTGGGAGCGTGACTGACCAGGATCAAGCCACCAATCATATAGAATAACATATATAATAAAAGTAATTGCCATTAAACCAAACCAAATCCATATGAAAGGTGTTTCAAAACATAAGTAAGTTATCACTGTTTAGCGGAAGCGTATAAGTAAAGCCCAATATAAATAAGTATGTAATGTCATAACGTGTTCAACAAACAATCACGATCCAAGCCCACAACGATCAGCTCCTCCCTATGCAAGCTCCATGTATCTAACGACCTGCAAGGCATGTAGCAGAGGATCAACAACTAGTTGAGCGAGTTCACAGAAAGTAAATGCGTAACAATAAGTTCATTTGTAACATGTGGCTCTACTGGGCCGGTAGTACGTTCTATTGGTGGGGGCTTCCCATGTTGTATATCCACTAGACTATTTGTAACCATAAGTGTTCTTCACAACCGAGAACAGTAGTACGTACAAGTTTTACGTAGGTATTACGTAAGTATCCTTCACAACCGAGGATAGTAGTGAGTATAAGTATACGTATATTGTAAGTACGTGTCCTGCACAACCGAGGACAGTGAGTAGCATAAGTATGTGTCCTGCACAACCGAGGACAGTGAATAGCATAGGTATGTGTCCTGCACAACCGAGGACAGTGAATAGCATAAGTATGTGTCCTACACAACCGAGGACAGTGAATAGCATAAGTATGTGTCCTGCACAACCGAGGACAATGGTATGGTAGTCTAGTATTAGTGTCAGTACGAATCTATTCAACCTTATTCCCTCAATCTCATTCCCAAGCCCCGGGAATCCCATGCCTTAGTAAGAGTGTGAACTCACCTTGTTTTGCTCGGTATGATAAACTATGTGCTCACGAATACTCAATCACGTCCTATAGTATGCATGTGTATACAATCAGTTAAGTTCTCAAGGATTTCGCATGCAACATATGCAACGAAGTGTTTTTAAGCAATCATAATCATGCAACATATAACAGTTATAATTCACGTTTATCCAACTATGCATCATATGGCAGAGTCCTTGGTCAATTCTAGCGTAGTTAATCAATAACACACCTTATGGATCATCAGGCTGAACAACAGTTGCATGATTTACAATTCTGATGAATATAACACAATTAACACTTAACAGGTTAAATCATGTAATAACATATATTCAGCTTCACTTAAACATCACACCAAGACAGACAGGGCCTTGTCCTATTCAAAACTCGGACAGACAAGTGTGGGGGGGGGGGTGGGGGGCCTTCCCCTGTTTAAAGGTCGGATCAGGAAGTGTGGTGCTTTAAAGGTCGGACAAGGAATCATGTCCCAAAACTCGGACCCCTTACATATATAAAACTCGGACAGGTATCAAGTAATGAAAGTCGGACCATGGGTTAGGGTTTGGGGGTTCAAACTCGGACCAAAAGAAGTAGGGTTCAAAAGGTCGGACATGGGGGTTTCCTTATGAAACTCGGACCCCATGTCTTGTGTCAAACTCGGACATCAACATACATACCATAAAGGTCGGACCTTGTGGTCCTTGCTATAAAGATCGGACATGTTTTCTATCTCAATGGTCGGACCTATATGAGCTTAATTAAACTCGGAACCTCATAACATTTAAAATATTCGGACTATAACATATCATTTACAAGGCTCGGACTTCATATCCCTAGTAAAACTCGGACGGCTTTACATGTACAAGAAACTCGGCCAATCTTAATGTGTGTTATAAAAATTCGGACCTTTATGCTTTCTTTGCAAAACTCAGACAATCAATCATAGTTACAAAACTCAGACAACTACATTAGGGTCACGAAACTCAGACATACATAATCATTCACAAAACTCTGAGAAACAATTCCATCATTCGTTCTTTGCATCATAACAGTTACGTTTTTCTTGGTTTCTAACCCTAATTTCATACATAGTGACGGCAGAATCATAATCAATCCACTTATGATCAACAACAACAATCGTTACAGGAACAATCTATCAAACAAACAACTAGTCATCATCATCAATAATTCAGAATCAAATCTCAATCACAGAAGCATCATATGAGAGCTAGGGTTTTCACATATTACAAGAATCAAGAATTGATGCAATCAAATAATCAATAATCATTTACCTTGTGTTGATTCTTAGAGAAAATGCGGAATCGAAAGTGATGAAAAGCTTGCTAATGATGCTGGTGACAATGATTGCTAGGAGATTAGAGAATACAGTACGTGCTTTGGTTTTGTGAGAAATGATTAGTGAACAAGGGATTAGGGTTAAGTATGGTTTAATTTTCACTAATTACTCTACACACCCTGAATTACTATATCTTACACAAGCACACCATCTCACATCAATTTCACAGTTTCACCACTAAGTTTATGCATTTGACAAGTCTTTCACAATTAACACATAACCATGTATAATCACATAATACCCTTCATTGTATCAAAACGTATACAATTCCATAGCAATTAATTGTGCAAATAATTAACTACACAAACAATGAACGTGCAATAAATGCGAAATAGAAATCTTGGAAATTCGAGTTGTCACACAATATCCAGTCTTACAGGTGAGTATACCACAGATGATATCTGTAAAGGGGTTAAATTACGAGGGCTGTGAGAGCTCAGGTCGATACTTTCGTATACGCAGAGAGATGACGGCTTCGTCTTTTGGTGTGTCCCCTTTAGAGGATCTTTTCTTCAACAGCAATGATTATCAATTTTATTGTTTAATCATTTTTGCTGAGGGCTTTTGCTGTATTTCAAGCATTTTGCAGAAAGTATTATACAGGGACTAGGTCAGAATTTCCATTCAGCAGAAGTCCCGGTATAATACCCCAGATATCACTGAGTATAAAGACCTATAATTTCAGAAAGAGGGACCTTTCGACCAAGATTTCGGGGGTTACCCATATATCCAAGAAATGTTCCCCACGAGATAAGTAAGTTTGATTTTAGGTTTATATCTCGTCACAATTTACTAAATGTGTAAAAACCTACTGACACATCCACAGTGAGATTGTTTATCACATTTTTAACTTTACATTTCTTTAGCATGTTGTGATAGTCCACTGATGTACTATCATTTTCTCTTTTATGCAACAAAAACTCATTTTTCATGTTATCATGTTTTTGGTTTTTTCAAATTTTCTAATGTTTTTGGATTTTCTAAAATTTTATACCCCCCCTAAAATTCAAACACATTTAACGAATATTGAAAACAAACTGTACAAGAACATGACAACTGATATCGAATTGCCTCAATTCTCCATCCTCTTGGCAGAAACAATCAGAACTCCCCCTCACAACAAACTATTTTCCCATTAAGATTTCAAAACACTTAAGTTTGTTTTAACCAAAATGGTTTTTCCGGAAAATAAGTTTGTTTATCAACCACTTGTAGGTTTGGGGTTACTTCATCACTTTGTTTACCAAAACTTTTAAATGATAGATAAATCAAGTTCAACTTAATGACCCTGATTAATCACTTGTAAGATTAATTATCAAACATTTTCAACCAAATACCATCTGTTGGTTGAATTCTCAAGATGCCGATTCCTACTCCACACTTACCAACCTGGAAGTTCCGGCAATTCACACTTCTCAAATTCAATTTTCAAAAAAAAATCTTAGAATGATGCTGATTCATGCTCCGCGATTACCAACTTGGGAGCTCCGGCAAGTCATGTTTCTATTCAACAAAGAATATATCCACCCAAGCCTGACCAGCCTTGGGTGTAACCTTTTCTGTCTCATTTGGGGTTGTATCTTTCCTTTTCAATTGATAAAACTCCTTTACCCCTTTAGCCTTCCCCTCAATCATCTTTCCAAAAATGTTTTTCACAGCAGGGTTAAAGGCCTTTTCAATATCCAATTCTTTCTTTTTAGGAAAGAATTGGTTTGAAATTTCAACTTTCCCGATTTTAGATTTCAAATTCTTAGCACTCAGTGGTGGAAAATTCACATCATCCACTGTAAGAACTTTCTTCTCATCTTTCACAACAACCTGCGGCTCCTCTGATTTTCTGGAATCAGATTCATCACCAGAACTATCTCTTCTTTTCTTAACAACCCATTGTTGGTTGTTAAGTTTTTCCTTGTTTTTTGAAAACATTTTTCGAACACTCACCAGCTTCATAAATCGAATTTTCAAAAACTTTAAGTATGTTCGTTGGTGGTTCGACTTTCTCAACAATCTTTTCTTTCAGTTTCTTAGAAACTTTCTGTTTTGGTTTGTATGTTTTCGGACAATTCTTAGCAATATGACCAGCAGTTTTGCACTGAAAACAGGTTCTTGTTTCTGTCTTTTTCTGAACAACATTCTTCTTTACTTCCTCTTGCTTCTTGGCAAGGACTTCTTGATTTGTCTGCTTCCTGAAAGCTTGTTCTTTCTCAGCCTCCAAAGATTTTCCTAAAACAAACACAGTTTTTGGTTTATACACGTTTTCATTTTTATGATTTTTCTGTTGATTAAATCCAAGACCTTTCTTTTTCACATTACCATTATGGTTTGGTTTCTTTTGGAAACTATAACCACAATTGTAACCCATTTTCTTGTTAATTCTTTGTTGGTCTCTTGAAGTGTATTGTTTAGGTTTTCCCGAAAGATTTAAATCTTTTATTTCAGAAATATTGATTTCTGTGATTTTGAAAACCTTTTTAATCATTTCAAGTCTAACACTTCTTATTGGAAAAATCTCATCAGAATATAATTTGTCAGAATCTTTCAAAGTATATGCTACTTTGACCGGTTCGTCATTCAAATTAGATTTTGATAGCAAAAATTCTTTATCATAATCCCGTTTGTCCTTTTTGATTGTTGGCTTTGATGCATCGGACTCAGACTTTGACTCAGGTTTGGACTCCGTTTTTGACTCCTCATTGTCATCTTTATCCAACACCTGATCGACCATACTTTTTATCAACTTTGACTCATGATCAGTGTCGGACGATGTGTACGTGACATCAATATTTTCCGGTAAGTTATCTGATGGCCCAGACTCCCATTGTAAGTTAATTGCCTTTTTGACTCTTTCAGAATTTGCATTACGCGGAGAATATGCATTTTCGACCGGGGGTGGACATCTATTGTAGACAACACTTGGCTTCTTACCAGAAATTTTCACTTCATCCTTTTCTTTTGTCTCAGACTTCTTTTCTTCTGGAGTCTTCACTTCTTCAAACGTCTTCATTCCTTCCAAAATTGGGTAAATCCTGTCAACAACAAATGTAGAACATGAGTAACTTTTCAACAAATCATTTACTCTATTAGTTTCAATTTTCTAAATCTCCAATTTCTTCTCGAGTTCAGCACATTTCTCTGTGTAGTAAATAACATCGTCAAGCTGCCTCATATATGCTCCTTTAAGTGTGTTCATTACTACTGCCTGTTCACTGTTTGATTCTTGATACTTGTTCATCTCTCTGTTCAAGGTATCTTATGATTCTTTCAGTCTTTTTATGTTATGGATCAATTCATTGTTCTGCTTGATCAAAGAATCACAATTCATACACTTTTCAGGAACTTTGATTGATTCACTATCGGCTTTGATTTCCGATTCTAGAACTTTAAATGCTTCATCATCAACTTTGATTTCAAACTCTGGAACTTCTTTAACTGTTCTTACTTTAAATAATTCAGCTCTTCTCTTTTTCTCTTTTTCAGCTTCAGCTTTTATCCTTTCTTCTTTCTCTTCCTCTTCTTCAATTTTTCTCCATTTTTCATCTTCAGTTTCCCTGACTCTTCTATATTTTGCAGCCCAATACTCATCATAAGCATTAGCAACAAAGGCTTTAACATTTGACATCTCTTTGGACATCTCTTTGGCCATGAATTCTTGGTCCGGGCAAAAGTTGTCCCAACTGAAACCTTCAGCTAACTTTTCATCGTCTTGATCTGCCAAACACACTTTGCTATCTGTTGGAATGTATTTATCCCAACTGAATCCACCATCCTTGCCCTGATTAACCAGACATGCTCTCTTTGAATCTTCAATCACATTTCTACCATGTGCAGTTTGTGCCTGATGCGATGCTTGTTGTTGTTGATATGGTTGTGGTGTGACTTGATGATAAATCGCCTTCTTGTGGTAGTCGTTGTTTCCGAAAGGGTTTTGAGCTCCACTTGCTTCACGATTTGTGCACTCTCTCTTGAAATGCCCTTTTCCCTGCAATGAAAACAAGTAACTTTAGACTTATCAAAACCTAAAGTTGAAACATGAGCCTCGCGAAAATCATCTCTGCCTGTAATTTGTTTAAATTTTTCAGCCCGTCTCAACACCTAGCCATACACCATTTTATATCCATCAGTTCCATTTCTTCGGCATCAATTTGATCGTAATCCTCTTTCGTGAGCATTGGATTCCCGATCCTCCCTGCAACTCAGCCTCCATAGGATTCAAGCACGGTCACCAACAAAGACATGTGGCTTTTAGCAACTTCCTCAGTATAATTCTGATCATTTTCTAGCTTTAAAGCAATGTTGCATTGAAGAACTTTTCCACTCTTTGTTGTAGAAAACTGTGGATCATATGTTGGAAATGAAGAAAATCCTGTTGTGCTACTTGATCCTTGGGATGGTTTTCAGAAGATTCTTTTGTACTAAACGCAGTTTCAACCTTTGGAGAAAAATTCGTCTTCTCACTAACACCACTTTTAAAGTACAAGCCAATGTCTTGTTCTCCATCATAATTTTTCATCCTGGCAATCTTTCTTTGCTCCATCTCTTGAGCTTCCAGATGTTTGATTAATTCTCCCAGTGTTGGTTTTTTATATTCTTTTCTGTTGTTTCTCAACATCATCAAATACATTCCCCAAGTATCATGTGGTAATGCATCAGCAAGTTTCTCAATCAGCTCATCAGTATCCTTTTTGATCCCTAATTTCGTCATATTTCTCACCAAGTTACAATATCTCTCAATAATTTGCTTGGTGTTTTCAGATTTCAACCCACGAAATAGATCAAATTCTTTCTTCATGAGTGACATCTTGTTTTTAAGCATATCATCACTTCCTATAGATTTTGCTTCCAATTCAGTCCAGATTGAATATGCACTTCCATCATGTTGAAGAAAAATCAAAAAGTCCTCTTTAATTGCTTACTGAAGCAGACTCACCATCAATTTCTCATCTCTATACTTCTTTTTATCATCAACACTCATCTCTCTAATTGGCGTTAACTGATTTCCATTCCTTATGGGCCTTTCATATGGGACTTCAGTGTGTTCCCAAGCATCCAAGTGATATGCTTCAACCCAATTTCCAAAACGTTCGGACCATGCATTGTAATCATCAATATCCAAGAGCTTAGGCGGTTTCTGTGATGTCCCTGTTTCATTCTCAAGTAAGGTACTCTGAGTGACAGTCATTGGACTAGCAAAGGCGTTATAGAACTCGTTATCCATGTTTCAATTGTTCAAAGTTTACAACTGTTCAATTTCAAGCGAAATAACAAAACAACTGTTTCAAACGAGATCAGTTTTGGAGCGGAATCAACAATTATTGTTCTCTCAAGTGAAATCAGAATCTTGGAGCGGAATCACTGATGAGAGTTCAAGCGGAATCAAATTTTGAAGATTTGAAGCGGAATGCCAGCTGAAAATTCAAGCGGAATCAATCAAGGTTTCAAGCGGAACCCTTTTTCGAGCGGAATTAAATTCTGTCTTTCAAGAGGAATCCCAGTTATAAGCAATTCTCAAGCGAAATCAAGAGCCAATCCGAGCTGAATCTCTCTCTGAAGCGGAATCAGAAATGATTTCAAGCGAAATCAATGTACAGTCCAAGCGGAATCAAAATGGCGTCATCTTTTCTGAAAACAATTTCAAGCGGAATTAAGTAAAACTCAAATTTTAGCTTGATTTTAATTGTGAAACTTTCAAGGTTTTATTAAAACATGATTGTGAACAATCTGTGAAAATTTGAGCCGATTTTACCGTGAAAAATTTTCGTTTTTTAAGAAGAAGGTGTAGAAAACCAGAAAACACAACTGAAATGGCAAGAACTCTTCCTCCTGAGCTCTGATACCACTTGTAGGATCGTTTTCAGACCCGAACAAGTCGATCAGAAGAGTTTTTATCCAAAACAAGAGGCGGAAACTAATGTTTCGGTTCTATCTCAGCCGTATTCACTTTAATCTTGTTGTTTTATTGATGAATAATCCTTTTACAAGCCTGACAACACTTCGGCAGCACTTCGTGGCTCACCGGAAGACAACACATACATCTGCTACTGATTTCGCTCCAGGAGACACTATATATAGTGCTAGCTATTCCGCTTGAAACTTACATATACGGTTCAAGCGGAATCACTTCCGAACTATACAAGCGAAATCAGACTATAACATGTTCGAGCGGAATCATGAACTAAGGGCTTTCGCTTGAAATGACATAGGGTCATTTCAAGCGGAATCACCTTTAAATACAACATTCTTGGATTCCGAGCCCTAAACAGACTAATCCTAATCAAGACTCGATACAAGACGCAGGAGACAGACGGATGCACCAACAGTCGGTTATCTCGTCGATAGAAATCAGATCTCAGACCGACACTTCACTAGGAGATGAGTGGAAGGCCCGAATGAGTTCCGATCCTATAGGTTTTGAGTGCATTGAGTGTAAAAGAGTTGAAAGAAAGTTGTGAAAACATCTTTCACTCCTTTTAATCTTTGAAAACGTTTAGATCTATATGAAACCAGAGTTAAATCATGTTGAAATCCTTTAAATCTGAGTTTTTCATAAGAACCCATGATGACATCATCCTAAAACAACCCAAATCCACCGATTTCATGGTGAAAAGTTAAGTTTCGATAGTGAAATCGATGAGGAAGTGTGTGTAGATCAAGAAAGTACAAGATTTGAGATGAAAACTTACAAGAATTGCGAGAAATCGAGAGAAAATAGCTTGAGAGCGTGCAGGTCAAATGAGGCTGTCACATCAACTGTTGTTGATGTGAGAAGTGGGGTTTTATAGGTGAAAAGGGAGAAAGGTGGTTCAAGATGGGTCGTATGGCCATCCGATCGGATGATCATCCGTTCGGATGACCATTCGATCAAATGGTCATTCGATCGAAGGGCTTTGGCAAGTTGGTTTTCGAATTTTCGTTTCGCGCGTTGAGCGTTGCGATAGTTCGTTCACACATATCCATACATATATATATTTATTATAATTAGTCATCAAAGGGTCGTATATAAGTGTTTTGGTCAAAAATCAAGCAATGATAATGCAACCAAACTTTCTGTTGTGAGGTATGATGCTTGAATCAATGAACAATATTAAGGATCACTCTGAAATGTAATGAACAAGTGACACAAAGATTTATACGAGGAAAAAGCCCTTGATCAGTGAATGATCTCCGGCATAAAAAACCTCGGGTGATGGAAACTACCGATCACCAACTCAGATTAAACAAGAAATGTGTTACAACTTCGGATGATAGCGAGCTAATTACAAGGATCACTATAGTGTAATGTGCACAAAAATGTGTAATCGCCAAGTGAATTGTCAAGAGCTGGTGAGAGCAGTTACGAGTGTGTGTGTTAAGCTAAAAATAGCCAAGTGTTTCTATTTAGCTCGCTATCCCCTTTAAAAATAGAAAATATCTAAGCTAACAAACATTCTGCATTTGGTGCAAGTCCTCCACGAACTCCATAACGTCCACTTCAGCCATGTACGTGCGGAATAAACATGGAATATGCTCCTTGAATATCGCCAAGACCAAGTCCAAGCGCGTACTCCTGCAAAACAACATCATATTCACAGCAGACAATCATTAGTATAAGGATCCTTACGATGATCCATGATCCTGACCCTGCAATACTTCTGAGGATCACCAATTCAAACAGAAATGAGGATCACTAAACCCAACAGCATTTGAGGATCACTGATCATGGGAAAATCCTTCCCTAACAATTGCCCCCAAAATATAAGGAGTAATGATGCAGATAACGAGTTATATTTTTGTTCTTATCCGCAACGAATCAGTCGGATAACTAGTCGTTATAAGCGGACTAGCCGTTAACATCCTGACGTCATTGAGGTGACTATCCTGCAAAATCATCATTATAAATTGAAGTTAGAGATAAGGGTTAGAGAGCATTTAAGTTCATGCGTTTCCTCTTTAAATCCTCATTCGAAGACTTGATCAGGTACTTCTCTTTCCTTTCTCTCTTCATCTTCTCACTCTGTTTCTCCTTCTTCACCACTGTCATAATCAAGATGATGCTAAGATCCTCACCGGCTAAGGATCACAAGAAGGACAGCCCCTTGAAAAGCCAAGGGATCATAAAAGATTCTGCAAAAGAACGTTGCTGCTTCACCGATCCACAGATAGACAGAATCCACCATTGTTTTCCGGCGAATACCGTTTTCAAACCATTTGATCCCACTGTTCTAAGTGATTTCGTGTCTGAAACCTGGGTAGCTTTTCCGGTCACCCCATTCACAATAGGATACACATACCCTTTTCCAGATTTCACCCAATCCTTCTTCTCTCTCACTGGCATCTCCTATATCCAGGCAATGCCTATGATTTGGAGGGTCTTGATCACCCTTGAAAGGATCATTGAACAACAAGGTATTGATCTGGGAATGTCGGAGCTTGCAGAGATGTACGACCTCGTAAGCCATGGGTCTCACCAATATCTACTCAAACATAAACCTGGTGAAGAACATCCCATCTTCAAAGCCACTAAGAATGACACCAACTGGAAACGGCGATTCTTCTTTGTCAGGAGGGATTCTATCCCTGATGGAAAGGATCTGCCTAGAAAATGGACCACTCATGGTAGGATAGAGGATCCTTAGAAGGATCACCAGATGAGTTTGCTTCTGATCAGGATCACTAACATGTTTCCATTTCTTTTGTGCAGCTGTTTATGTTTCACATCTCTTCAAGACACCTACAACAAACGAAAGACTTGCTGCTTTCCAAAGACTTGATCCTACAATAAGATCATTCAAAGCAAACACCCAGGATTCCCAAGAAGTATCCTCAGGTTCTGTCACTATGTCGAGTAAGTATCCGTGTTTATATGTAATTAAATGCTTAAATAAAAATAAAATAAGGATACTTATCTGTTTTGAATGCGTAGGTGCTGGAAAATCTTCAAGATCTGCCTCCAAATTCAGTGTCACTGACCTTGACGCTGTCCGATCCTCAAAGAAGAAGCTTGCTGCCAGTCCAACTGTCTCGATCCCCAAGGCACCCACTTCTAAAGGCAAGGGTGGCAAGAAAAGAAAGACCTTTGAGGCTGACAATCTACAAGGCTTGCCTCTGCTCCGCTATCAGTTCCTTGAGTACTTTAATGAGGTAAGGATCACTGACTTAGCTTAAATATCCTGCTCACTTGAGGATCACGTGGTCCTGAACTTTGCACTGTCTTCTTTGCAAAAATTTGCTGAAATCGAGGACTATGTTGGGAATGTTGAAGAGCTGGAAGGGAAATACTCGGACCTTCAACAAGTTGCTGTTTTGGTCAAAAATCACACAAGGATAATGCAACCAAACTCTTTGTAAACGGGGAATGATGCTTGGTATGATGAACAAAAATAAGGATCACTATAATGAAAATTGCACAAGTGACACAAGGATTTATACAAGGAAAAAGCCCTTGATCAATGAATGATCTCCGGCATAAAAAACCTCGGGTGATGGAAACTACCGATCACCAAACTTCAATATAACAAACAATGTTTACAACTTCGGATGGTAACGAGCTAGGTACAAGGATCACTATAGTATCGTATGCTAAAGCGTGTGAGAAATGTGTTGTTTCTTCCAAATGCTGAAGAGTGCAATTTATACAAGTGTGTGTGGTTGTATTTTAGGCAAATCACCTAACTACTAGCTCGTTACCCCTTTAGAAATAGAAGTAAATTTAGCCTAATTAATTGCCCTTGAATTGTGCTGAGTTTCCATATTCTCCATAACGTCCATCTTTGATTATGCATGTGCGAAATTAGCGTGACAGATTCCTTGTTTACGTTGCTAAGACCTGGTCCAACTCGTAATTCCTGCAAAACAACATTAAATCCAAAGAGAACAATCGTTAGTATGAGGATCCTTAGGATGATCCATGATCCTGATCCTGGAGCTCTTCTGAGGATCACTATCTGCCAAAGAAACAAGGATCACTTGTTAGGATACCAAGTAAGGATCATAGGTCATAAAAATCCAGCCCTAACAATTGCCCCCAAAATATAAGGAGTATTTATGTAATATAGACGAGTTATATTTTGCCGGTCTTATCTATAACTAACTCAACGGATATATAGCCGTTAGGGTGGAACTATCCGTTGCGATCTGACGTCATGGAGGTGACAGCCCTGCACAATCATGATTATAAATAGAGATAGGGATAGGATCGTTTGCATTTAAATTCAGGAACTCTTCCCTTTATAACCGCGACCAGAGGATTGAACAGGTATTCCTCTTTATCTTCTTTCTTCCTTGCTCTGTTTTTCTTTTCTTTTTCCATCGTTCTGCGAAAGATGTTGCTCCGGAACTCTCCCTGTAAGGATCCTAAGAAGAGCAGCCCCTTGAAGGGTCAAGGGATCATCAAGGATTCCCCCACCGAGAGGTGTTGCTTTACCGACCCTCAAATCGATAAAATCCGTCATTGCTTCCCGGCGGAAATCCTTTTCAAGTCTTTTAGTCCTACCGCTTTGAGTGATTTCATCTCTGAGACTTGGGTAGCTTTCCCGGTCACTCCTTTCATGATAGGATACTCGTATCCTTTCCCTCAGTTTACCCAATCCTTTTTCTCTCTTACCGGCATCTGCTATATCCAGGCTATGCTGATGATCTGGAGGGTGTTATACACCCTTGAAAGGATCATCGAACAAGAAGGGATAGACCTTGGCATGGCAGAGTTGGCTGAGATGTATGATCTCACAACTTTTGGATCCCACCGATATTTGTTCAAACGAAAAGCTGGAGAGGAGCACCCTGTTCTCAAGGTTACCAAAAATGATGTGAACTAGAAGCGGCGGTTCTTTTTTGTAAGGAGAGATACCATCCCTAATGGGAAGGATTTGCCCAAGGAGTGGGCTACCCATGGTAGGATCCTAGAAGTATCACCATAGAACTTATTCCTCAGGATAAGGATCACTGATATTCTCTTGTTTATTGTGCAGCTATATCCGTTTCCCATCTTAGGTTGACTCCTGCTGCAAAAGAGAGACTCTTGGCCTTCAAGAAGCTTGATCCTGAGATAAGAACTTTCCAGGTTGCCACCCAGGATTCTCAGGAAGTATCCTCTGCCTCTGCCACAATGTCAAGTAAGTATCCTTATTTAAAAAGTGATTCTATGCGGAAATTCGAATTAAGTTAGAATACTTATCTTATCTTGGCTGTGTAGGTGCTGGAAAATCCTCTAAGTCTGCCTCAAAGTTTGGCATTGATGATCTAACCAACGTCAAATCCTCAAGGAAGAAGACTCCTGCTAGCCCAAGTGCTTCCGTCCCCACGGCACCTGTTAGAGGGAAAGGAGGCAAGAAGAGAAAAACCTCTGAATCTGAGGATCTTCAAGGCCTGCCCCTGCTCCGCCAACAATTTCTGGACTACTTTAATGAGGTAAGGATCACTGCCCCTGTTTGTGTATCCTGATAGTTTTGAGGATTGTTTCTGATATTATGCTTTGTCTTTCTTGCAGAAATTTGCTGAGATAGAGACGTATGTTGGCCACGTCGAGAATCAAGACCGCCAGATTGCTGACCTTCAACAAATGGGTGTGCTGAAGGATCTTAAGATAGCTGACCTCGAGAAGGAGCTCCGGGCCACCAAGGATGATGCTGCCAAGATGCTGATCAACTTTGACTATGAGAAGCATGAGATCACCCAGGATGCCAAGGTCTCTGCTGCAATAACCATGTATATGATCCAGCTGCAGATGGCTATGGAGGCTCAGGATCCTGCCTTCGACAAGAGCACATGGGATGTAGAGGGTTGGAAGGCGAGGCTGGCTGAACTGGAGGATGATGAGGAGGCTGAGGAGATTCCGATGCTTGAGGGTGGAGACATTGGCAAGGATCAGGGTGGAGAGGCAAGTGGAGCCGGTGGTGATGGTGCAGCGAAGGATTGAGCTGCAGGATTGGGCAATGATGGAAATTTCTAGACATAGCCGGAGCCCAATTTTTTTTGTTTGGTGGTTTGTGATGTTTTAAAACAATTATGGTCTGTATTTGAACAATAGTTTAGGGTTGAGGATCTAGGATCCTGTGAACAATAGGTAGGATTACATATGGTGGAGGGATCCTCTGTTTGGGGGATGAAGCCATTGTGATCCTGCCGCCTTTTAATTTCCTGCATGCTATGACCGCACAAACAATGGACACCCTTTGCCAACCCATGTGGACGGGCCACGTTTTGCTGGTAGAAACGCGGGTTGGCAATTTTGACAACTTTTGAAAGGGTTAAATATTTAATAAATAAAACTTTTAACTTTTGACTTATCCTGTGTTGCTATCCTTGTTTATCCTTTTAATTTCCAATTGTTTTGATATATATTTGTCTGAGTAAGAAAAGTTAAGCAAATTATGTTTAAGAAATTTTGGATACGATCCAGGATCAAGTATCCTATAGTTGAAAACTTCCAAAAAGTAGTTCATGTTAAGGATCATAGGTTCCGTTGTCAAGGTCTAAGGGTTATTCAAATGAATAATGAATGAAATTAAAAATAGTCAAGGATCATACCTGAGGATCCCAGTTAGGATCCTAACCTTTAATAAGGATAACCATAAGTAAAACTTTAATGGATAATAAGGATTAAGGATCCTTAATTGTTTAACTTCGAAAACCTGAAAAATAGAATATAACTTGGGACTAAGCCAATATCATAGATAAGTTAGTAACTGGGGACAAGCCCAAAGGATCACTGGGGACAAGCCCGAAGGGTAACTGGGGACAAGCCCGAAGGATAACTGGGGACAAGCCCAAGGATCGTATGTAAACTAGAGTATGGCCCTCACTGGCGACTATCCAAACTTAGTGACATGAAAATGCCAAAACCTTAGCTAATGTGAAAACGTTAGAAACCTTAGGAACGGATGTATGGTACGTCTACCATTATACGTAGGATCCTAGGTATAGCCAGTACGATGGGGTTATCAGCCCCTAATGCGAGTACTGGTCCCAAAGACGTGAACTATACCAGGATCATCGTGCGCTACAGGCGAAAACTGGGGACAAGCCCAAGGATAACTGGGGACAAGCCCAAATAACTGGGGTTGAACCCAAGGATCTGAGTTGCTTCTGAAGATTGTCGACATTTTGCTAAGGATACCTGGACTTATCAGAACTCAAAATCTCGTGAGAGAAGGATGAAGGATACATGATCCTTATCCTTAAATAAGAAGATATGTAAATAAGAGTTCAACCTTAGGACATTACCAGAGTAAGGATCATTGATGCTTCAGGGATCCTTGAAGGATACTTCCAATGTAAGGATCATTCCTGCCAGAAGGATCCTGCTCACATGAAATATTTTTTCAAGTGGACAGCATTCTAGGCTCTTGGTAGCAGATTACCTTCCATGGTAAGCAATCTATATGCCCCCTTTCCTGCTTCGGCTTCAATCAAATAAGGGCCTTCCCATTTTGGTGCCAATTTCCCATCAGCAGGATTGGTGGTATTTTGGAATGCTTTTCTCAATACCATATCCCCAACTTGGAATTTCCTTATCCTGACATTTTTGTTGTAAGCACCAGCCATTCTTTGTTGGTAGCTAGCCATCCTTATCCTAGCCAGATCCCTGATTTCTTCAATAGTATCCAAGTCTTGAGCCAGGTTTGCATCATTTTCCTCAGGATCACGGGTACTTGTTCTAGCAGTTGGAACCACCATTTCTGTTGGGATCACTGATTCTGCCCCAAACACCAAAGAGAAGGGTGTTTGACCAGTAGCATTCTTGGGGGTTGTCCTATCAGCCCAAAGCACATAAGGCAATTCCTCTGCCCATTTCCCCTTCTTGGATCCAAGTTTCTTCTTCAGATTGTTGATGATGATCTTGTTGGATGATTCTGCTTGACCATTGGCTTGTGGGTGGACTGGTGTTGATGTTATCATCTTAATCCCCCAACTGTCACAAAAGTTAGTAGTCCTGCTCCCAATAAATTGGGAACCATTATCACATACAATTTCAGAAGGAATGCCAAATCTAGTTATAATGTTTCTCTTAATAAAGGATATAACTTCCTTCTCTCTAACTTGGGCAAAAGCTTCAGCCTCTATCCACTTGGAGAAGTAGTCAGTCATAGCAAGCATGAACACTTTTCCACCAGGTGCTTTAGGGAGCTTGCCAACTATATCCATCCCCCATCTCATGAATGGCCAAGAGGATGGTGTAGGATGTAGAAATTCAGCCGGCTGATGAAGGATATTTCTGTGTCTTTGACAAGGATCACACTTCTTAGCATACTCCACAACATCCCTTTTCATAGTTGGCCAGTAGTATCTTGTCCTTAAGATCCTTGAGAACAATGCCCTGCCCCCAGTGTGGTTTCCACAATCTCCTTCATGGAAGTCTTTTTACACTTCTTGAACTTCAGGATCCTCGATACATCTTAAATATGGTCGTGCAAGAGATCGCTTATATAGCATATTATTTAAGATTGTGAATTGAGATACCTTAATTCTGAAAGCCCTAGGATTTTCTCCCATAGGAATCTCTCTGTGTTGTAAGTATCTCATGATTGGTGAGATCCATGATCCTGAACAAGATTGAGTATCCTCACTAGTGATCATTGCAGAATCCTCTTCTATATCCATGGCCACCTTATTTTCAATAGCAGGAGCCAGGATGTGGATGATGGGGATACTTATATCCTCTGGGATCTTCAAAGATGATCCTAGATTGGCCAATGCATCAGCTTCTGTATTTTCCTCCCTTGGTACCTATGTCAAACTGAAGGAAACAAAGGAGAGTGCCAGTTCTTTGACTATCTCTAAATATTTGGTTAGTTTTTCACCTTTAACAGCATAGGATCCATTAAAGTGATTGGTGATTAACAATGAATCCACGTATACCTCAAGATACCTGATCCTCATATGCTTAGCGATTTGCAAACCAGCGATTAAGGCTTCGTATTCAGCCTCATTATTAGTGGCTTGGAACTCACAAGCTATGGAATGGGGTATTATGTCCCCCTGTGGCGATTTTAGTAGTATACCAAGCCCCGTGCCTTTAACATTTGAGGATCCGTCAGTATGTAGTATCCAAGGATCCTTGGTTTCATCCAGCTGCTGGACTTCCAATTCGGATTCCTTTTGTAAATCACTACTGAAATCAGCCACAAAGTCTGCTAATGCTTGGGATTTGATGGCTGTTCTAGGCTCATATCTTATATCATGGGCACTAAGCTTTACTGCCCACTTAGCCATCCTTCCGGACATCTCTGGTTTCCTGAGGACATTCTTAATTGGAAAATTAGTTCTAACAACAATAACATGGGTTTCAAAATAATGTCTTAGTTTAGTAGATGCCATAATTAGTGCAAGAATAAGTTTTTCAAGGTGTGAATACCTGGATTCAGCATCAAGTGAACTCTTACTTACATAATAGACAGGATATTGTGTACCTTTATGATCCTTAACAAGGACTGCACTTACTGCTTTAGAGGATACCGCAAGGTATAAGGATAACACATCTCCTTTTTCTGGTTTCATCAATGTTGGGGCTGAGGACATGTATTCTTTTAGGGCTTGTAAAGCATTCTCATGCTTTTCAGTCCATTCGAATTTCTTGTTCTTTCTTAGGATATCATAGAAGTCTTTACACTTTTCTGAGGATTTGGATATGAATCTGTTTAGAGCTGCTATCCTGCCTGTTAGCCTTTGCACATCCTTAGCGTTGGCAGGGGATTTGATATTCACCAATGCTTTGATTTGTTCCGGGCTTGCTTCAATGCCCCTCTGGGTTACCATATATCCCAAGAATTTACCTGCTTTAACACCAAAGTGACATTTTGAAAGATTAAGCTTCATGTTATAATTATCAAGGATATCAAATGCTTCCTCCAAGTCCCTTAGGTGATCCTCAGCTTTTTTGGATTTCACCACCATATCGTCTATGTACACTTCCATAGTTTGTCCAATTTGATATTTGAACATCATATTCACCAACCTTTGATATGTTGCACCTGCATTTCTTAATCCAAAAGGCATAGCAATATAACAATATAAACTGGTTGGGGTCATAAAGGCCGTATCCTCTTGGTCAGATGGTTCCATCTGAATTTGTTGGAATCCAGATGATGCATCCATAAAGGTTAACAGTTCATGACCTGCCATTGCATCCACCATGGAGTCAATGTGGGGTAATGGGAAAGGATCCTTGGGACATGCCTTATTCAAATCAGTGAAATCAACACATACCCTCCACTTTCCATTTTTATTTTGAACAACAACCACATTGGCCAGCCATTTTGGATACTTCACTTCTCTGATCATACCTGCTCGTAGTAATCTTTCTACCTCTTCCTGGATAATGGCATTTCTTTCTGGTGCAAACTTCCTCCTTTTTTGATGGATTGGTTTAACTGACCTGTCAATGCCAAGTTTATGAGTGATAATATCCTTAGATATACCTGTCATATCCTCATGTTTCCATGCAAAGGTAGATTTTCTTCTTTTGAGGAAGGATACTATGTCTTCTTTCATTTTATCAAGGATCCCTAATCCGATGTAGATTTTGGATTCAGGATCATCAGGATCCAAGAAGATTTCGTCCACATCCTGCTCTCTTGCCTCCAAGACACCCCTTGGAGGATACTTTAATTGCTATTGCTCCCTTGATTTCGAGGTTGGTTTCATTGATGAGGTGTAACAATCCTTAGCCTCCTGTTGATCACTATCGATCTTGATTATTCCCCATGGGCTAGGAAGCTTCACACACTGATGGTAGGTGGATGGGACTGCCTTCATATCGTGTATCCAGGGCCTGCCAAGGATAACATTACAACAAGACAAACAGTCAATAACACAAAATTTTTGATAATTATGTAATCCTTCCACATAAATTGGGAGTTTGATATCCCCCAGGGTTTTCTTAGTTTCGCCACTAAATCCTACAAGCATGGAGGATCTTGGTGTGATATCTGATTCAGGGATACCCATTTTCTTCAGAACATCAAGCTGGATAATGTTTACTGAGCTTCCTCCGTCAATAAGGATCCTGCGGACAAAGTGGTTAGAAATAAAGAGAGTAATAACTAAACTATCATGATGAGGATCCTGGATGTCAACTCGATCATCCTCATCAAAGGTTATCACTTTTCCTTCCAAGACACTTGATGTTCGTATAAGTCTTTCTCCGTTATCCATTTTAGCTTCCTTTGCATGCCTTTTAGCTGCTGAGAAGGATGTACCACAGATGTCTGATCCTCCAGAAATAAAGTTGATCACTTGTGCATCTGCCGAAGGAGCTGGAGCTCTTTCAGGGATCCTTTCAGGATCCTGAGTCCTTTGCTTTTTTCTTCCCAACAATTCTTTCAAATGCCCCTTGCTCAGCAGATATCCAATTTCCTTTCGTAATGCGATGCATTCCTCTGTCAAATGCCCAAAATCCTCATGGTATGCACACCACTTTGATTTATCTTTAGCTGCGGCTGGTTTGTCATTTTTTCTGGGCCATCTGGCCTTTTCTCCTAGATTCTGCATTGCAAGGATTAGTTCATGGTTATCAACGGAAAAACAGTATTCAGAAGTCGGAGGATAATTTTCATCATCCTCTTCTTGGTCAACAGCATGCACATTCTGGTTGTCAGTTCTGTTATAGGATTTGAATTTGTTGCTTTTGACAGAGGATCCTTGCTTTTCTTGTTTTGAGGATCCTACTTGTCTCTCCTGGATCCTCTTGTCATCCTCTAGCCGGATGAACCTGAGTGCCCGAGTTCTTACTTCGTCTAGGTTCCTGCATGGTGTCATAACAAGATCATCATAGAACAATGAATCCTTAAGCAATCCCATCTTGAAGGCCTCAACAGCTGTGGCCACATCCAAGTTAGGAATATCCAAGGATTCTTTACTAAATTTGGTTATATAATCCCTTAATGATTCATTATGACCCTGAGTTATCCTGTATAAATCGCTAGTCAATCGTTCAAATTTTCTACTACAAGAAAATTGATTATTGAATAAGTTAACTAAATTAGCAAACGAAGTAATAGAGTAAGGGGGAAGACTTAGCAGCCACTTAAGAGCTGATCCAGTAAGAGTGGATCCAAATCCCTTGCACAGGCATGCTTCCTTTAACCTTTCTGGAATTGGATTGATCTCCATCCTCTCCCTGTATTGTGCTATGTGTTCCTCAGGATCCGTCGTACCATCATACATCTTCATAGTAGGGATATGGAATCTTTTGGGTATCTCAGCATCACAAATTGGTGGTGCAAAACGAGATACCTTATGGCTTCCGTCTGCAATCTCCTGGATAGGTTTGACTACCCCTGGAACACTTGTGTTTTGGTCAAAAATCACTTAAAGATAGTGCAACCAAACTTTATGTAAACGGGGAATGATGCTTGGTATGATGAACAAAGTGAAGGATCACTCAAATGTAAAATGCACAAGTGACACAAGGATTTATACGAGGAAAAAGCCCTTGATCAATGAATGATCTCCGGCATAAAAAACCTCGGGTGATGGAAATTACCGATCACCAAACTTTAATATAACAAATAATGGTTACAACTTCGAATGGTAACGAGCTAGGTACAAGGATCACTATAGTATCGTATGCTAAAGCGTGTGAGAAGTGTGTTGTGTCTTCCGCATGTTCAAGAGTGTCATTTATACAAGTGTGTGTGGTTCTATTTTAGGCAAATCACCTAACTACTAGGTCGTTACCCCTTTAGAAATAGAAGTAAATTTAGCCTAAATAATCGCCCTTGAATTGTGCTGAGTTTCCATATTTGCCATAACGTCCATCTTTGATTATGCATGTGCGAGATTATCGTGACAGATTCCTTGTTTACGTTGCTAAGATCGGATCCAACTCGTAATTCCTGCAAGATAATATTAAGTCCAAAGAGAACAGTCGTTAGTATGAGGATCCTTGGAATGATCCGTGATCCTGATCCTGGAGCTCCTCTGAGGATCACTATCTGCCAAAGAAACAAGGATCACTTGTTAGGATCACATGTTAGGATCATATGTAAGGATCATAGGTCATAAAAATCCAGCCCTAACAATTGCCCCCAAAATATAAGGAGTATTTATGTGATATAAACGAGTTATATTTTGCTGAATCTTATCTCTAACTAACTCAACGGATATATAGCCGTTAAGGTCGAACTATCCGTTATGGTCTGACGTCATGGAGGTGACAGCCCTGCACAATCATGATTATAAATAGAAATAGGGATAGGATCGAATGCATTTAAATTCAAAGCAACTCCCTTTATAACCGTATTTAGAAGATCAACCAGGTATTCTCCTTTTCATCTTTTTCTCTCTTGCTCTGTTTTTCTTCTTCTTCTATTCTTCTGTAAAAGATGTTGCTCCGGAACTCCCCCTGCAAGGATCCTAAGAAGAACAGCCCCTTAAAGGGTCAAGGGATCATCAAAGATTCCCCCACCGAGAGGTGTTGCTTCACCGACCCTCAAATCGATAAAATCCGTCGTTGTTTCCCGGCGGAAACCCTTTTCAAGTCTTTTAGTCCTACCGCTCTGAGTGATTTCATCTCTGAGACTTGGGTAGCTTTCCCGGTCACTCCTTTCTTGATAGGATATTCGTATCCTTTTCCTCAGTTCACCCAATCCTTTTTCTCCCTTACCGGCATCTGCTATATCCAGGCGATGCCGATGATCTGGAGGGTGTTATACACCCTTGAGAGGATCATTGAACAAGAAGGGATTGACCTCGGCATGGCGGAGTTGGCTGAGATGTATGATCTTACCACTTTTGGATCCCATCGATATTTGTTCAAACGAAAAACTGGAGAGGATCACCCTGTTTTCAAAGTTACCAAGAATGACACGAACTGGAAGCGACGATTCTTTTTTGTTAGGAGAGATTCCATCCCTAATGGGAAGGATTTGCCCAAGGAGTGGGCTACCCATGGTAGGATAGAGGATCCTGGAAGGATCACCATAGAACTTGTTCCTTAAGATAAGGATCACTAACTTTTTCTCGTTTATTGTGCAGCTATATCTGTTGCTCATCTTAGGTTGACTCCTGCTGCAAAAGAGAGACTCTTGGCCTTTAGGAAGCTTGATCCGGAGACAAGAACTTTTCAGGTTGCCATCCAGGATTCTCAAGAAGTATCCTCTGCCTCTGTCACAATGTCAAGTAAGTATCCTCATTTGAAAAGTAATTCTATGTAGGATTTTCAAGTTTAATTAGAATACTTATCTTATTTTGGTTGTGTAGATGCTGGGAAATCCTCTAAGTCTGCTTCAAAGTTTGGCATTGATGATCTTACAAATGTCAAATCCTCAAGGAAGAAGACTCCTGCTGCTAGCCCAACTGCTTCAGCCCCTAAAGCACCTATCAGGGGTAAAGGAAAGAAGAGGAAGGCCTCTGAAGCCGAGGATCTCCAAGGTCTGCCCCTGCTCCGCCAACAGTTTCTGGATTACGTCAACGAGGTAAGGATCACTGCCCCTGTTTGTGTATCCTTTGGTGTTTGAGGATTACTTGTTTCTGATGTTATGCCTTGTCTTCCTTGCAGAAATTTGCTGAGATAGAGACGTATGTTGGCCACGTCGAGGATCAAGACCGCCAGATTGCTGACCTCCAACAAGTGGGTGTGCTGAAGGATCTTAAGATAGCTGATCTTGAGAAGGAGCTCCGGGCCACTAAGGATGATGCTGCCAGGATGCTGATCAATTTTGATTATGAAAAGCATGAGATCACCCAGGATGCCAAGGTCTCTGCTGCAATAACCATGTATAAGATCCAGCTGCAGATGGCTATGGAGGCTCAGGATCCTGCCTTCGACAAAAGCACATGGGATGTAGAGGGTTGGAAGGCGAGGCTAGCAGAGCTTGAGGATGATGAAGAGGCTGAGGAGATCCCCATGCTTGAGGGTGGAGAGGCTGGCAAGGATCATGCTGGTGAGGCAAGTGGAGCTGGTGGTGACGGTGCAGCGAAGGATTGAGCTGCAGGATTGGGCGATGAAGGAAACTTCTAGACATAGCCGGAGCCCAATTTTTTTTGTTTAGTGGTTTTAAAACAATTATGGTCTGTAATTTGAACAATAGTTTTAGGGTTAAGGATCCAGGATCCTTCAGACAATAGGTAGGATTACAAATGGTGGAAGGATCCTCTGTTTGGGGGATGAAGCCATTGTGATCCTGCCGCCTTTTAATTTCCTGCATGCTATGACCGCACAAACAATGGACACCCTTTGCCAACCCATGTGGACGGGCCACGTTTTGCTGGTAGAAACATGGGTTGGCAATTTTGACAACTATGAGGGGTTTTAGACCTTTGTTAATAAAATAACTCTAATCTTTTTGGCTTATCTTGTGTTGTTATCCTTTTAATTTCCAATTGTTTTGATATATATTTGTGAGAAAAGCTTAACCAAATTATGTTTAAGAAGTTTAGGACACGATCCAGGATCAAGTATCCTATAGTTGAAAACGTCCAAAAAGTAATTCATTTTAAGGATCATGGGTCCAGTTGTCAAGGTCTAAGGGTTATTCAAATGAATAATGAATAAAAATAGTTAAGGATCATACCTGAGGATCCAAGTTAGGATCCTAACCTTTAATCAGGATAACCATAAGTAAAACTTTAATGGATAATAAGGATTAAGGATCCTTAATTGTTTAACTTCGAAAACCTGAAAAATGGAATATAACTTGGGACTAAGCCAATATAAAAGATAAGTTAGTAACTGGGGACAAGCCCAAAGGATAACTGGGGACAAGCCCAAAGGATCACTGGGGACAAGCCCGAAGGATAACTGGGGACAAGCCCAAGGATCGTATGTAAACTGGAGTATGGCCCTCACCGGCGACTATCCAAACTTAGTGACATGAAAATGCCAAAACCTTAGCTAACGTGAAGACGTTAGAAACCTTAGGAACGGATGTATGGTACGTCTACCATTATATGTAGGATCCTAGGTATAGCCAGTACGATGAGGTTATCAGCCCCTAAAGCGAGTACTGGTCCCAAAGACGTGAACTATACCAGGATCATCGTGCGCTACAGGCAAAAACTGGGGACAAGCCCAAGGATAACTGGGGACAAGCCCAAGGATCTGAGTTGCTTCTGCAGATTGTTGACATTATGCTAAGGATACCTGGACTTATCAGAACTCAAAATCTCGTGAGAGAAGGATGAAGGATACATGATCCTTATCCTTAAATAAGAAGATATGTAAATAAGAGTTCAAGCTTAGGACATTACCAGAGTAAGGATCATTGATGCTTCAGGGATCCTTGAAGGATACTTCCAGTGTAAGGATCATTCATGCCAGAAGGATCCTGCTCACATGAAATATTTTTTCAAGTGGACAGCATTCCAGGCTCTTGGTAACAGATTACCTTCCATGGTAAGCAGTCTATATGCCCCCTTTCCTGCTTCGGCTTCAATCAAATAAGGGCCTTCCCATTTTGGTGCCAATTTCCCATCAGCAGGATTGGTGGTATTTTGGAATGCTTTTCTCAATACCATATCCCCAACTTGGAATTTCCTTATCCTGACATTTTTGTTGTAAGCACCAGCCATTCTTTGTTGGTAGCTAGCCATCCTTATCCTAGCCAGATCCCTGATTTCTTCAATAGTATCCAAGTCTTGAGCCAGGTTTGCATCATTTTCCTCAGGATCACGGGTACTTGTTCTAGTAGTTGGAACCACCATTTCTGTTGGGATCACTGATTCTGCCCCAAACACCAAAGAGAAGGGTGTTTGACCAGTAGCATTCTTGGGGGTTGTCCTATCAGCCCAAAGCACATAAGGCAATTCCTCTGCCCATTTCCCCTTCTTGGATCCAAGTTTCTTCTTCAGATTGTTGATGATAATCTTGTTGGATGATTCTGCTTGACCATTGGCTTGTGGGTGGACTGGTGTTGATGTTATCATCTTAATCCCCCAACTGTCACAAAAGTTAGTAGTCCTACTCCCAATAAATTGGGAACCATTATCACATACAATTTCAGAAGGAATACCAAATCTAGTTATAATGTTTCTCTTAATAAAGGATATAACTTCCTTTTCTCTGACTTGGGCAAAAGCTTCAGCCTCTATCCACTTGGAGAAGTAGTCAGTCATGGCAAGCATAAACACTTTCCCACCAGGTGCTTTAGGGAGCTTGCCAACTATATCCATTCCCCATCTCATGAATGGCCAAGAGGATGGTATAGGATGTAGAAATTCAGCCGGCTGATGAAGGATATTGCTGTGTCTTTGACAAGGATCACACTTCTTAGCATACTCCACAGCATCCCTTTTCATAGTTGGCCAGTAGTATCCTGTCCTTAAGATCCTTGAGAACAATGCCCTGCCCCCAGTGTGGTTTGCACAATCTCCTTCATGAAAGTCTTTTAAAACTTCTTGAACTTCAGGATCCTCGATACATCTCAAATATGGTCCTGCAAGAGATCGCTTATACAGCATATTATTTAAGATTGTGAATTGAGATACCTTAATTCTGAAAGCCCTAGGATTTTCTCCCATAGGAATCTCCCCGTGTTGTAAGTATCTCATGATTGGTGAGATCCATGATCCTGAACAAGATTGAGTGTCCTCACTAGGGATCACTGCAGTATCTTCTTCTATTTCCATGGCCACCTGATTTTCAATAGCAGGAGCCATGATATGGATGATGGGGATACTTATATCCTCTGGGATCTTCAAAGATGATCCTAGATTGGCCAATGCATCAGCTTCTGTATTTTCCTCCCTTGGTACCTGTGTCAAACTGAAGGAAACAAAGGAGAGTGCCAAATCTTTGACTATCTCTAAATATTTGGTTAGTTTTTCACCTTTAACAGCATAGGATCCATTAAAGTGATTAGTGATTAACAATGAATCCACGTATACCTCAAGATACCTGATCCCCATATGCTTAGCAATTTGCAAACCAGCAATTAAGGCTTCATATTCAGCCCCATTATTAGTGGCTTGGAACTCACAAGCTATGGAGTGGGGTATTATGTCCCCCTATGGCGATTTTAGTAGTATACCAAGCCCTGTGCCTTTAACATTTGAGGATCCGTCAGTATGTAGTATCCAAGGATCCTTGGTTTCATCCAGCTGCTGGACTTCCAATTTGGCTTCCTTTTGTAAATCACTGCTGAAATCAGCCACAAAGTCGGCTAATGCTTGGGATTTGATGGCTGTTCTAGGCTCATATCTTATATCATGGGCACTAAGCTTTACTGCCCACTTAGCCATCCTTCCGGACATCTCTGGTTTCCTGAGGACATTCTTAATTGGAAAATTAGTTCTAACAACAATAACATGGGTTTCAAAATAATGTCTTAGTTTAGTAGATGCCATAATTAGTGCAAGAATAAGTTTTCAAGGTGTGAATACCTGGATTCAGCATCAAGTAAACTCTTACTTACATAATAGACAGGATATTGTGTACCTTCATGATCCTTAACAAGGACTGCACTTACTGCTTTAGAGGATACCGCAAGGTATAAGGATAACACATCTCCTTTTTCTGGTTTCATCAATGCTGGAGCTGAGGACATGTATTCTTTTAGGGCTTGTAAAGCATTCTCATGCTTTTCAGTCCATTCGAATTTCTTGTTCTTCCTTAGGATATCATAGAATTCTTTACATTTTTCTGAGGATTTGGATATAAATCTGTTTAGAGCTGCTATCCTGCCTGTTAGCCTTTTCACATCCTTAGCGTTGGCAGGGGATTTGATATTCACCAATGCTTTGATTTGTTCCGGGCTTGCTTCAATGCCCCTCTAGGTTACCATATATCCTAAGAATTTACCCGCTTTAACACCAAAGTGACATTTTGAAGGATTAAGCTTCATGTTATATTTATCAAGGATATCAAACGCTTCCTCCAAGTCCCTTAGGTGATCCTCAGCTTTTTTGGATTTCACCACCATATCGTCTATGTACACTTCCATAGTTTGTCCAATTTGATCCTTGAACATCATATTCACCAGCCTTTGATATGTTGCACCTGCATTTCTTAATCCAAATGGCATAGCAATATAACAATATAAACCGGTTGGGGTCATAAAAGTCGTATCCTCTTGGTCAGATGGTTCCATCTGAATTTGTTGGAATCCAGATGATGCATCCATAAAGGTTAACAGTTCATGACCCGCTGTTGCATCCACCATGGAGTCAATGTGGGGTAATGGGAAAGGATCCTTGGGACATGCCTTATTCAAATCGGTGAAATCGACACATACCCTCCACTTTCCATTTTTCTTTTGAACGACAACCACATTGGCCAACCATTTTGGATACTTCACTTCTCTAATCATACCTGCACGTAGTAATCTTTCTACCTCTTCCTGGATAATGGCATTTCTTTCTGGTGCAAACTTCCTTCTTCTTTGATGGATTGGTTTAACTGACCTGTCAATGCTAAGTTTATGAGTGATAATATCCTTAGATATACCTGTCATATCCTCATGTTTCCATGCAAAGGTAGATTTTCTTCTTTTGAGGAAGGATACTATGTCTTCTTTCATTTTATCAAGGATCCCTGATCCGATGTAGATTTTGGATTCAGGATCATCAGGATCCAAGAGGATTTCGTCCACATCCTGCTCTCTTGCCTCCAAGACACCACTTGGAGGATACTTTAATTGCTATTGCTCCCTTGATCTCGAGGCTGGTTTCATTGATGAGGTGTAACAATCCTTAGCCTCCTGTTGATCACTATTGATCTTGATTATTCCCCAAGGGCTAGGGAGCTTCACACATTGATGGTAGGTGGATGGGACTGCCTTCATATCGTGTATCCAGGGCCTGCCAAGGATAACATTACAACAGGACAAACAGTCAATAACACAAAATTTCTGATAATTATGTAATCCTTCCACGTAAATTGGGAGTTTGATGTCCCCCAGGGTTTTCTTAGTTTCGCCACTAAGGATCCTGCGGACAAAATGGTTAGAAATAAAGAGAGTAATAACTAAACTCTCATGATGAGGATCCTGGATGTTAATTCTATCATCCTCATCAAAGGTTATGATGATTTTTCCTTCCGAGACACTTGATGTTCGAATAGGTCTTTCTCCATTATCCATTTTAGCTTCCTTTGCATGCCTTTTAGCTACTGAGAAGGATGTACCACAGATATCTGATCCTCCGGAAATAACGTTTATCACTTGTGCATCTGCCGGAGGAGCTGGAGCTTTTTCAGGGACCCTTTCAGGATCCTGAGTCCTTTGCTTTTTTCTTCCCAACAACTCTTTTAAATGACCCTTGCTCAATAGATATCCGATTTCCTTTCTTAATGCGATGCATTCTTCTGTTAAATGCCCAAAATCCTCGTGGTATGCACACCATTTTGATTTGTCTTTAGCTGCGGCTGGTTTATCATTCTTTCTGGGCCATCTGGCCTTTTCTCCTAGATTCTGCATTGCAAGGATTAGTTCATGGTTATCAACGGAAAAACAGTATTCAGAAATCGGAGGATAATCTTCATCATCCTCTTCTTGGTCAACAGCATGCACATTCTGGTTGTCAGTTCTGTTATAGGATTTGAATTTGTTGCCTTTGAAAGAGGATCCTTGCTTTTCTTGTTTTGAGGATCCTACTTGTCTCTCCTGGATCCTCTTGTCATCCTCTAGCCGGATGAACCTGAGTGCCCGAGTTCTTACTTCGTCTAGGTTCCTGCATGGTGTCATAACAAGATCATCGTAGAACAATGAATCCTTAAGCAATCCCATCTTGAAGGCCTCAACAGCTGTGGCCACATCCAAGTTAGGAATGTCCAAGGATTCTTTACTAAATTTGGTTATATAATCCCTTAATGATTCATTATGACCCTGAGTTATCCTATATAAATCACTAGTCAATCGTTCAAATTTTCTGCTACAAGAAAATTGATTATTGAATAAGTTAACTAAATTAGCAAACGAAGTAATAGAGTAAGGGGGAAGACTTAGCAGCCATTTAAGAGCTGATCCAGTAAGAGTGGATCCAAATCCCTTGCACAGGCATGCTTCCTTTAACCTTTCTGGAATTGGATTGATCACCATCCTCTCCCTGTATTGTGCTATGTGTTCCTCAGGATCCGTTGTACCATCATACAGCTTCATAGTAGGGATATGGAATCTTTTGGGTATCTCAGCATCACAAATTGGTGGTGCAAAACGAGATACCTTATGGCTTCCATCTGCAATCTCCGGGATAGGTTTGACTACCCCTGGAACACTTGATATCATATCCTTCAGTTTTTGTAGTTCTCTGGCCATAGCATGGTTGATACCTGTATCCTGCATGAATCCATAGTTAGTGGTAAGAGAATTATTAAAAGTGTTACCTCCCATCGGGTTCAAGTTAGGAACATTGGATGTGAATCCATATTGCTGGGATTCTGGGATGATGGAGGGACCAGTGGAAGCAATGGTCTGCATTGGAATAAAATCTCCTTGATGGACATCTGGACTTCCTGTTTGCAAATTCTTCAAGGATCCTGGTATCTGAAGGGATCCCTGAACATGGGATGATCCTGGAACGAAGGAGGATCCTTGAACCTGGGATGATCCTGGAACGAAGGAGGATCCTTGAACCTGGGATAATCCTGGAACGAAGGAGGATCCTTGAACCTGGGATAATCCTGGAACGAAGGAGGATCCTGAGTTCATGAAGGATCCCATATGCTGAGTATAGGATCCTGCCGGTTGGAAATATGATCCTGATGCCTGAGTCACTGCTGCTGGGCCGAAATGCACTCCTCTTAATCCACCCATATGTTGAATGTCTGGGGCCTCTGATGGCTGAGAAGTAATCATCGGAGTATCAAAATTCAAAGATTTGGGCATTAGTGGGGAATGATCCTCTGCCGTTTTCTTTTGCCTTTTGAGATCTCCGATTTCCTTGAGGATCCTGTCATTAGTTTCGTCCTGCTGCTGCATACGATCCCTCATCTGCAAAATCAAAGTAAATATATCACTAGTACTGGGAGCAGAAGAAGTTAGAGCAGAAGATGAAGGTTTAGAGAAGATAGGAGTTGGTCTCTTCTCAGCATTTTTCTGAGATCCAGCTGGTGGTGGAGGCAAAGGTGGGATGCCATTAGATGAATTGACTGCAGACATCGCTGTGGAGGTATTCTTCAACGATGAAGCCATGCAATACTCCAGAATGATCACCAACAGAAAAACTTTCTTATGAATGAAGCACCAATTGCCCCACGGTGGGCGCCAAACTGTTTTGGTCAAAAATCACACAAGGATTAGGCAACCAAACTCTTTGTAAACGGGGAATGATGCTTGGTATGATGAGCAAAGATAAGGATCACTTAAATGAAAATTGTACAAGTGACACAAGGATTTATACGAGGAAAAAGCCCTTGATCAATGAATGATCTCCGGCATAAAAAACCTCGGGTGATGGAAACTACCGATCACCAAACTTCAATATAACAAACAATGTTTACAACTTTGGATGGTAACGAGCTAGGTACAAGGATCACTATAGTATCGTATGCTAGAGCGTGTGAGAAATGTGTTGTGTCTTCCAAATGCTGAAGAGTGCAATTTATACAAGTGTGTGTGGTTGTATTTTAGGCAAATCGCCTAACTACTAGCTCGTTACCCCTTTAGAAATAGAAGTAAATTTAGCCTAACTAAATGCCCGTAATTTGTGCTAAGTTTCCATATTCTCTATAACGTCCATCTTTGATTATGCATGTGCGAAATTAGCTTGACAGATTCCTTGTTTACGTTGCTAAGACCTGGTCCAACTCGTAATTCCTGCAAAACAACATTAAATCCAAAGAGAACAATCGTTAGTATGAGGATCCTTAGGATGATCCATGATCCTGATCCTGGAGCTCTTCTGAGGATCACTATCTGCCAAAGAAACAAGGATCGCTTGTTAGGATACCAAGTAAGGATCATAGGTCATAAAAATCCTGCCCTGACATGAATGAAGCACCAATTGCCCCACGGTGGGCGCCAAACTGTTTTGGTCAAAAATCACACAAGGATAATGCAACCAAACTCTTTGTAAACGGGGAATGATGCATGGTATGATGAACAAAGATAAGGATCACTATAATGAAAACTGCACGAGTGACACAAGGATTTATACGAGGAAAAAGCCCTTGATCAATGAATGATCTCCGGCATAAAAAACCTCGGGTGATGGAAACTACCGATCACCAAACTTCAATATAACAAACAATGTTTACAACTTCGGATGGTAACGAGCTAGGTACAAGGATCACTATAGTATCGTATGCTAAAGCGTGTGAGAAATGTGTTGTTTCTTCCAAATGCTGAAGAGTGCAATTTATACAAGTGTGTGTGGTTGTATTTTAGGCAAATCACCTAACTACTAGCTCGTTACCCCTTTAGAAATAGAAGTAAATTTAGCCTAATTAATTGCCCTTGAATTGTGTTGAGTTTCCATATTCTCCATAACGTCCATCTTTGATTATGCATGTGCGAAATTAGCGTGACAGATTCCTTGTTTACGTTGCTAAGACCTGGTCCAACTCGTAATTCCTGCAAAACAACATTAAATCCAAAGAGAACAATCGTTAGTATGAGGATCCGTAGGATGATCCATGATCCTGATCCTGGAGCTCTTCTGAGGATCACTATCTGCCAAAGAAACAAGGATCACTTGTTAGGATACCAAGTAAGGATCATAGGTCATAAAAATCCAGCCCTAACAGTTGCGGTGCTCAAGGATCACAAGATTGCTTCTCTTGAAAAGGACCTCAATGATGCCAAAACCCAGACGGCTAAAGTTCTGATCAATGCTGATTATGAGAAGCACGAGCTCATGGAGGGTGCTAAAGTCTCTGCTGCCATTGCCATGTATAAGATCAAGCTGCAGATGGCCCAAGAAGCTCAGGATCCTGACTTTGACAGGAGCAACTGGGACATTGAGGGCTGGAAGGCTAGACTGGCTGAGCTGGACGATGAAGAAGAGGCTGAAGAGGTTTTAGCAATCGAGGCTGGTGGCAGTGGCAAGGTTCAGGGTGGAGAGGCAAGTGGAGCTGGCGAAGGTGATGCAGCGAAGGTGTAGGCTGCAAGGATGGGCGATGATGGACACTTCTAGACATAGCCGCAACCCATTTTTTAAGTTTAGTTTATTTTGGTTATGATGTTTTCGTTGAACAATGATGGGTTGTAATAACTTTAGACAATAGTTTCTAGGGTGAAGGATCATGGATCCTTGAACAATAGGCAGGATAATGGGTGGTGGATGGATCCTCTGCTTGGGGGATGAAGCCACTCGTTATCCTTCCGTCTTTTAATTCCTGCACTACAAAGACCCGTAAACAATGGACACCCTTTTCCAACCCATGTGGACGGGCCACGTTTTGCTGGTAGAAACGTGGGTTGGCAATTTTGACAACCTTAAAGGGTTTAACGTTTTGTGAATAAAATAACTTTAACTTTTTAGCTTATCCTGTGTTGTTATCCTTATGTATCCTTTAGTTTTCAATTGTTGTGATATACATTTGTTTGAATAAGAAAAGTTAAACAAATTAGGTTTAAGAAATTTAGCATATGATCCAGGATCAAATATCCTATAATCGAAAAGTTCCGAAAAGTAGTATATTTTAAGGATCATAAGTTCAGTTGTCAAAGTATAAGGGTTATTCAAATGAATAATGAATAAAATCAAAATAGTTAAGGATCATGCCTGAGAATCCAAGTTAGGATCCTAACCTTTAACATTATAATCAGGGTAACCAAAAGACAAACCTTGTTAGAAGGTAAGGATCAAGGATCCTTGGTCATTCGTCTCCAAAAACCTGAAATAGGATACAACTTGGGACTAAGCCAATATAAGATAAGAGTTAGTAACTGGGGACAAGCCCAACAATTATGGGGACAAGCCCAATATACTGGGGACAAGCCCAAAGGATAACTGGGGACAAGCCCAAAGGATAACTGGGGACAAGCCAAAAGGATAACTGGGGACAAGCCCAAAGGATCATGTGTAAACTGGAGTATGGCCCTCACTGGCGACTTTCCAATCTTAGTGACATGAAAATGCCAAAAGCTTAGCTAACGTGAAAACGTTAGAAACCTTAGGAACTGATGTATGGTACGTATACCATTATACGTAGGATCTCGGATACAGCCAGTACAATGAAATTGTCAGCCCCTAAAGCGAGTACTGGTCCCATTGCCATGAACTGTACCAGGATCATCGTGCGCTACTGGCGAAACTGGGGACAGGCCCAAACTTGGGTCAAGCCCAAATAACTGGGGTCAAGCCCAAATAACTGGATACTTCTGTGGATAATCAGTCCTTTGTTAAGGATACCTGAACCTTCAAAACTCAGAAGCAAATGAAAGGAGGATAAAGGATGCAGGATCCTTATCCTTATATAAGAGAATAAAAGAATGAAATAGTTTGAGATTAGAATGTTACCAAAATGAGGATCATCTGTTCTATAAGGATCCTTCAAGGATACTTGTCATGTGAGGATCATGGATCCTTGTCACATGAAGTATTTCTTCAAATGGACAGCATTCCAGGCTCTTGGTAGCAAATCACCTTCCATTGTTAGCAATCGATATGCCCCCTTTCCTGCCTCAGCTTCAATCAAATAAGGGCCTTCCCACTTTGGTGCCAACTTTCCATCAGCAGGATTGGTGGTATTCTGAAATGCTTTCCTTAATACCATATCACCAACTTGGAATTTCCTGATCCTGACATTCTTGTTATAAGCTCCAGCCATCCTTTGTTGATAACTGGCCATCCTTATCCTTGCCAAATCCCTGATTTCTTCTACAGTATCCAAGTCTTGAACCAAGTTTTCAGCATTTCCTTCAGGATCACGGATACTTGTTCTTGCAGTAGGAACCACCATTTCTGTAGGGATCACCGATTCTGCTCCAAATACCAAAGAGAATGGAGTTTGACCAGTAGCATTCTTGGGAGTTGTCCTATCAGCCCATAATACATAAGGTAGTTCTTTCGCCCATTTTCCTTTCTTGGATCCAAGCTTCTTTTTCAAGTTGTTGATGATGATCTTGTTGGATGATTCTGCCTGAACATTAGCTTGTGGGTGGACTAGTGTTGATGTTATCATCTTAATCCCCCAGCTGTCACAAAAGTTAGTAGTTCTATTCCCAATAAATTAGGATCCATTATCACAAACAATGTCAGAAGGAATACCAAATCTAGTAATAATGTTTCTTTTAATAAAGGATATATCTTCCTTTTCTCTGACTTGAGCAAAGGCTTCAGCCTCTATCCACTTGGAGAAGTAATCAGTCATAGCAAGCATGAATACTTTTCCACCAGGTGCCTTAGGAAGCTTACCAACTATATCCATTCCCCATCTCATAAATGGCCAAGAGGAGGATATAGGATGCAAAAGTTCAGTTGGTTGATGAAGGATATTACTATGTCTTTGACAAGGATCACACCTTCTAGCATAATCCACAGCTTCCTTCTTCATAGTTGGCCAATAGTACCCTGTCCTCAGGATCCTTGAGAATAATGCCCTGCCCCAGTGTGATTTCCACAATCTCCTTTATGAAAATCCTTTAAGACTTCTTGGATTTCAGGATCCTCAATACATCTTAGACATGGACTTGCAAGAGATCGTTTATACAACATATTATTCAATATTGTAAATTGGGATACCTTAATTTTGAAAGCCCTAGGGTTTTCTCCTGTGGGAATCTCTCCATGTTGTATGTATCTCATGATTGGGAGGATCCATGATCCTGAATGAGATTGAGTATCATCACTAGGGATGATTGCAGAATCCTCTCCTATCTTCATAGCTACATGATCCTCGATAGCAGGATTCCGGATGTGGATAATAGGAATTTTGATATCTTCTGGGATCTTCAAGGATGATCCTAAATTAGCCAGGGCATCAGCTTCTGCATTCTCTTCTCTTGGTACCTGTGTCAAACTAAAGGATACAAAAGAGAGTGCCAATTCTTTGACTATCTCTAAATATTTGATTAGCTTTTCACCTTTAACAGCATAGGATCCATTAAAGTGATTAGTGATTAATAATGAATCTACATGTACCTCAAGATACCTGATCATCATATGCTTAGCAATTTGCAAACCAGCTATCAAGGCTTCATATTCAGCCTCATTGTTAGTAGTTTGGAACTCACAAGCTATAGAGTGGGGTATTATATCCCCCTGTGGCGATTTTAGTAGTATTCCAAGTCCTGTTCCTTTGACATTAGAGGCTCCATCAGTGTAGAGTATGCAAGGATCCTTAGTTTCCTCTAGCTGTTGGACTTCTAATTCAGCTTCCCTTTGCAAGTCACTACTGAAATCTGCCACAAAGTCAGCTAAGGCTTGGGATTTAATGGCTGTTCTAGGCTCATATCTTATATCATAAGCACTGAGCTTCACTGCCCACTTAGCCATCCTTCCTGACATTTCAAGTTTCCTGAGAAAATTCTTGATTGGAAAATTAGTCTTAACAATAATAGCATGAGTTTCAAAATAATGTCTTAATTTAGTGGATGCCATAATCAAAGCAAGGATAAGTTTTTCTAAATGTGAATACCTGGATTCAGCATCAAGCAAACTCTTACTTACATAATAAACAGGATGTTGTGTACCTTGGTGATCCTTAACAAGGACCGCATTTACTGCTTTTGAGGATACCGCTAAGTATAAGGATAATATATCCCCTTTTTCTGGTTTCATCAAGGCGGGGGCTGAGGATAGGTAATCTTTAAGAGCTTTGAGGGCACTTTCATGCTTCTCAGTCCATTCAAATTTCTTGTTTTTCCTCAGGATGTCATAGAATTCCTTGCACTTTTCTGAGGACTTGGATATGAACCTGTTCAAGGCTGCGATCCTGCCTATCAATCTTTGCACATCCTTAGCATTGGCAGGAGATTTGATATTCACAATAGCCTTGATTTGCTCTTGACTTGCTTCAATGCCCCTTTTAGTCACCATATAGCCCAAGAATTTACCTGCTTTAACACCAAAATGACACTTGGAAAGATTTAGTTTCATATTAAATTTATCAAGGATATTGAATGCTTCCTCCAAGTTTCTAAGGTGATCCTCAGCTTTTTTAGACTTAACCACCATGTCATCTATATAGACTTCCATAGTGTGTCCAATTTGATCCTTGAACATCATATTGACTAGCCTTTGATAAGTAGCACCTGCATTTCTTAGTCCAAATGGCATAGCAATATAACAATATATACCAGTTGGGGTCATAAAGGCTGTATCCTCTTGATCAGATGGTTCCATCTGAATTTGCTGAAATCCAGATGAAGCATCCATAAAAGTTAACAGTTCATGACCCGCGGTAGCATCCACCATGGAGTCAATGTGGGGTAATGCGAAAGGATCCTTGGGACATGTTTTGGTCAAAAATCACACAAGGATAATGCAACCAAACTCTTTATAAACGGGGAATGATGCTTGGTATGATGAACAAAGATAAGGATCACTATAATGAAAACTGCACGAGTGACACAAGGATTTATACGAGGAAAAAGCCCTTGATCAATGAATGATCTCCGGCATAAAAAACCTCGGGTGATGGAAACTACCGATCACCAAACTTCAATATAACAAACAATGTTTACAACTTCGGATGGTAACGAGTTAGGTACAAGGATCACTATAGTATCGTATGCTAAAGCGTGTGAGAAATGTGTTATGTCTTCCGAATGCTGTAGAGTGCCATTTATATAAGCGTGTGTGGTTGTATTTTAGGTAAATCACCTAACTACTAGCTCGTTACCCCTTTAGGAATAGAAGTAAATTTACCCTAACTAAATGCCCGTAATTTGTGCTAAGTTTCCATATTCTTCATAACGTTCATTTTTGGTTATGCATGTGCGAAATCAGCGTGACAGATTCCTTGATAACGTTGCTAAGACCAGATCCAACTTGTTATTCCTGCAAAACAACATTAAATTCAAAGAGAACAATCGTTAGTGTGAGGATCCTTAGGATGATCCATGATCCTGATCCTGAAGCTCTTCTGAGGATCACTATCTGCCAAAGAAACAAGGATCACTTGTTAGGATATCATGTAAGGATCACAGGTCATTAAAATCCTGCCCTAACAATTGCCCCCAAAATATAAGGAGTAATTATGTAATATTAACGAGTTATATTTTGCCGAATCTTATCTATAACTAACTCAACGGATATATAGCCGTTAAGAATGAACTATCCGTTGCGATCTGACATCATGGAGATGACAGCCCTGCACAAATCATCATTATAAATAGAAATAGGGATAGGATCGTTTGCATTTAAATTCAAGAACTCTTCCCTTTACAACCGTGATCAGAGGATTGAACAGGTATTCCCCTTCTCCTTCTCTCTTGCTTACTCTGTTTTTCTTTATTTTTCCATCGTCTTGTAAAAAATGTTGCTCCGGAATTCTCCCAGTAAGGATCCTAAGAATAATAGCCCCTTGAAGGGTCAAGGGATCATCAAGGATTCCCCCACCGAGAGGTGTTGTTTTACTGATTCTCAGATTGACAAAATCCGTCATTGCTTCCCGGCGGAAACCCTCTTTAAATCTTTCAACCCTACCGCTTTGAGCGATTATATCTCTGAGACTTGGGTAGCTTTCCCGGTCACTCCTTTCATGATAGGATACTCATATCCTTTCCCTCAGTTCACCGAGTCTTTTTTCTCCCTTACCGGCATCTGCTATATCCAGGCTATGCCGATGATCTGGAGGGTTTTATACACCCTTGAAAGGATCATCGAACAAGAAGGGATTCATCTGGGTATGGCGGAGTTGGGTGAGATGTATGATCTTACAACTTTTGGATCCCACCGGTACTTGTTCAAACGAAAAGCTGGAGAGGAGCACCCTGTTCTCAAGGTTACCAAAAATGATGTGAACTGGAAGCGGCGGTTCTTTTTTGTGAAGAGAGATACCATCCCTGATGGGAAGGATCTGCCCAAGAAGTGGGCTACCCATGGTAGGGTAGAGGATCCTGGAAGGATCACCATAGAACTTATTCCTTAGCATAAGGATTACTGATGTTCTGTTATTTTGTTGTTGTGCAGCTATCTCCGTTTCACATCTGAAGTTGACACCTGCTGCAAAAGAGAGGCTCCTGGCCTTTAAGAAGCTTGATCCTGAAACAAGAACTTTCCAGATTACCATCCAGGATTCTCAGGAAGTATCCTCTGCCTCTGTCACAATGTCAAGTAAGTATCCTTATTTAAGGAGTATTTATATAATGAGAGTCAAATAATATTAAGATACTTATCTTGTTTTGGTTGTGTAGGTGCTGGAAAATCCTCTAAGTCTGCTTCAAAGTTCGGCATCGATGATCTTACTAATCTCAAATCTGCAAGGAAGAAGACTCCTGTTGCTAGCCCAACTGCTTCAGCCCCTAAAGCACCAATCAGGGGAAAAGGAAGCAAGAAGAGAAAGGCCTCTGAGGATTTGCAAGGTCTGCCCCTGCTTCGCCAACAGTGTCTGGATTACATCAGCGAGGTAAGGATCACTGTCCCGTTTGTGTATCCTGCTGGTCTAAGGATTACTTGGTTTCTGACCATTATTCCTTGTCTTCCTTGTAGAAATTTGCTGAAGTAGAGACATATGTCGACCATGTTGAGGATCAGGATCGCCAGATTGCTGACCTTCAACAGGTTGGGGTGTTGAAGGATCTCAAGATAGCCGATCTTCAGAAGGAGCTCCAGGCCACCAAGAATGATGCTGCCAAGATGCTGATCAACTTTGACTCTGAGAAGCATGAGATCACCCAGGATGCCAAGGTCTCTGCTGCAATAACCATGTATAAGATCCAGCTACAGATGGCTATGGAGGCTCAGGATCCTGCCTTCGACAAGAGCACATGGGATGTAGAGGGTTGGAAGGCGAGGCTGGCAGAGTTGGAGGATGATGAAGAAGCTGAGGAGATCCCGATGCTTGAGGGTGGAGACATTGGCAAGGATCAGGGTGGAGAGGCAAGTGGAGCCGGTGGTGATGGTGCAGCGAAGGATTGAGCTGCAGGATTGGGCAATGATGGAAATTTCTAGACATAGCCGGAGCCCAATTTTTTTTGTTTGGTGGTTTGTGATGTTTTAAAACAATTATGGTCTGTATTTGAACAATAGTTTAGGGTTGAGATCTAGGATCCTGTGAACAATAGGTAGGATTACATATAGTGGAGGGATCCTCTGTTTGGGGGATGAAGCCATTGTGATCCTGCCGCTTTTAATTTCCTGCACTTGCTATGACCGCATGAACAATGGACTCCCTTTACCAACCCATGTGGACGGGCCACGTTTTGTTGGTAGAAACGTGGGTTGGCAATTTTGACAACTTTTGAAAGGGTTAAATATTTAATAAATAAAACTTTTAACTTTTGACTTATCCTGTGATGTTATCCTTGTATATCTTTTATTCTTTCAATTGTTTTGATATATATTTGTCTGAGTAAGAAAAGTTAAGCAAATTATGTTTAAGAAATTTAGGATACGATCCAGGATCAAGTATCCTATAGTTGAAAACTTCCAAAAAGTAGTTCATGTTAAGGATCATAGGTTCCGTTGTCAAGGTCTAAGGGTTATTCAAATGAATAATGAATGAAATTAAAAATAGTCAAGGATCATACCTGAGGATCCAAGTTAAGATCCTAACCTTTAATCAGGATAACCATAAGTAAAACTTTAATGGATAATAAGGATTAAGGATCCTTAATTGTTTAACTTTGAAAACCTGAAAAATAGAATATAACTTGGGACTAAGCCAATATCATAGATAAGTTAGTAACTGGGGACAAGCCCAAAGGATAACTGGGGACAAGCCCAAGGATCGTATGTAAACTGGAGTATGGCCCTCACTGGCGACTATCCAAACTTAGTGACATGAAAATGCCAAAACCTTAGCTAACGTGAAAACGTTAGAAACCGTAGGAACGGATGTATGGTACGTCTACCATTATACGTAGGATCCTAGGTATAGCCAGTACGATGGGGTTATCAGCCCCTAAAGCGAGTACTGGTCCCTAAGACGTGAACTATACCAGGATCATCGTGCGCTACAGGCGAAAACTGGGGACAAGCCCAAGGATAACTGGGGACAAGCCCAAATAACTGGGGTTGAACCCAAGGATCTGAGTTGCTTCCGAAGATTGTCGACATTAAGCTAAGGATACCTAGACTTATCAGAACTCAAAATCTCGTGAGAGAAGGATGAAGGATACATGATCCTTATCCTTAAATAAGAAGATATGTAAATAAGAGTTCAAGCTTAGGACATTACCAGAGTAAGGATCATTGATGCTTCAGGGATCCTTGAAGGATACTTCCAATGTAAGGATCGTTCATGCCAGAAGGATCCTGCTCACATGAAATATTTTTTCAAGTGGACAGCATTCCAGGCTCTTGGTAACAGATTACCTTCCATGGTAAGCAATCTATATGCCCCCTTTCCTGCTTCGGCTTCAATCAAATAAGGGCCTTCCCATTTTGGTGCCAATTTCCCATCAGCAGGATTGGTGGTATTTTGGAATGCTTTTCTCAATACCATATCCCCAACTTGGAATTTCCTTATCCTGACATTTTTGTTGTAAGCACCAGCCATAATTTGTTGGTAGCTAGCCATCCTTATCCTAGCCAGATCCCTGATTTCTTCAATAGTATCCAAGTCTTGAGCCAAGTTTGCATCATTCTCCTCAGGATCACACTTCTTAGCATACTCCACAGCATCCCTTTTCATAGTTGGCCAGTAGTATCATGTCCTTAAGATCCTTGAGAACAATGCCCTGCCCCCAGTGTGGTTTCCACAATCTCCTTCATGGAAGTCTTTTAACACTTCTTGAACTTCAGGATCCTCGATACATCTTAAATATGGTCCTGCAAGAGATTGCTTATATAGCATATTATTTAAGATTGTGAATTGAGATACCTTAATTCTGAAAGCCCTAGGATTTTCTCCCATAGGAATCTCTCCGTGTTGTAAGTATCTCATGATTGGTGAGATCGATCCTGAACAAGATTGAGTATCCTCACTAGTGATCATTGCAGAATCCTCTTCTATATCCATGGCCACCTGATTTTCAATAGCAGGAGCCAGGATATGGATGATGGGGATACTTATATCCTCTGGGATATTCAAAGATGATCCTAGATTGGCCAATGCATCAGCTGCTGTATTTTCCTCCCTTGGTATCTGTGTCAAACTGAAGGAAACAAAGGAGAGTGCCAGTTCTTTGACTATCTCTAAATATTTGGTTAGTTTTTCACCTTTAACAGCATAGGATCCATTAAAGTGATTGGTGATTAACAATGAATCCACGTATACCTCAAGATACCTGATCCTCATATGCTTAGCGATTTGCAAACCAGCGATTAAGGCTTCGTATTCAGCCTCATTATTAGTGGCTTGGAACTCACAAGCTATGGAATGGGGTATTATGTCCCCCTGTGGCGATTTTAGTAGTATACCAAGCCCCGTGCCTTTAACATTTGAGGATCCGTCAGTATGTAGTATCCAAGGATCCTTGGTTTCATCCAGCTGCTGGACTTCCAATTCGGCTTCCTTTTGTAAATCACTACTGAAATCAGCCACAAAGTCTGCTAATGCTTGGGATTTGATGGCTGTTCTAGGCTCATATCTTATATCACGGGCACTAAGCTTTACTGCCCACTTAGCCATTCTTCCGGACATCTCTGGTTTCCTGAGGACATTCTTAATTGGAAAATTAGTTCTAACAACAATAACATGGGTTTCAAAATAATGTCTTAGTTTAGTAGATGCCATAATCAGTGCAAGAATAAGTTTTTCAAGGTGTGGATACCTGGATTCAGCATCAAGTAAACTCTTACTTACATAATAGACAGGATATTGTGTACCTTCATGATCCTTAACAAGGACTGCACTTACTGCTTTTGAGGATACCGCAAGGTATAAGGATAACACATCTCCTTTTTCTGGTTTCATCAATGCTGGGGCTGAGGACATGTATTCTTTTAGGGCTTGTAAAGCATTCTCATGCTTTTCAGTCCATTCGAATTTCTTGTTCTTTCTTAGGATATCATAGAATTCTTTACACTTTTCTGAGGATTTGGATATGAATCTGTTTAGAGCTGCTATCCTGCCTGTTAGCCTTTGCACATCCTTAGCGTTGGCAGGGGATTTGATATTCACCAATGCTTTGATTTGTTCCGGGCTTGCTTTAATGCCCCTCTGGGTTATCATATATCCTAAGAATTTACCTGCTTTAACACCAAAGTGACATTTTGAAGGATTAAGCTTCATGTTATAATTATCAAGGATATCAAATGCTTCCTCCAAGTCCCTTAGGTGATCCTCAGCTTTTTTGGATTTCACCACCATATCGTCTATGTACACTTCCATAGTTTGTCCAATTTGATCTTTGAACATCATATTCACCAGCCTTTGATATGTTGCACCTGCATTTCTTAATCCAAAAGGCATAGCAATATAACAATATAAACCGGTTGGGGTCATAAAGGCCGTATCCTCTTGGTCAGATGGTTCCATCTGAATTTGTTGGAATCCAGATGATGCATCCATAAAGGTTAACAGTTCATGACCCGCCGTTGCATCCACCATGGAGTCAATGTGGGGTAATGCGAAAGGATCCTTGGGACATGCCTTATTCAAATCAGTGAAATCGACACATACCCTCCACTTTCCATTTTTCTTTTGAACAACAACCACATTGGCCAGCCATTTTGGATACTTCACTTCTCTGATCATACCTACTCGTAGTAATCTTTCTACCTCTTCCTGGATAATGGCATTTCTTTCTGGTGCAAACTTCCTCCTTTTTTGATGGATTGGTTTAACTGGCCTGTCAATGCCAAGTTTATGAGTGATAATATCCTTAGATATACCTGTCATATCCTCATGTTTCCATGCAAAGGTAGATTTTCTTCTTTTGAGGAAGGATACTAGGTCTTCTTTCATTTTATCAAGGATCCCTGATCCGATGTAGATTTTGGATTCAGGATCATCAGGATCCAAGAGGATTTCGTCCACATCCTACTATCTTGCCTCCAAGACACCCCTTGGAGGATACTTTAATTGTTATTGCTCCCTTGATTTCGAGGCTGGTTTCATTGATGAGGTGTAACAATCCTTAGCCTCCTGTTGATCACTATCGATCTTGATTATTCCCCATAGGCTAGGGAGCTTCACACACTGATGGTAGGTGGATGGGACTGCCTTCATATCGTGTATCCAGGGCCTGCCAAGGATAACATTACAACAAGACAAACAGTCAATAACACAAAATTTTTGATAATTATGTAATCCTTCCACGTAAATTGGGAGTTTAATGTCCCCCAGGGTTTTCTTAGTTTCGCCACTAAATCCCACAAGCACGGAGGATCTTGGTGTGATGTCAGATTCAGGAATACCCATTTTCTTCAGAACGTCAAGTTGGATAATGTTTACCGAACTTCCTCCGTCAATTAAGATCCTGCGGACAAAATGGTTAGAAATAAAAAGAGTAATAACTAAACTATCATGATGAGGATCCTGGATGTTGATTCTATCATCCTCATCAAAGGTTATGATTTTTCCTTCCGAGACACTTGATGTTCGAATAGGTCTTTCTCTGTTATCCATTTTAGCTTCCTTTGCATGCCTTTTAGCTGCTGAGAAGGATGTACCACAGATGTCTGATCCTCCAGAAATAAAGTTGATCACTTGTGCATCTGCCGGAGGAGCTAGAGCTCTTTCAGGGATCCTTTCAGGATCCTGAGTCCTTTGCTTTTTTCTTCCCAACAATTCTTTCAAATGCCCCTTGCTCAGCAGATATCCAATTTCCTTTCGTAATGCGATGCATTCCTCTGTCAAATGCCCAAAATCCTCATGGTATGCACACCACTTTGATTTATCTTTAGCTGCAGCTGGTTTGTCATTTTTTCTGGGCCATCTGGCCTTTTCTCCTAGATTCTGCATTGCAAGGATTAGTTCATGGTTATCAATGGAAAAACAGTATTCAGAAATCGGAGGATAATCTTCATCATCCTCTTCTTGGTCAACAGCATGCACATTCTGGTTGTCAGTTCTGTTATAGGATTTGAATTTGTTTCTTTTGAAAGAGGATCCTTGCTTTTCTTGTTTTGAGGATCCTACTTGTCTCTCCTGGATCCTCTTGTCATCCTCTAGCCGGATGAATCTGAGTGCCCGAGTTCTTACTTCGTCTAGGTTCCTGCATGGTGTCTGTTAGGGCTGGATTTTTATTATAGGTGATCCTTACACGTGATCCTAACCAGTGATCCTTGTTTCTTTGGCAGACAGTGATCCTCAGCAGGACTTCAGGATCAGGATCATGGACCATCAAAGGATACTCATGCTAACGGTCACCTTCACTTAATGCAATGTTATTTTGCAGGAATATCTAGCAGGATACGCTCTTAGCATCATGATCAAGGGACGCGTCTTCACAATTATGGCAGGAGCATAATCGGAGATAGACGTTGCACATGATATGGAAACATGGCTTGATTTATGGGCGGCAATTTAGGCTAGATTGTCTTTTATTTCTAAAGGGGTAATGAGCTGATAATTAGTCCTTTTACCTAAAATAGGTCACCTACACTTGTATAAATACCACTCTCCATCATTTGGAAGAAGAGACACGACATACAACGCAACTCTCACACACTTAGACACTCGAAACAATAGTGATCCTTGTACTCAGCTCATTATCATCCGAAGTTGTAACTATATTTTTCTTATATTGAAGTTGGTGATCGGTAGTTGCCATCACCCGAGGTTTTTTATGCCGGAGATCATACATTGATCAAGGGCTTTTTCCTCGTATAAATCATTGTGTCTTTGCATCTTTATCACAGAAGTGATCCTTTACTTTCATAATTAGCTAAGCATCATACCCCGTTTACATAAAGTTTGGTTACATTATCCTTGTGTGATTTTTGACCAAAACAGTTTGGCGCCCACCGTGGGGCAATTGGTGCTTCATTCATAAGAAAACCTCTTTGTTCGAAATCATTTCAAAGAATTACATGGCTTCATCATTGAAAAACATGTCCACGGCAATGTCTGCAGTCACCTCATCCCAGAACATTCTGCCTCCACCACCGGCAGGATCCCAGAAGAATGCTGAGAAGAGACAAACTCCTACCACTTCTAAAACTCCATCTCCTTCTGCTATGAATTCTTCTATTCCCAGTACTAGCGATGTGTTTGCTTTAATTTTGCAGATGAAGGATCGTATGCAGCGGCAGGATGAGACTAATGACAGGATCCTCAGGGAAATTGGAGATCTCAAAAGACAGAAGAAAACGGCAGAGGATCATTCTCCACTAATGCCCAAATCCTTGAGCTTTGATACTCCAATGATTACTTCTCAGCCATCAGGAATTCCAGACGTGCAAATCCTGGGAGAATCAAGAGGATTGCACCACGGATCGACAGCAATGACTCAGGCATTAGGCTCACACTTCCAGCCAGCAGGATCCTACCCCCAGCATTTAGGATCCTTCATAAATTCGGGAGCCTATCCGGGAGCACAGCAGTTTCAAGGATCCTACTTTGTTCCAGGATCATCCCAGGGTCAAGGATCTTCCTTTGCTCCAGGATCGTTCCAGGTTCAAGGATCCTCCTTCGTACCAGGATCCTACCAGATACCAGGATCCTCCCAGATGCCAGGATCCCTAAAAAGTTTGCAAACAGGAAGTCTAGATGTCCATCAAGGGGACTTCATTCCAATGCAGACCATTGCTTCCACTGGTCCATCCGTTATTCCAGAATCCCAACAATATGGATTCACTAACTTGAACCCAATGGGAGGTAACACTTTAAATAATTATCTTACCACTAACCATGGATTCATGCAGGATACAGGTGTCAATCATGCTATGGCCAGGGAGTTGCAGAAGCTAAAAGATATGATCTCAAGTGTTCCAGGGGTAGTCAAGCCTATCCCAGAGATTGCAGATGGAAGCCACAAGGTATCTCGCTTTGCACCACCAATTTGTGATGCAGAGGTACCCAAAAGGTTCCATATCCCTACTATGAAGCTGTATGATGGCACAACGGATCCAGAGGAGCATATAGCACAATACAGGGAGAGGATGGAGATCAATCCTATCCCAGAAAAGTTGAAGGAAGCATGCCTATGTAAAGGATTTGGATCCACTCTTACTGGATCAGCTCTTAAGTGGCTGCTAAGTCTTCCCCCCTACTCTATTACTTCATTTGCTAATTTAGTTAATTTATTCAATAACCAATTCTCTTGCAGTAGAAAATTTGAAAGATTAACTAGTGATTTGTACAGGATAACTCAGAATCATAATGAATCATTAAGAGATTATATAACTAAATTTAGTAAAGAGTCCTTGGACATTCCTAACTTGGATATGGCTACGGCTGTTGAAGCCTTCAAAATGGGACTGCTTAAGGATTCATTATTCTATGATGATCTTGTTATGACACCATGCAGGAACTTAGATGAAGTAAGAACTCGGGCACTCAGGTTCATCCGGCTAGAGGATGACAAGAGGATCCAGGAGAGACAAGTAGGATCCTCAAAACAAGATAAGCAAGGATCCTCCTTCAAGAGCAACAAATTCAAATCCTACCATAGAAATGAAAATCAGAATATGCATGTTGTTGACCAGGAAGAGGATGATGAAGAATATCCTCCAATCTCAGAATATTGTTTTTCTGTTGATAATCATAAACTGATCCTTGCAATGCAGAATCTAGGTGAAAAAGCTAGGTGGCCCAGGAAGAATGACAAACCATCCGGGACTAAAGACAAGTCAAAATGGTGTGCATACCATGAGGATTTCGGGCATCTAACTGAAGATTGCATAGCCTTAAGAAAAGAAATTGGATACCTGCTAAGCAAGGGGCATCTAAAAGAATTGCTGGGGAGAAAAAAGCAAAGGACCCAGGATCCTGAAAGGATCCCCGAAAAAGCTCCAGCACCTCCGGCGAATGCACAAGTGATCAACTTTATATCCGGAGGATCAGACATCTGTGGTACATCCTTCTCGGCGGCCAAAAGACATGCAAAAGAATCAAAAATGGATAATGGAGAAAGGCCTATTAGAACATCAAGTGTCTCAGAAGGGAAGATGATAACATTTGATGAGGATGATCGCATTAACATTCAGGATCCTCACCATGATAGTTTAGTTATCACTCTTTTTATCTCTAACCATTTTGTCCGCAGGATCCTTATTGATGGAGGGAGCTCAGTGAACATTATCCAGCTTGATGTCCTGAAGAAGATGGGAATCCCAGAATCAGACATCACACCGAGATCCTCCGTGCTTGTAGGATTCAGTGGGGAAACGAAGAAAACTCTGGGGGACATCAAACTCCCAATCTACGTGGAAGGATTACATAATTATCAGAAATTTTGTGTTATTGACTGTTTATCTTGTTGCAATGTTATCCTTGGCAGACCTTGGATACACGATATGAAAGCAGTCCCATCCACCTACCATCAATGTGTGAAGCTCCCTAGCCCATGGGGAATAATCAAGATCGACAGTGATCAGCAGGAGGCTAAGGATTGTTATACCTCATCCATGAAGCCAACCTCGAAGCCAAGGGAGCAATAGCAATTACAGTATCCTCCGAGGGATGTCTTGGAGGCAAGGGAACAAGATGTGGATGAAATCCTTTTGGATCCTAATGATCCTGAATCAAAAATCTATATCGGATCAGGGATCCTTGGCAAGATGAAAGAAGACTTAATATCCTTCCTCAAAAGAAGAAAACCTACCTTTGCCTGGAAACATGAAGATATGACAGGTATATCTAAGGATATTATTACTCACAAACTTGGCATTGACAGGTCTATCAAACCAATCCATCAAAAAAGGAGGAAGTTTGCACCAGAAAGGAATGCCATTATCCAGGAAGAAGTAGAGAGACTACTTCGAGCAGGTATGATCAGAGAGGTAAAGTATCCAAAATGGTTAGTGTTAGGGCTGGATTTTTAATATAGGTGATCCTTACACGTGATCCTAACCAGTGATCCTTGTTTCTTTGGCAGACAGTGATCCTCAGCCGGACTTCAGGATCAGGATCATGGGACATTATAGGATCCTCATACTAACGATCATCTTCGCTTAATGCAATGTTATTTTTGCAGGAATATCTAGCAGGATACGCTCTAGGCATCATGATCCAGGGACGCGTCTTCACAATTATGGCAAGAGCTTAATTGAAGAAAGACGTTGCACAGGATATGGAAACATGGCTTGATTCATGGGCAGCAATTTAGGCTAGATTGTCTTTATTTCTAAAGGGGTAATGAGCTGATAATTAGTCCTTTTACCTAAAATAGGTCACCTACACTTGTATAAATACCACTCTCCATCATTTGGAAGAGGGGACACACGACATACAACGCAACTCTCACACACTTAGACACCAAAAGCAATAGTGATCCTTGTACTCAGCTCATTATCATCCAAAGTTGTAATCATATTTTAGTTATATTGAAGTTGGTGATCGGTAGTTGCCATCACCCGAGGTTTTTTATGCCGGAGATCATTCATTGATCAAGGGCTTTTTCCTCGTATAAATCATTGTGTTTTTGCATCTTTATCACAGAAGTGATCCTTTACTTTCATAATTAACCAAGCATCATACCCCGTTTTCATAAAGTTTGGTTACATTATCCTTGTGTGATTTTTGACCAAAACAGTTTGGCGCCCACCGTGGGGCAATTGGTGCTTCATTCATAAGAAAATCTTTTTGTTCGGAATCATTTCAAAGAGTTACATGGCTTCATCATTGAAGAACACGTCCACGGCGATGTCTGCAGTCACCTCATCACAAACAACTCTGCCTCCTCCACCGGCAGGATCTCAGAAAAATACTGAGAAGAGACCAACTCCTACTTTCTCTAAACCTCCATCTTCTTCTGCTATGAATTCTTCTATTCCCAGTACTAGTGATGTGTTTGCTTTAATTTTGCAGATGAAGGATCGTATGCAGCGGCAGGATGAGACTAATGACAGGATCCTCAGGGAAATTGGAGATCTCAAAAGACAGAAGAAAACGGCAGAGGATCATTCCCCACTGATGCCCAAATCCTTGAGCTTCGATACTCCAATGATCACTTCCCAGCCATCAGGGATCCCGGACGTGCAAATCATAGGGGAGTCAAGAGGATCACATCTCAACTCGGCAGCAATGACTCAGACATCAGGCTCACATTTTCAGCCAGTAGGATCCTATCCTCAGTACATGGGATCCTTCATAAATTCAGGAGCCTATCCGGGGGCACAGCAGTTTCAAGGATCCTACTTTGTTCCAGGATCATTCCAGGGCCAAGGATCCTCCTTTGTTCCAGGATCATCCCAGGTTCAAGGATCCTCCTTCGTTCCCGGATCATCCCAGACACCAGGATCCTTCCAGATGCCAGGATCCCTAAAAAGTTTGCAAACAGGAAGTCTAGATGTCCATCAAGGGGACTTCATTCCAATGCAGACCATTGCTTCCACTGGTCCCTCCGTTGTTCCAGAATCCCAGCAATATGGATTCCCTAACTTGAACCCAATGGGAGGTAACACTTTAAATAATTATCCTACCACTAACCATGGATTCATGCAGGATACAGGTACCAACCATGCTATGGCCAGGGAATTACAGAAACTAAAGGACATGATCTCAAGTGTTCCAGGGGTAGTCAAGCCTATCCCAGAGATTGCAGATGGAAGCCACAAGGTATCTCGCTTTGCACCACCAATTTGTGATGCAGAGGTACCCAAAAGGTTCCATATCCCTACCATGAAGCTGTATGACGGTACAACGGATCCAGAGGAACACGTAGCACAATACAGGGAGAGGATGGAGATCAATCCTATCCCAGAAAAATTGAAGGAAGCATGCTTATGTAAAGGATTTGGATCCACTCTTACTGGATCAGCTCTTAAATGGCTGCTAAGTCTTCCCCCCTACTCTATTACTTCATTTGCTAATTTAGTTAATTTATTCAATAACCAATTCTCTTGTAGCAGAAAATTTGAAAAATTAACTAGTGATTTGTACAGGATAACTCAAAATCATAATGAATCATTAAGGGATTATATAACTAAATTTAGTAAAGAATCCTTGGACATTCCCAACTTGGATATGGCTACGGCTGTTGAAGCCTTCAAAATGGGACTGCTTAAGGATTCATTATTCTATGATGATCTTGTTATGACACCGTGCAGGAATCTAGATGAAGTAAGAACTCGAGCACTCAGGTTCATCCGGCTAGAGGATGACAAGAGGATCCAGGAGAGACAAGTAGGATCCTCAAAACAAGATAAGCAAGGATCCTCCTTCAAGAGCAATAAGTTCAAATCCTACCATAGAAATGAGAACAAGAATGTGCATGCTGTTGACCAAGAAGAGGATGATGAAGAATATCCTCCAATCTCAGAATATTGTTTTTCCGTTGATAATCATGAACTAATCCTTGCAATGCAGAATCTAGGTGAAAAAGCTAGGTGGCCCAGGAAGAATGATAAACCATCCGGGACTAAAGAAAAGTCCAAATGGTGTGCATACCATGAGGATTTCGGGCATCTAACTGAGGATTGCATAGCTTTGAGGAAAGAAATTGGATACTTGCTAAGCAAGGGGCATCTAAAAGAATTGTTGGGAAGAAAAAAGCAAAGGACCCAGGATCCTGAAAGGATCCCTGAAAAAGCCCCAGCACCTCCGGCAAATGCACAAGTGATCAACTTTATATCCGGAGGATCAGACATCTGTGGTACATCCTTCTCGGCGGCCAAAAGACATGCAAAAGAATCAAAAATGGATAATGGAGAGAGACCTATTAGAACATCAAGTGTTTCGGAGGGGAAGACGATAACATTTGATGAGGATGATCGCATTAACATTCAGGATCCTCATCATGATAGTTTAGTTATTACTCTCTTTATCTCTAACCATTTTGTCCGCAGGATCCTTATCGATGGAGGAAGCTCGGTGAATATTATCCAGCTTGATGTTCTGAAGAAAATGGGTATCCCAGAATCAGACATCACACCAAGATCCTCCGTGCTTGTAGGATTCAGTGGAGAGACGAAGAAAACTCTGGGGGACATCAAACTCCCAATCTACGTGGAAGGATTAAATAATTATCAGAAATTTTGTGTCATTGATTGTCTGTCTTGTTGCAATGTTATCCTTGGCAGGCCTTGGATACATGACATGAAAGCAGTTCCATCTACCTACCATCAATGTGTGAAGCTCCCTAGCCCATGGGGGATAATCAAGATCGACAGTGATCAGCAGGAGGCTAAGGATTGTTATACCTCATCCATGAAGCCAACCTCGAAGCCAAGGGAGCAATAGCAATTACAGTATCCTCCGAGGAATGTCTTGGAGGCAAGGGAACAAGATGTGGACGAAATCCTCTTGGATCCTAGTGATCCTGAATCAAAAATCTATATTGGATCAGGGATCCTTGGCAAGATGAAAGAAGACATGATATCCTTCCTCAAAAGAAGAAAATCTACCTTTGCTTGGAAACATGAAGATATGACAGGTATATCTAAGGATATTATTACTCACAAACTTGGCATTGACAGGTCTATCAAACCAATCCATCAAAAAAGGAGGAAGTTTGCACCAGAAAGGAATGCCATTATCCAAGAAGAAGTAGAGAGACTACTTCGAGCAGGTATGATCAGAGAGGTAAAGTATCCAAAATGGTTAGCCAATGTGGTTGTTGTCCAAAAGAAAAACGGAAAGTGGAGGGTATGTGTCGATTTCACTGATTTGAATAAGGCATGTCCCAAGGATCCTTTCCCATTACCCCACATTGACTCCATGGTGGATGCAACAGCGGGGCATGAACTGTTAACCTTTATGGATGCATCATCTGGATTCCAACAAATTCAGATGGAACCATCTGACCAAGAGGATACAGCCTTTATGACCCCAACCGGTTTATATTGTTATATTGCCATGCCTTTTGGACTAAGAAATGCAGGTGCAACAGATCAAAGGCTGGTAAATATGATGTTCAAAGATCAAATCGGAAAAACTATGGAGGTGTACATAGATGATATGGTGGTCAAGTCAAAGAAAGCTGAGGATCACCTAAGGGACTTGGAAGAAGCATTCGATATCCTTGATAATTACAACATGAAACTTAATCCTTCAAAATGCCATTTTGGTGTTAAGGCAGGAAAGTTCTTAGGATACATGGTAACCCAGAGGGGCATTGAAGCAAGCCCGGAACAAATCAAAGCATTAATAAATATCAAATCTCCTGCCAATGCCAAGGATGTTCAAAGACTGACAGGCAGGATAGCAGCTTTGAACAGGTTCATATCGAAATCCTCAGAAAAATGCAAAGAATTCTACGATATCCTAAGGAAGAATAAGAAGTTTGAATGGAATGAGAAACATGAGAACGCTTTACAAGCCCTTAAAGAATATATGTCCTCAGCACCAGCATTAGCAAAACCGGAAAAAGGAGATGTGTTATCCTTATACCTGGCGGTATCCTCAACCGCTGTAAGTGCAGTCCTTGTCAAGGATCATGAAGGTACACAATATCCTATCTACTATGTAAGTAAAAGTTTACTTGATGCCGAATCCAGGTACTCACACCTCGAAAAACTTATTCTTGCATTAATCATGGCATCCACTAAGTTAAGGCATTATTTTGAAACCCATACTATTGTTGTTAAAACTAATTTTCCAATTAAGAGTGTCCTCAGGAAACCGGAGATGTCAGGGAGGATGGCTAAGTGGGCAGTGAAGCTTAGTGCCCATGATATAAGATATGAACCAAGAACAGCCATTAAATCTCAAGCACTAGCTGACTTTGTGGCTGATTTCAGTAGTGATCTACAAAAAGAAGCGGAATTGGAGGTCCAGCAGCTGGATGAGACCAAGGATCCTTGGATACTACACACTGACGGATCCTCAAATATCAAAGGCACAGGGCTCGGGATCCTACTAAAATCGCCACAGGGGGACATAATACCCCACTCCATAGCCTGTGAGTTCCAAGCAACTAACAATGAGGCTGAGTATGAAGCCTTGATTGCTGGCTTGCAAATTGCTAAGGATATGGGGGTAAAATATCTCGAAGTATATGCAGATTCATTATTGATCACCAATCACTTTAATGGATCCTATGCTGTTAAAGGTGAAAAACTAACCAAATATTTAGAGATAGTCAAAGAATTGGCACTCTCTTTTGTTTCTTTTAGCTTAACACAGGTACCAAGGGAGGATAACACGGAAGCTGATGCATTGACCAACCTAGGATCATCCTTAAAAATTCCAGAAGACATAAGTATCCCTATCATCCATATCCTGGCTCCTGCTATTGAAAATCAAGTGGCCATGGAAATAGAAGAGGATACTGCAGTAATCCCTAGTGAAGAAGCTCAATCTTATTCAGGATCATGGATCCCACCAATCATGAAATACTTGCAAAACGGAGAGATTCCAATGGGAGAAAATCCTAGAGCTTTCAGGATCAAGGTATCTCAATTTACAATCTTGAATAATGTGCTATATAAACGATCCCTTGCAGGACCATATTTAAGATGTATTGAGGATCCTGAAATTGAAGAAGTGTTGAGGGACTTCCATGAAGGAGATTGTGGAAACCACACTGGGGGCAGGGCATTATTCTCAAGGATCCTTAGAACAGGATACTACTGGCCAACCATGAAAAGGGATGCTGTAGAGTATGCTAAGAAATGTGATCCTTGCCAAAGGCATAGCAATATCCTCCATCAGCCAGCTGAATTTTTACACCCAATACCATCCTCTTGGCCATTCATGAGATGGGGAATGGATATAGTTGGCAAGCTCCCTAAAGTACCTGGTGGAAAAGTATTTATGCTTGCCATGACTGACTATTTTTCCAAGTGGATAGAAGCTGAAGCCTTCGCTCAAGTCAGAGAAAAGGAAGTCATATCCTTCATTAAAAGAAACATTATAACTAGATTTGGCATTCCCTCTGAAATTATATGTGATAATGGCTCCCAATTCATTGGAAGCAGAACCACTAACTTTTGTGACAGTTGGGGAATCAAGATGATAACATCAACACCAGTTCATCCACAAGCCAATGGTCAAGCAGAATCATCCAACAAGATCATCATCAACAATCTGAAGAAGAAGCTAGGATCCAAGAAAGGAAAATGGGCAGAGGAGTTACCTTATGTGCTATGGGCTGATAGGACAACTCCCAAGAATGCCACTGGTCAAACACCTTTCTCTTTAGTATTTGGGGCAGAAGCAGTGATCCCAACAGAGATGGTGATCCCAACTGCTAGAACAATTGCTCGTGATCCTGAAGAAAATGCTGCAATCCTAGCTCAGGATTTGGATACTATTGAGGAAATCAGGGATCTAGCTAGAATAAGGATGGCAAGCTACCAACAAAGGATGGCTGGTACCTACAACAAAAATGTCAGGATAAGGAAGTTCCAAGTCGGAGATATGGTGTTGAGAAAAGCATTTCAAAATACTATCAATCCTGCTGACGGGAAGCTAGCACCAAAATGGGAAGGTCCCTACTTGATTGAAGCTCTAGCAGGAAAGGGGGCATACAGGTTGCTAACCATGGAAGGAAACTTGTTACCAAGAGCCTGGAATGCTGTTCACTTAAAGAAATATTTCATGTGAACATGATCCTTCATGCATGTGATCCTTACATTGAAGTATCCTTGAAGGATCCCGGAGATATCAGTGATCCTTACTCTGGTAATATGCTTATCCTAAAACTATTGCATTTTCTTACTTTTTACCTAAGGATAAGGATTATGTATCCTTCATCCTCTACTCACAAACCATTTGAGTTATGATAGTTCAGGTATCTTCAGCAAATCGTCAAAGATCTCCAAAAGCACCACAGATCCTTGGGTCCAACCCCAGTTATCCTTGGGGTTATCCCCAGTTTCCGCCAGCAGCGCACGATGATCCTGGTATAGTTCACGTCTTTGGGACCAGTACCCACTTTCGGGGCTGACAACCTCATCGTACTGGCTATATTTAGGATCCAACGTATAATGGTAGACGTACCATACATCCGTTCCTAAGGTTTCTAACGTTTTCACGTTAGCTAAGGTTTTGACATTTTCATGTCACTAAGTTTGGATAGTCGCCAGAAAGGGCCATACTCCAGTTTACATACGATCCTTTGGGCTTGTCCCCAGTTATCCTTTGGGCTTGTCCCCAGTTATCCTTTGGGCTTGTCCCCAGTTATCCTATGGGCTTGTCCCCAGTGATCCTCTGGGATCATTCTCAGTTATCCTTTGGGCATAACCCCAGTTACTAATTTACTTCTTACATTGGCTTAGTCCCAAGTTATGTTCCGTTTTTTCAGGTTTTCGAAGTTAAACAATTAAGGATCCTTAATCCTTAATATCCATTAAAAGTTTTACTTATGGTTATCCCGATTGAAGGTTAGGATCCTAACTTGGATCCTCAGGTATGATCCTTGACTATTTTGATTATACTCATTATCCTAACCGACCCTTATACTTTGACAACCAAACCTATGATCCTTGAACTAAAGTACTTCGAAAATTTTCAATATCAGGATATTTGATCTGGGATCATATCCTAAATTGGGATAACATATTTTCAACTCTTGCCACTTTAAACAAATATACTACAAAAAAGAAGATAATTAAAGGATAACAACATGAGATAAGCCAGAAAGATTAAAGTTATATTATTAACAAAAAGGATCTTTAACCCTTTCAAAAAGTTGTCAAAATTACCAACCCACATTTCTACCAGCAAAACGTGGCCCGTCCACATGGGTTGGCAAAGGGTGTCCATTGTCTATGCGGTCTTAGCATTTTGCAGGAAATAAAAAGCGGCAGGATCACAAAGGCTTCATCCCCCAAACAGAGGATCCCTCCACCTTTTGTAATCCTACCTATTGTTCAAAGGATCCAGGATCCTTAACCCTAAGAAACTATTGTTCAGAGATTACAGACCATAATTGTTTCAAACATCAACAACCACAAAAAACCACTACCAAACCTAAAAAATTGGGCTCCGGCCTAGTCAACAATATCCATCATCGCCCAATCATGCAGCCTACACCTTTGCTGCTCCATCACCACCTGCTTCTCCGCCCTAATCCTGGTCAGCATCACCACCCTTCAGCATGGGGATGTCCTCAGCCTCATCCTCGTCCTCCAGATCCGCCAGCCTTGCCTTCCAACCTTCAACATCCCACGAGCTCTTGTCAAAGGTGGGATCCTGAGCTTCCTCGGCCATTTGAAGTTGTATCTTGTACATAGTAATTGCCGCGGAAACCTTGGCGTCTTGGGTGATCTCCTGCTTCTCATTATCCATCTCAATCAGCCTTTGAGCAGCCTCGTCCTTGGTAGCCTGGAGCTCCTTCTCAAGATCTGCCATCTTGAGATCCTTTAACACACCCATTTGCTGGAGGTCGGCAATCTGGCTCTCTTGATCCTCAACATGGCCAAGATAGGTCTCAATCTCGGCAAGTTTCTGCAAAAAGGGAAATAAGGTAAGTTCAGAATCAGATGATCCTCAAAGAAACAGGATACACCAACAGGATATTTGGGACATATAACCAACAGGGGCAGTGATCCTTACCTCATTCACGTAGTCAAGGAATTACTGACGGAGGAGGGGAAATCCTTGTAGATCTTCAGTAGCCTTCCTCTTCTTCCCTTTGCCTCGGATAGGTGCTTTAGGAGCTGATACTGAAGGACTGGCAACAGGAGCCTTCTTCTTTGAAGACGTGACATTGGCAAGATCACTTATCCCAAATTTGGAGGCGGATTTAGCAGACCTGACAGACTTTCCAGCACCTAGATAATCAAAAAAAACAAGATAAGTTCCTTTACTAATTGAACAATTTTACATATAACTCATTTCCTATAAGGATACTTACTTGACATTGTGGCAGATGCAGAGGATATCTCTTGAGAATCTTGGATAGTGACTTGGAAGCTTCTAACTTCAGGATCAAGCTTTTTAAAAGCTAACACTCTCTCTTTCGCAGTGGGGGTTAATTTCAGATGATCAATGGAAATAGCTGCATAAAAGACAAAGGAAAAAAGACATCAGTGATCCTCATCATATGAGACAGGACTGATAGTGATCCTTCGAGGATCCTCTACCCTACCATGAGTGGCCCATTCCTTGGGCAGATCCTTCCCATCCGGGATGGAATCCCTTCTCACAAAGAAAAACCGACGTTTCCAGTTTGTATCATTCTTGGTAACTTTGAAGATTGGGTGATCCTCCCCAGCTTTCCGTTTCAACAAATACCGGTGAGAACCGAAGGTGGTGAGATCGTAAAGCTCAGCTAACTCCGCCATCCCCAAATCAATCCCTTCTTGCTCGATGATCCTCTCGAAGGTATACAGAACCCTCCAGATCATCGGCATAGCTTGGATATATGAGATGCCGGTCAAAGAAAAGAAAGATTGGGTGAACGACGGAAAAGGATATGAATACCCAATGATGAAGGGAGTAGCAGGAAAAGCCACCCAGGTATTCGAAACAGAGTCACTCAGAGCGGTAGGCGTGAAGGACTTGAAAACAACATTCGCCGGAAAGCAATGGCGAATTTTGTCTATGTGGACATCAGTAAAGCAGCACCTCTCCGTAGGAGAATCCTTGACAATCCCCTGGCTTTTTAAGGGACTATCCTTCTTGGAATCCTTGTGCGGAGAATTCCGGAGCAACATGTTTGGAACAGAAACAGAGTAGAAACGGAAAACAGAGCAAAGAAAGTAGAGAGAAGAAAAAGAGAAGAGGAGAATACCTGATCGATCTTCGGTGTAGAATATAAAGGGAGTGTATCTCGAATTTAAATACAAACTGATCCTCACCCTATCTCCTATTTATAATCATGATCTGCAGGGATTGTCACATCTCTGACGTAATGATCACAACGGCTAGTCCGAGCATAACGGCCAGTTTCTTGGAGTCGCCCGTTAGAGATAAGATCGAAACAAAATATAACTCGTCTATTTACAATTAACTCCTTATATTTTGGGGGCAATTGTTAGGGCTGGATTTTTAATATAGGTGATCCTTACACGTGATCCTAACCAGTGATCCTTGTTTCTTTGGCAGACAGTGATCCTCAGCCGGACTTCAGGATCAGGATCATGGGACATTATAGGATCCTCATACTAACGATCATCTTCGCTTAATGCAATGTTATTTTTGCAGGAATATCTAGCAGGATACGCTCTAGGCATCATGATCCAGGGACGCGTCTTCACAATTATGGCAAGAGCTTAATTGAAGAAAGACGTTGCACAGGATATAGAAACATGGCTTGATTCATGGGCAGCAATTTAGGCTAGATTGTCTTTATTTCTAAAGGGGTAATGAGCTGATAATTAGTCCTTTTACCTAAAATAGGTCACCTACACTTGTATAAATACCACTCTCCATCATTTGGAAGAGGGGACACACGACATACAACGCAACTCTCACACACTTAGACACCAAAAGCAATAGTGATCCTTGTACTCAGCTCATTATCATCCAAAGTTGTAATCATATTTTTGTTATATTGAAGTTGGTGATCGGTAGTTGCCATCACCCGAGGTTTTTTATGCCGGAGATCATTCATTGATCAAGGGCTTTTTCCTCGTATAAATCATTGTGTCTTTGCATCTTTATCACAGAAGTGATCCTTTACTTTCATAATTAACCAAGCATCATACCCCGTTTTCATAAAGTTTGGTTACATTATCCTTGTGTGATTTTTGACCAAAACAGTTAGCCAATGTGGTTGTTGTACAAAAGAAAAACGGAAAGTGGAGGGTATGTGTCGATTTCACTGATTTAAATAAGGCATGTCCCAAGGATCCTTTCCCATTACCCCACATTGACTCCATGGTGGATGCAACAGCGGGGCATGAACTGTTAACCTTCATGGATGCATCATCTGGATTCCAACAAATTCAGATGGAACCATCTGACCAAGAGGATACAGCCTTCATGACCCCAACAGGTTTGTATTGTTATATCGCCATGCCTTTTGGATTAAGAAATGCAGGTGCAACATATCAAAGGCTGGTAAATATGATGTTCAAAGATCAAATTGGAAAAACTATGGAGGTGTACATAGATGATATGGTGGTCAAGTCAAAGAAAGCTGAGGATCACCTAAGGGACTTGGAAGAAGCATTCGATATCCTTGATAATTACAACATGAAACTTAATCCTTCAAAATGCCATTTTGGTGTTAAGGCAGGAAAGTTCCTAGGATACATGGTAACTCAGAGGGGCATTGAAGCAAGCCCGGAACAAATCAAAGCATTAGTAAATATCAAATCTCCTGCCAATGCCAAGGATGTTCAAAGACTGACAGGCAGGATAGCAGCTTTGATCAGGTTCATATCGAAATCCTCAGAAAAATGCAAAGAATTCTACGATATCCTAAGGAAGAATAAGAAGTTTGAATGGACTGAGAAGCATGAGAACGCTTTACAAGCCCTTAAAGAATATATGTCCTCAGCACCAGCATTAGCAAAACCGGAAAAAGGAGATGTGTTATCCTTATACCTAGTGGTATCCTCAACCGCTGTAAGTGCTGTCCTTGTCAAGGATCACGAAGGTACACAATATCCTATCTACTATGTAAGTAAAAGTCTACTTGATGCCGAATCCAGGTACTCACACCTCGAAAAACTTATTCTTGCATTAATCATGGCATCCACTAAGTTAAGGCATTATTTTGAAACCCATACTATTGTTGTTAAAACTAATTTTTCCAATTAAGAATGTCCTCAGGAAACCGGAGATGTCAGGGAGAATGGCTAAGTGGGCAGTGAAGCTTAGTGCCCATGATATAAGATATGAACCAAGAACAGCCATTAAATCACAAGCCTTAGCCGACTTTGTGGCTGATTTCAGTAGTGATCTACAAAAAGAAGCAGAATTGGAGGTCCAGCAGCTGGATGAAACCAAGGATCCTTGGATATTACACACTGACGGATCCTCAAATGTCAAGGGCACAGGGCTCGGGATCCTACTAAAATCGCCACAGGGGGACATAATACCCCACTCCATAGCCTGTGAGTTCCAAGCAACTAACAATGAGGCTGAGTATGAAGCCTTGATTGCTGGCTTGCAAATTGCTAAGGATATGGGGGTAAAATATCTTAAAGTATATGTAGACTCATTATTAATCACCAATCACTTTAATGGATCCTATGATGTTAAAGGTGAAAAACTAACCAAATATTTAGAGATAGTCAAAGAATTGGCACTCTCTTTTGTCTCTTTCAGCTTAACACAGGTACCAAGGGAGGATAACACGGAAGCTGATGCATTGGCCAACTTAGGATCATCCTTAAAAATTCCAGGAGACATAAGTATCCCTATCACCCATATCCTGGCTCCTGCTATTGAAAATCAAGTGGCCATGGAAATAGAAGAGGATACTGCAATAATCCCTAGTGAAGAAGCTCAATCTTATTCAGGATCATGGGTCTCACCAATCATGAAATACTTGCAAAACGGAGAGATTCCAATGGGAGAAAATCCTAGAGCTTTCCGGATCAAGGTATCTCAATTTACAATCTTAAATAATGTGCTATATAAACGATCCCTTGCAGGACCATACTTAAGATGTATTGAGGATCCTGAAATTGAAGAAGTGTTGAGAGACTTCCATGAAGGAGATTGTGGAAACCACACTGGGGGCAGGGCATTATTCTCAAGGATCCTTAGAACAGGATACTACTGGCCAACCATGAAAAGGGATGCTGTAGAATATGCTAGGAAATGTGATCCTTGTCAAAGACACAGCAATATCCTTCATCAACCAGCTGAACTGCTACACCCTATACCATCCTCTTGGCCATTCATGAGATGGGGAATGGATATAGTGGGCAAGCTTCCTAAAGCACCTGGTGGAAAAGTATTTATGCTTGCCATGACTGACTATTTTTCTAAGTGGATAGAAGCTGAAGCCTTCGCCCAAGTCAGAGAAAAGGAAGTCATATCCTTCATCAAAAGAAATATTATAACTAGATTTGGCATTCCCTCTGAAATTGTATGTGATAATGGCTCCCAATTCATTGGAAGCAGAACCACTAACTTTTGTGACAGTTGGGGAATCAAGATGATAACATCAACACCAGTTCATCCACAAGCCAATGGTCAAGCAGAATCATCCAACAAGATCATCATCAACAATCTGAAGAAGAAGCTAGGATCCAAGAAGGGGAAATGGGCAGAGGAGTTACCTTATGTGCTATGGGCTGATAGAACAACTCCCAAGAATGCCACTGGTCAAACACCTTTCTCTTTAGTATTTGGGGCAGAGGCAGTGATCCCAACAGAAATGGTGATCCCAACTGCTAGAACAAGTGCTCGTGATCCTGAAGAAAATGCTACAATTCTAGCTCAGGATTTGGATACTATTGAAGAAATCAGGGATCTAGCTAGGATAAGGATGGCAAGCTACCAACAAAGAATGGCTGGTGCCTACAACAAAAATGTCAGATTAAGGAAATTTCAAGTCGGAGATATGGTATTGAGAAAAGCATTTCAAAATACTATCAATCCTGCTGACGGGAAGTTAGCACCAAAATGGGAAGGTCCCTACTTGATTGAAGCTGAAGCAGGAAAGGGGGCATACAGGTTGCTAACCATGGAAGGAAACTTGTTGCCAAGAGCCTGGAATGCTGTTCACTTAAAGAAATATTTCATGTGAACATGATCCTCCATGCACGTGATCCTTACATTGAAGTATCCTTAAAGGATCCCGGTGATATCAGTGATCCTTACTCTGGTAATATGCTTATCCTAGAAACTATTGTATTTTCTTACTTTTTACCTAAGGATAAGGATCATGTATCCTTCATCCTCTACTCAAGAAACATTTGAGTTATGATAGTTCAGGTATCTTCAGCATATCGTCAAAGATCTTCAAAAGCACCGCAGATCCTTGGGTCCAACCCCAGTTATCCTTGGGATTATCCCCAGTTTCCGCCAGCAGCGCACGATGATCCTGATATAGTTCACGTCTTTGGGACCAGTACCCACTTCCGGGGCTGACAACCTCATCGTACTGGCTATATTTAGGATCCTACGTATAATGGTAGACGTACCATACATCCGTTCCTAAGGTTTCTAACGTTTTCACGTTAGCTAAGGTTTTGACATTTTCATGTCACTAAGTTTGGATAGTCGCCAGAAAGGGCCATACTCCAGTTTACATACGATCCTTTGGGCTTGTCCCCAGTTATCCTATGGGCTTGTCCCCAGTGATCCTCCAGGATCATTCTCAGTTATCCTTTGGGCTTGTCCCCAGTTATCCTATGGGCTTGTCCCCAGTGATCCTCCAGGATCATTCTCAGTTATCCTTTGGGCATGTCCCCAGCTACTAATTTATCTCTTACATTGGCTTAGTCCCAAGATATGTTCCATCTTTCAGGTTCTCGAAGTTAAACAAATAAGGATCCTTAATCCTTATCATCCATTAAAGTTTTACTTGTGGTTATCCCGATTAAAGGTTAGGATCCTAACTTGGATCCTCAGGTATGATCCTTAACTATTTTTAATTTCATTATTCATTTGAAAAACCTTTAGACCTTGACAACTGAACCTATGATCCTTAAAATAAACTTCCTTGAAAATTTTCGATTATAGGATATTTGATCCAGGATCATATCCTATATCTCTTGAACATGGTTTGCTTAATTATTGTTACAAATATATTTCTAAAACAATTGGAAACCAAAAAGATAAACAAAGGATAACAACACAGGATAAGCCAGAAAGATTAAGGTTATATTATTAGCAAAAGGATCTTTAACCCTTGCAAAAAGTTGTCAAAATTGCCAACCCACGATTCTACCAGCAAAACGTGGCCCGTCCACATGGGTTGGCAAAGGGTGTCCATTGTCTATGCGGTCTTAGTAGGTACAGGAAAGTAAAAGCGGCAGGATCACAAAGGCTTCATCCCCCAAACAGAGGATCCCTCCACCTTTTGCAATCCTACCTACTGTTCAAAGGATCCAGGATCCTTAACCCTAAAAACTATTGTTCGAAGATTACAGACCATAATTGTTCACAAACCATCAACAATCACAAAAAACCATTACTAAACCTAAAAAAATTGGGCTCCGGCCTAGTCAAAAATATCCATCATCGCCCAATCCAGCAGCTCACACCTCTGCTGCTCCATCACCACCAGCATCTCCACCTTGATCCTTCTCAGCATCACCACCTTCCAGCATGGGGATCTCCTCAGCCTCATCCTCGTCCTCCAGGTCCGCCAGCCTTGCCTTCCAACCTTCAACGTCCCACGAGCTTTTGTCAAAGGTAGGATCCTGAGCCTCCTCAGCCATCTGAAGTTGTATCTTGTACATAGCAATTGCCGCGGAGACCTTGGCATCTTGGGTGATCTCCTGCTTCTCGTTATCCATATCGATCAACCTCTGAGCAGCCTCATCCTTCGTGGCCCGGAGTTCCTTCTCAAGATCTGCTATCTTGAGATCCTTCAGCACACCCATCTGTTGAAGGTCGGCAATCTGGCGATCCTGATCTTCAACGTGGCTAACATAAGATTCTATTTCAGTAAGTTTCTGCAAAAACAACAGGATATGACGTCAGACACGGGTGATCCTCAAAAACCATCAGGATAACCAACAGGGGCAGTGATCCTAACCTCGTTGACAGAATCAAGAAACTGCTGGTGAATTAGGGGAAATCCTTGAAGATCCTCAGAAACCTTCCTCTTCTTTCCCTTACCCCTAATGGGTAATTTAGGGGCTGAAGCAGAAGGACTAGCGACAGAAGTCTTCTTCTTCGAAGACTTGACGTTGGCAAGATCATCAATCCCAAACAAGGAGGCAGACTTGGCAGACTTAGCAGATTTCCCAGCACCTACACAATCAAAACAAGATAAGTCCCCTAACTTATTTAATATTTTTGCATAGAACTTACTTTTTTGTAAGGATACTTACTTGACATTGTGGCAGATGCGGAGGATACTTCTTGAGAATCTTGGATGGTGACTTGAAAACTTCTGATCTCAGGATCAAGCTTTTTAAAAGCTAACACTCTTTCTCTTGCAGCAGGGGTCAATTTTAGGTGAGCAACGAAAATAGCTGCACAAAAGACAAAGGAAAAAAGACATAAGTGATCTTCATCATATGAGACAAGGCTGATAGTGATCCTTAGAGGATCCTCAACCCTACCATGAGTGGCCCACTCCTTGGGCAGATCATTCCCATTAGGGAGGGAATCCCTTCTCACAAAGAAGAAACGACGCTTCCAATTTGCGTCATTTTTGGTAACTTTCATAACAGGGTGATCCTCCCCGGCCTTCCGTTTCAACAAATATCGATGAGAACCAAACGTGGTAAGATCATAAAGCGCGGCCAACTCTGCCATCCCTAAATTAATCCCCTCCTGCTCGATGATCCTCTCGAAGGTATACAAGACCCTCCAGATCATCGGCATAGCTTGGATATAAGATATGCCGGTCAGAGAAAAGAAAGATTGGGTGAAGGCCGGAAAAGGGTACGAATATCCTATGGTAAATGGAGTTGCAGGAAAGATCACCCAGGTGTCTGAAACAAAGTCACTCAAAGCAGTGGATGTGAAGGATTTGAAAACAGCATCCGCCGGGAAACAATGACGAATCCTATCTACATGAGCATCGGCAAAGCAACATCTCTCCGTAGGAGAATCCTTAATGATCCCTTGGCTTTTCAGGGGACTGCTCTTCTCGTGATCCTTATGGGGAGAGTTTCGTAGCAACATTCTCACAGCAGAAACACAGAGCAAGAGAAGGAAGAATGAAAAGAGAAGAAAAGAGAATACCTGATCAATCTTCGGTGCAGAATATAAAGGGAGTATATCCTGAATTTAAATACAAACTGATCCTCACCCTATCTCCTATTTATAATCATGATCTGCAGGGATTGTCACATCTATGACGTAATGATCGCAACGGCTAGTCCATGTGTAACGGCTAGTTATTCGGAGTCGCCCGTTGGAGATAAGATCGAAACAAAATATAACTCGTCAATTTACAATAAACTCCTTATATTTTGGGGGCAATTGTTAGGGCTGGATTTTTATTATAGGTGATCCTTACACGTGATCCTAACCAGTGATCCTTGTTTCTTTGGCAGACAGTGATCCTCAGCAGGACTTCAGGATCAGGATCATGGACCATCAAAGGATCCTCATGCTAACGGTCACCTTCACTTAATGCAATGTTATTTTGCAGGAATATCTAGCAGGATACGCTCTTAGCATCATGATCAAGGGACGCGTCTTCACAATTATGGCAGGAGCATAATCGGAGATAGACGTTGCACAGGATATGGAAACATGGCTTGATTTATGGGCGGCAATTTAGGCTAGATTGTCTTTTATTTCTAAAGGGGTAATGAGCTGATAATTAGTCCTTTTACCTAAAATAGGTCACCTACACTTGTATAAATACCACTCTCCATCATTTGGAAAAAGAGACACGACATACAACGCAACTCTCACACACTTAGACACTCGAAACAATAGTGATCCTTGTACTCAGCTCATTATCATCCGAAGTTGTAACTATATTTTTCTTATATTGAAGTTGGTGATCGGTAGTTGCCATCACCCGAGGTTTTTTATGCCGGAGATCATACATTGATCAAGGGCTTTTTCCTCGTATAAATCATTGTGTCTTTGCATCTTTATCACAGAAGTGATCCTTTACTTTCATAATTAGCTAAGCATCATACCCCGTTTACATAAAGTTTGGTTACATTATCCTTGTGTGATTTTTGACCAAAACAGTGTCATAACAAGATCATCATAGAACAATGAATCCTTAAGCAATCCCATCTTGAAGGCCTCAACAGCTGTGGCCACATCCAAGTTAGGAATGTCCAAGGATTCTTTACTAAATTTGGTTATATAATCCCTTAAGATTCATTATGACCCTGAGTTATCCTGTATAAATCGCTAGTCAATCGTTCAAATTTTCTACTACAAGAAAATTGATTATTGAATAAGTTAACTAAATTAGCAAACGAAGTAATAGAGTAAGGGGGAAGACTTAGCAGCCATTTAAGAGCTGATCCAGTAAGAGTGGATCCAAATCCCTTGCACAGACATGCTTCCTTTAACCTTTCTAGAATTGGATTGATCTCCATCCTCTCCCTGTATTGTGCTATGTGTTCCTCAAGATCCGTCGTACCATCTTACAGCTTCATAGTAGGGATATGGAATCTTTTGGGTATCTCAGCATCACAAATTGGTGGTGCAAAACAAGATACCTTATGGCTTCCATCTGCAATTTCCGGGATAGGTTTGACTACCCCTGGAACACTTGATATCATATCCTTCAGTTTCTGCAGTTCTCTGGCCATAGCATGGTTGATACCTATATCCTGCATGAATCCATGGTTAGTGGTATGAGAATTATTAAAAGTGTTACCTCCCATCGGGTTCAAGTTAGGAACATTGGATGTGAATCCATATTGTTGGGATTCTGGGATGATGGAGGGACCAGTGGAAGCAATGGTCTGCATCGGAATAAAATCTCCTTGATGGACATCTGGACTTCCTGTTTGCAAATTCTTCAAGGATCCTGGTATCTGAAGGAATCCCTGAACATGGGATGATCCTGGAACGAAGGAGGATCCTTGAACCTGGGATGATCCTGGAACGAAGGAGGATCCTTGAACCTGGGATGATCCTGGAACGAAGGAGGATCCTGAGTTCATGAAGGATCCCATATGCTGAGTATAGGATCCTGCCGGTTGGAAATATGATTCTGATGCCTGAGTCACTGCTGCTGGGCCGAAATGCACTCCTCTTAATCCACCCATATGTTGAATGTCTGGGGCCTCTGATGGCTGAGAAGTAATCATTGGAGTATCAAAACTCAAAGATTTGGGCATTAGTGGGGAATGATCCTCTGTCGTTTTCTTTTGCCTTTTGAGATCTCCGATTTCCTTGAGGATCCCGTCATTAGTTTCATCCTGCTGCTGCATACGATCCCTCATCTACAAAATCAAAGTAAATATATCACTAGTACGGGGAGCAGAAGAAGTTAGAGCAGAAGATGAAGGTTTAGAGAAGATAGGAGTTGGTCTCTTCTCAGCATTTTTCTGAGATCCAGCTGGTGGTGGAGGCAAAGGTGGAATGCCATTAGATGAATTGACTGCAGACATCGCTGTGGAAGTATTCTTCAACGATGAAGCCATGCAACACTTCCGGAATGATCACCAACAGAAAAATTTTCTTATGAATGAAGCACCAATTGCCCCACGGTGGGCGCCAAACTGTTTTGGTCAAAAATCACACAAGGATAATGCAACCAAACTCTTTGTAAACGGGGAATGATGCTTGGTATGATGAACAAAGATAAGGATCACTATAATGAAAATTGCACGAGTGACACAAGGATTTATACGAGGAAAAAGCCCTTGATCAATGAATGATCTCCGGCATAAAAAACCTCGAGTGATGGAAACTACCGATCACCAAACTTCAATATAACAAACAATGTTTACAACTTCGGATGGTAATGAGCTAGGTACAAGGATCACTATAGTATCGTATGCTAAAGCGTGTGAGAAATGTGTTGTGTCTTCCGAATGCTGTAGAGTGCCATTTATATAAGCGTGTGTGGTTGTATTTTAGGTAAATCACCTAACTACTAGCTCGTTACCCCTTTAGGAATAGAAGTAAATTTAGCCTAACTAAATGCCCGTAATTTGTGCTAAGTTTCCATATTCTTCATAACGTCCATTTTTGGTTATGCATGTGCGAAATCAGCGTGACAGATTCCTTGATAACGTTGCTAAGACCAGATCCAACTTGTTATTCCTGCAAAACAACATTAAATTCAAAGAGAACAATCGTTAGTGTGAGGATCCTTAGGATGATCCATGATCCTGATTCTGAAGCTCTTCTGAGGATCACTACCTGCCAAAGAAACAAGGATCACTTGTTAGGATATCATGTAAGGATCACAGGTCATTAAAATCCTGCCCTAACAGGACATGCCTTGTTTAAATCAGTAAAATCGACACATACCCTCCACTTTCCATTTTTCTTTTGAACAACAACCACATTGGCTAACCATCTTGGATACTTAACCTCTCTTATCATACCTGCCCGAAGTAGTTTATCTACCTCTTCCTGGGTAATAGCATTCCTTTCAGGTGCAAACTTCCTCCTCTTTTGATGAATTGGCTTGAATGACCTGTCAATGCCAAGTTTATGAGTAATTATATCTTTAGATATACCTGTCATATCCTCATGTTTCCAGGCAAAGGTAGTTTTTCTTCTTTTAAGGAAGGATATCAGCTCCTGTTCAATGTCGCTAAGGATCCCTGATCCTATGAAGATCTTGGATTCAGGATCATTAGGATCCATGAGGATTTCTTTCAAATCCTGTTCTCTTGCCTCCAAGACATCTCTTGAAGGATACTTTAATTGCTATTGCTCCCTTGATCTTGAGGCTGGCTTCATTGATGATGTGTAGCAGTTCTTAGCCTCTTGCTGATCACTCTCAATTTTTACCACCCCCCATGGACTGGGAAGCTTTACACACTGATGATAGGTAGATGGGACTGCCTTCATGTCATGTATCCATGGCCTGCCAAGGATAACGTTACAACAAGATAAGCAATCTATAACACAAAATTTTTGATAAGAATGTAATCCTTCTATGTAGATTGGGAGTTTGATGTCCCCCAGAGTATTCTTGGTCTCCCCACTGAATCCCACAAGCACTGAGGATCTTGGTATGATATCGGATTCAGGAATATTCATCTTCTTAAGGACATCAAGTTGGATGATGTTCACAGAGCTTCCTCCATCTATAAGGATCCTGCGAACCAAATGGTTAGAAATAAAAAGAGTAATAACAAGACCGTCATGATGAGGATCCTGAATGTCAACACGATCATCCTCATCAAAAGTTATGACTTTATCCTTGGTAACACTGGATGTTCGAATGGGTCTGTCTCCATTGTCCATCTTGGTTTCTTTGGCATGTCTTTTAGCTGCTGAAAAGGAAGTACCACAAATGTCTGATCCTCCAGATATGAAGTTTATAACTTGTGCATCTGCTGGAGGAGATGGAGCTTTTTTCGGGATCCTTTCAGGATCCTGGGTTCTCGACTTATTTCGTCCCAAAAGTTCCTTTAAATGCCCCTTGCTTAACAAGTAACCAATTTCTTTTCTAAGTGCAATACACTCTTCAGTGAGATGCCCAAAATCCTCATGATAAGCACACCATTTAGACTTGTCTTTTGTAGCAGTTGGTTTATCACTTTTTCTTGGCCACCTAGCTTTCTAACCTAAATTCTGCATTGCAAGAATCAGTTCATTGTTATCAACAGAAAAACAGTATTCAGAGATTGGAGGATAATCCTCATCATCCTCTTCCTGTTCCACTGCATGCACATTCTGGTTATCAGACTTGTTGTAGGATTTGAACTTGTTGTTCTTGAAAGAGGATCCTTGCTTTTCCTGTTTTGAGGATCCTGCTAATCTTTCCTGGATCCTTTTGTCATCCTCTAACCAGATGAACCTAAGGGCCCTGGTTCTTACTTCATCGAGATTCCTGCAAGGTGTCATAACAAGATCATCATAGAATAATGAATCCCTAAGCAATCCCATTTTAAAGGCTTCTACAGCCGTAGCTATATCCAAGTTAGGGATATCTAAGATTCCTTACTAAAATTAGTGATATAATCTCTAAGTGATTCATTTTAACCTTGTGTTATCCTATACAAATCACTAGTTAATCGTTCAAACTTTCTATTACAAGAAAATTGGTTATTAAACAAGTTAACTAGATTAGCAAATGAAGTAATAGAGTAGGGGGAAGACTTAGCAGCCATTTAAGAGCTGATCCTGTGAGTGTGGATCCAAATCCCTTGCATAGACATGCTTCCTTTAACCTTTCTGGGATGGGGTTAATCTCCGTCCTTTCTCTGTATTGAGCTATGTGTTCTTCAAGATCTGTGGAGCCATCGTATAACTTCATGGTTGGTATCTGGAACCTCTTGGGAATCTCAGCATCACAAATAGGTGGTGCAAAACGAGATATCTTATGGCTCCCATCTGCAATTTCAGGAATAGGCTTAACCACCCTTGGAACACTGGATATCATATCCTTAAGCTTTTGTAACTCTCTAGCCATAGCTTGATTGATACCTGTATCCTGCATAAGGCCACGGTTAGTGGTATAAGAATTATTGAAAGTGTTACCTCCCAGTGGATTCAAGCTTGGAATCCCGGATGTGAATCCATATTGTCGAGGTTCTGGTATGATTGAAGGACCAAAAGAAGCAATGGTTTGCATTGGGATGAAGTCTCCTTGATGGACATCAGAACTTCCAGGTTGCAAACTTCTTAAGGATCCTGGATCATGCGGAGCATTGGATCCTTGATGCACTGTGAATAGGGGTCGTGGAGGATAATCCATGGATCTGAAAACCTGAGAGGATCCTTGAGGCTGAAAGGAGGATCCTTGAACCTGAGAGGATCCTTGAACCTGAGAGGATCCTTGAACCTGAGAGGATCCTTGAACCTGAGAGTATCCTTGAACCTGAGAGGATCCTTGAACCTGAGAGTATCCTTGAACCTGAGAGGATCCTTGAACCTGAGAGGATCCTTGAACCTGCTGCGTCCCCATGTATCCTCTTGAGCTGACGAAGGATCCTTGATGCTGAGAGAAGGATCCTGCTGGTTGAAAATAGGATCCCAAGGCCTGAGACGTTGCTGAGGATCCGTAGTGCATTCCTCTTGTTCCACCCAAGTATTGGACATCTGGAGCTGCAGAATGCTGAGAGGTCATGACCGGAGTGTCGAAATTCAAAGATCTAGGCATCAACGGGGAATGATCCTCTGCCGATCTCTTCTGTTTCTTGATATCTCCAATTTCTCTGAGAATCCTTTCGTTAGTCTTATCCTGCTGCTGTATGTGATCCTTCATCTGTAAAATTAAAGTAAAAAGATCACTAGTAGTAGGAGTATAAGATGCAGAAGAAGTTAGAGGTTTTGAGAAAATAGGAGTCGGTTTATTTTCAGCATTCTTCTGGGATCCAGAAGGTGGTGGAGGAAAAGGTGGAATGCCCTGGGATGAATTAACCGCAGACATTGCACTTGAAGTGTTCTTCGCTGAAGAAGCCATCTGCTTGGTTGTAACGAGCCGAAATGATCACAAAAATGAGGATTCCTAAGGAATGAAGCACCAATCGCCCCACGGTGGGCGCCAAACTCTTTTGGTCAAAAATCAAGCAATGATAATGCAACCAAACTTTCTGTTGTGAGGTATGATGCTTGAATCAATGAACAATATTAAGGATCACTCTGAAATGTAATGAACAAGTGATACAAAGATTTATACGAGCAAAAAGCCCTTGATCAATGAATGATCTCCGGCATAAAAAACCTCGGGTGATGGAAACTACCGATCACCAACTCAGATTAAACAAGAAATGTGTTACAACTTTGGATGATAGCGAGCTAATTACAAGGATCACTATAGTGTAATGTGCACAAAAATGTGTAATCGCCAAGTGAATTGTCAAGAGCTGGTGAGAGCAGTTTCGAGTGTGTGTGTTAAGCTAAAAATAGCCAAGTGTTTCTATTTAGCTCGCTATCCCCTTTAAAAATAGAAAATATCTAAGCTAACAAATGTTCCGCATTTGGTGCAAGTCCTCCACGAACTCCATAACGTCCACTTCAGTCATGCACGTGCGGAATAAACATGGAATATGCTCCAGGAATATCGCCAAGACCAAGTCCAAGCTCGTACTCCTGCAAAACAACATCATATTCACAGCAGACAATCGTTAGTATAAGGATCCTTACGATGATCCATGATCCTGACCCTGCAATACTTCTGAGGATCACCAATTCAAACAGAAATGAGGATCACTAAACCCAATAGCATTTGAGGATCACTGATCATGGGAAAATCCTTCCCTAACAATAAGTATCCGCATTTCCAAGTTTGTGATGCGATAATCGAGTTGCGCGTGATCGCGAGTGCGCGTTCGAGTCTGTGTTGCGTTGTGATGTGCGATTTAGCGTAGCGAAAGTATGCGTTATATGCGAAAATAGTGTTGTCAGTGATATAGTTACATTATGATCTGAATCTCTAGTGCTAGGCGTAACCAGAGTAACGAGTAGTAACAACGCACAAACGTGCGGGTTGTTACAGTCTCCCCTGCTTTAGGAAATTTCGTCCTGAAATTAATCCACAAGGAGGGTCGCGAGGGTTGATGCGGGTGAGGGAGTGATAAAAGCGTCAACATAAGCGGGCGGTCGATTGAAGATAGATGAGTGGGAGCGTTTTGAAGACTAGGCGGAAGCGGCGCGTAAGTGATTCGTATACAAAGGATGGTAACTTGTAAAATGGTGATCCAAAGCGTTTTAAATTCTCAAAAAGTTTTGTTGCAAGAGATTTTAAGGAAAGGTTGATTTATGAAAATTTCCTCACGGTATGACGTTAAACCGTGTTGATGTTCACGCCAGCATCGTAAGAGAGTTTTGTTAGGTTGTAAAAAGGATGTTGAAAAATCGAATTTTGAAAATTTTCTTATGACGTGGTGTTAACTTGTAGGTCCCTCGGAGGTTGAGGATAAACCTAATCCTTGTTATGTTTAACACTCTAGCAAGTGCGGAATCCAAGCTAGAGTGCAAACCGATAGTTTAGATGAAAGCACAAGTTACAAAGAGAAAGAGTAGACACGTAATATATCAAAGTTTTCTCTTGTATTTCAGTGGACACGGTTACAGCCCTTGACCAAACTGAAATGCTCTCTACAAGACCTTGGTTCACTCACATGCACTATCAACAACACATGAAAGACTTCTGTGAACTGAACCCATACATGGGTATATATACCCGAAACAGACTACATGCTCGAAGGATATGATAATCTGGTCGAAGGATCATCTATCGACCAGAATATCTTCCGAAGGATTCCGAAGGATCCATACATACCTCGAAGGATGATATATCCTTCGAGGTCCATATGTATCCATCGAAGGCTATCTTTCGAGGTCATCGAAGGATACAAAACATCCTTCGATGACATCCTTCGAAGTACACATAACTTACCACTAAGTGTTGACTGTTTGGCCAAGTCAAACCAGGAGGATGGTTGACTTGGTCAAACATACAGTCAAACACATATACACACCAAACACAAGACGTAAACAAGACTAACAAAAGACATCGTTTTATATATTACAAAATACAGACAAAGTACAGACACAAGTGCACCAACAAACTCCCCCTTGGCTGTAGCTTTGTCTCGGTCTTCGTGTCTTTAAGTCTCGGACGTTCTTTCCACTGTCAAATGATGCGATGACCATGCACTTCCTGCGTTGACCAGCAAATTGAAGCAGTACAAGGCCATCTTCTGAAACTTCATTGCTTGATCCCGATCCCGAACCAAGTAGTTTATCTCATGATCCTTCAGAACAATAATATCCGATCTGGACATGTTAGTAATCCACATCAGATCTATTATTCTAAAGTTCTCCTGACTATCTCTGAATAGGATCACGGCTTCACCAGTATCCGCGTCATAGACCCAGCAACGAAAATTTCCTAGAAAGTCAGTCTTCATCTTCAGCAAAGGTATCTTCTTCATCACTTTTGGAGGATCATACACCAAACGATAGCGAGCAGTGTTTGTTTCTGGATCAAGTGTAAATCTGATCTGCTCGTATCTGGGAAACTGTGGCTTGTATAGAGGATCCTTCCAACCCCTTCTCCTTTCCAACCTGATTTTCTTAGCAAACAGATCCACCATCTTTTCTTCGTCTCGATTGATAACGTCTAGTTGAGCTAACACTGCAACATCATAGTACGGAAGTGAGAGAATACTGAGAAGAGTTCTGAAATACTAAAGACCATTTTCTCGTTTCACGACCATGCAGTGAAGGTCCTTAACGAACATCCAACTAATAATGCGACCTCGAGCCCGATTCTTTTCTAGACTCATATAGTTAACCTGATCCAACGGAGCGAGCGGAGGAGGATTCCTAGCAAGGAAATCCGCTCGCCATTCATTCACTGTCTTCTCACGGTTTTCTTGAGCTGTCGGAGAATCTGAAGAGAGATTGGCAAACTCTGCAGTCTTTTCTGCCACAAAATCATCATCAAGAGCATTAACCTCCGCATTGTCTTTCCCAACATATACAGGACGTTCAGGATCCGAACCGATGAAGATTTCATCAATGGAAGAGAAATCGGTTTGGTCCTGTTCCAACGGAGTAGCATCAATCATACTCACAGCAACATCATCTAATTATGTCAGAGCCAGTATCTGTTCATCAGACATTTCAGTAACATGTTCTCCCTCTTCTAACAGTTCACCCGTGACTGGATGATACTGAGGAACACCTGAGGATTCAGGGAGATCTGCAAACATTTCTGCTTCCAGACTAACATGCTCAAGCCCTGTAGAAGTTCCCAGAGTTTCTGTCTGCTCAGATGGGCCAGTAGTAGCTGTGGAAGGAGCAGTAGGAGCATCTTGAGATGTACCAGACCCACCTGCAGCCCCGGATGCAGTTGCACCAGAACCTGAGGCAGCTGGTTGATCCGGATTTGCTGCATCATCATCCTTGTCATCCTCACGCCTTGAGGGTACAATGCCTAATGCATTGCATCTTTCATTCCACAGCGTACCCACTTTCTAATTAGTCTTCTTGAAGTTTGCGAACACAGGCTTGAAGCTTTCTATTAATCGATCATCGCGATTTTTATAGCGCTCTGACAGCTCATCATGCTTCTGCCTTAGTGCTTTTGCCTCATTCTCCAACACAGTACTATGCCTTTTCATTATTTCAACCTCCCTGTCTCGAGCCCTGTTCGCTTCCTTTAACCTTTCAATTTCCTCAGCCTGTTCCTTGATCTTAATATTCTGAGCATTAACAATTGAACACAGCGTGTTGTGTGCCACCACATCCTGTTTTCGCTGCACACGATACTCTTCAATTGTTCTTGTATACCGACCAACTATGGAACCTAATTCACTCATTAGTTCAATCAGGAATTGAATCTTTTCAGATTCAGATAAACCAGACAAAGTCTCTGCCAGAGTCGGTCGCGAAGGCTCAGGTCCTGAGGAGCCAGACTGACCAGCCTGACCAGAAGCACCTGTAGGACCAGTAATAACAAGAGTAGGTCGAGCATGTGTACCTGAGGCGGGAGTTGCAGGCGGCTGTTGATCAACAGTCACCGTGCGCGTCCCAGAGGACCTCTGAGGAGAAGACATCAGCTCCAGCGTCTCTGATGCAGTCAGTTGATCACTAACAGGAGGAAGCTGTTGCTCAGGAGCAGATGAAGGCTGAATAGAAATTGGAATAGAGGAATCACCAGCAGTTTTCTTTGATGAACGAACACCCTATCTTTTTGCTTTCCTCTTTCTAACAAAACCCGGAGAAGTAAGGATATAATCCTCATCCCTGTCAGATTCTCCAGTTCTAACCGTCTTTTCTATTTGCTCAAAACGAGGATTCCCGCGACTATCATAGACCTTTTTCATTCCTGGAGGAGGAGGATTATCGTCCTCAGAAGATGAACCATCGTCACCAGAACCTCCTTCCTCTTCAGAAGACGAACTACTATCATCCGCTTGTCTCCTCGGCTCATCTACCTTTCCTTTGCCTTTGTCAGTCGCAACAGTACCAGACTGACTAGCAACACCACCAGCACCACCTGCACTACCGCCTGTTTCAACAACTACAGCACCACCAGTACCAACATGAGCATCAGGGTCGACAAACTCTCCCTGAACTTCTTCAGCAGCAACATTAACGTCAACCTCAACACGTGCTGCAGCACTAGAACTGCCAGCAGACTTCCTTGTTGCTTTGATTCCATGTTTAGCCCCGAGCTGCGTATCAGCCAAAGCGATTAACTTTGGCTCTTCATTATCAGAATCGCTCGCGTCTCGACGCCATCTGTTGTTCTGCGGTGCCTCGTAGTCAGGAATATCAAGATGACCAATAAGTTTCCTAATTGGGTCCGATTCCTTATAGGCGGACATAGACTTGAATATCAGCAGAGTACGCTCATTCATTGGATTAACAGGTAGAACATCTGCTTCAGCCTTTGGAAGATCAGGAATCTGATCATCAATCATCATCTGCAGAAATCTGGGATATAGCCAGAATTTGGTAGATGTTCGCTGTGTTGCTGACGGAAGTGGCCTTCGAGCGTTTTCCTTCAGATTGTCGAAGATATAGCGAGATATGTTGAACGGCTTGTTCAGAATCAGAGCCGTAAACAATCCAGTCAAATCGATCGGTGACAGATCATATCCAGAACGCTTGTTGCTCAGGCAATGAATAAGGATATGCAACAAGAGCTTGTATCGAAGCGGCATATACTTCTTGTTGATCTGATTGGCAAGAACGTTGTCGCTGTACCGCAGCCTCATCAGTAACCCCCGCTGACATTGTAAATCTATAGAAGTAGGATCTTCTGGTTGATCTCCAAGCCGTAGACGTTCTCTGATAGTGTTTTCTGTAATAACCACGGGTTTTTCAGCAACTGATGCCCTGATCACTTCCTTATTCTCCACCGTTTCAATCACAGCTGAACTCCAAAACTCCTTGATGTGCGACTGATAGGCAATGTGCTGTGTTGTGATAGCATAATTGATACGAGCACGATGAAGGTACTCTATAATTCCAGTAAACTCCGGACTGATCTTGTCCTCCGGTTGTAAATAAGCAGCCATGTTATGTCTAGATTCAGACATAGATTCAACCTCAGTTTTCTCCTTCTTTGTTGGCTTTGCCCGTTCCTTTCTCACTTTCGGTGCCATTTCTGTTCATCAAACATAGACACGTAATAAGAAAAAGTCAAACAGTCAACAAGGAATTCCACACTTAGAAAATTTTCAATTTCTTGGAAAAATTCTAAGTGTTGAACCTTCGAAGGATACCAATCACCCATCGAAGGATTGAAACATGGCTCGAAGGATGACAGATGGTTCGAAAGATGTCACTTTCCTCGAAGGATGACAACCTTATCGAAAGATCATCTTTCGAAGAATCAAGAATTTGAAAGATGTCTTGATCATTCGAAGGTTTGATCAAATCGAAGGATGATCCTTCATGAAATCTAACATCTTTCGAGTCTTAGATCGAAAGATGTTGTGCAGCACATCTATCGAGGTGAGAGTCAACATCCTTCGTGTTGACCTCCGGTAGCACTGTTCATCGGTGAAATTCCGATGGTCAATTTTAAGTTATTTCCGGTGATGGTTTTAAAAGGGTTTTAACTTTGTTTTATACCAGATAAACAACAATCATCAAAAACCATTTAAAAACAACAACATCTAAACCAAAACGGACACTAGTCTATAACCCGGATACACCGATTTAGATCAAACACCCAAACAACACACTCTGTTTACCCAAACCAAAAACCTAGACACCATGATTCAAAACTTTTCATGTTTCATCTAAATAATCTGATCGTCATCAAAACTTAACACTAAACATTTTACCAACATTTTGCCATTCATTCACATGCATCATCCTATTTTATCAGTTTAACAAAAATGAAAAACAAACATAATAAGAAAAACACATGATCAATGAATGTTACAAGTTGTTGTTTGTAAAAAGCATTAAGGTTATCCTACCAAGTGTTGTTATAAGAATCCTGATCTTAACAAGTTTTGAAAAATTTTGGCAGAGGTTCGGAATGATGAGAGGGTTTTGTATGATGAATTTTGAAACTGTTATGAACAAATGAAGAAGATGACCCTTTTATACCCTGACCTCGAAAGTCCAACCGTCTCGAAAGTCCAACCGTCTCGAAAGATACATGACCTTTCGAAAGATGCAAAAGTGTCTCGAAAGATCACCCTTGGATCGAAGGATCCATATTTGGCTCGAAAGATCCAGATATTTGAAGGATCTGGATCGAAGGATACCAGATATTTTTGGAATCCTTGAAAGATATCTTTCGACCATTACCATCTTTCAACAAGATCTGATCAGCTCGAAAGATCAATTTGGTCAAATCCTTCGTTGACCAAATCATCTTTCGACTGAGATGGTTGACTTTCATTGACTTTCCTGACCGTCTGATCTTTCGAGGGCCATTGCTTCCTCAAAGGATCAGATTTCCACCAACACTTTGGATTTTTGGGATTTTTCAATTCAAACCCTTCAAATTTTGGAGGTTTTTCAGAAATGACCATTTTAAAAAGTTGTCCGTTATGAAGTTCTGCAAAGGTTAGTTTTATGAAGTATCTCGGCTTGTCAGGTATCGGATCGAGCACCAACATCAGTTAATCAAAAATAATATTAAATTGAAAATCTTTTTGTATTTTGAGGTTTGATAAAATAAAAGGCAACAATTTTAATATCCTTTGAATGTTATCAAACGACATCACCGCTAATGTCGTGCTGATATGCACCAAACGACAAAACTGTTTAAAAATAAAGCAGTAAATAAATATGTACAAACAACAATATTTTTGCGAGTTTCTGGCGAAGAGAATCATATCAGCTTGCGGTCTTTTGTCAAAACACATTTCCTTTTAAAATTCTTTTACAGAAGTTGATAAGTATTCTACCACAATTACCGATATTGTTATCCACTTAAACTCAACAATCAAGTGTAATCATAATACAATGAGATACGTTTAAGGTATGATTTATACTTACCGACCGGTGTTCATCCACTCACGACACATTCCCGTATCAAGGTATGCACGAGAGTTCATCATACTGGGGAGTATACCATTATCATCCGTTTTTAACGCATATATATACAATGTGACCAAGTCACTTATTTGAGTTTGAAAACAAGCCCTATGTGATAGAATCACTTATTGATGAGGAACTTGATTTTCGATGCATGAGGGCACAGGAGCAAGTCCGTGAACAGGTCAGTACTTCCGTACAGCAGAGAGACGAACTTGACTCCCGGATAAATGTGATATTTTATCACTTATTTTGTATAGACATGTGATTGTTTATCACTTATTCAGGTCGAATGCAGTATGAATTATGTACACGTATGTATGGTATCATGGAAGAACTTAGACTTTGTCTTTTATAGAAACAACCATGATACCCAGATGATAAACAGCATAAACCCCGAATATCTCAGAACCTCGACAATCTATCAAACGAAATTTCGGTACCAAGACCATATGCCAATGAGCGGTTCCCACGCGGTTTTCAGTTCGTTATGTTTATATCTCCTGCATACTTTAAAATGATCGTGAGTCTACCGGTACATCATTAGTAGAGCTACTTATCATTTTCTTTTTTCTTTTGATTTCTAGAAACATGTTTCAACCGACCTCTGATGTAATATCACTTTCTCTTATATTACCAAGAAACTCATTTTTGTTTTTCTATTGTTTTTGTGTTTTTCTGAATTTTCTCCCCCTTAAATGCAGAAAGTAAATAAATTAAAGACATATTTTTGTGTTTTTGTGGTTTTTCAATGTTTTTGTATTTTTCTTGAAACTTTCTCCCCCTAAAATTCAAAAATAAAGAAAATGAAAAATATTTTTGGATTTTTGGTTTTTAGAAAAATATGTACAAAAACGATTTCCTGATGTCGGTTACTCTTGCTTCACCTTAATGCCGTTTACCAAAAGTAAATAATCAAATCTTGATTTATCAAATGCTTTGGTAAAAAGGTCGGCACGTTGGTGGTCGGTATGAATATGAACCACATCGATAAGTCTCTTTTCAAAACAATCACGTATGAAGTGATATTTAATATCGATGTGCTTCGTTTTCGAGTGCTGTACAGGATTTCTAGTGATCTGTAAGGCAGCCTCATTATCAACATAAATAGGAGTAGTTAGGAATTCAAAACCGTAGTCCCGCATCTGTTGTTGGATCCATAGAACCTGGGAGCAGCAACTAGACGCAGCAATGTATTCCGCTTCACATGTAGATGTAGCCACACATGTCTGCTTCTTGCATTGCCAAGTGACTAGGCGATTGCCTAAGAACTGACATCCTGCTGTAGTTGATTTTCCATCTTTCTTGCAGCCGCCGAAATCAGAATCACTGAAAGCTTTGAGATCGAAGTTATCATCCTTAGGGTACCATAACCCGGTGTCAGGGTAACCCTTCAGATAACAGAAAATCCTTTTGACAGCAGCATAGTGAGAGACCTTCGGATTCGCTTGATACCTAGCGAGAAGACAAGTTGGATACATAATGTCGGGTCTTGATGCGGTGAGATACATTAAGGATCCAATCATAGCACGATAGAGTGAAGAATCCACAACTTCCCCTTCTTCATCCGGAGTAATCCCGTGATTCTGCGGAAGAGGAGTAGAAATTGGCTTCGAATCGGACATCTGGAACCGGCTCAAGATGTCCCCGACGTACTTGGTTTGATGAATAAAAATTCCAGATTCGGACTGATTAACTTGCAAACCCAAGAAGAACGTCATTTCACCCATCGCACTCATCTCGAATCGATCTTGCATCACCTTTTCAAATTCCTTGCACAGCTTATCATCGGTAGAACCAAAGATAATGTCATCGACATACACTTGTACCAACAGAAGATCTTCACCTTTTTCCTTGATGAAGAGGGTACAATCGATCAAACCCCGTCTAAACCCATTGCCCAGCAGGTAGGTAGACAGTGTTTCATACCAGGCCCGAGGTGCTTGATGAAGACCATATAATGCCTTGTTAAGTAGTAAAACCCTGTCAGGATGTAATGGATCTTCAAACCCCGGTGGTTGCTCGACATATACTTCCTCTTCGACTACTCCTTGTAGAAAAGCACTTTTAACATCCATCTGGTACACCTTGAATTTCTTAAAGGATGCGTAGGCTAGAAAGATTCTAATAGCCTCCAGACGAGCAACAGGTGCATACACTTCATTGTAGTCAATACCTTCAATCTGACTGAAGCCTTGAACAACTAACCTTGCTTTGTTTCGGACAACAATCCCACGGTCGTCCTTTTTGCACTTAAACACCCAGCGAGTTCCGATCTTCTTGTAGTTGTCGGGCCTGTCAACCAATTTCCATACGCCCAACTTCTCAAACTGCTGAAGTTCTTCTTGCATGGCTTCCACCCATGAATCATCTTTCAATGCCTCCTTCCAAGATCTAGGCTCTTCTTGGCTAACATAGCAGGCGAAAGACCAATCATTTTGTTGTCCCGATTCTCATATCTCAGCATACAAGCCAGCATTTTCGTTATTTCTGATTTGATTCCTTGTCCTTACACCACTGAGAACATCACCTATAATATTCTGCTGAGGATGAATGTTATGAATTCGGGTTTCAGAAACTGGAGTAATTTCAACATTTGACCTCAAGTTATTGATATTTAAATTCCCGATATCATTCCGAAGCTGTTGAGTTGTAGAAGATGATGCATTTTCTTCTTGGATAATTGGCGCAGACACTGGATCCGTTGCTTTTGAAGTACCTTGAACCGGACGCAGTGCTTCACCATCATTTGCATCAACATACTCCTCATCTTCCGATGACAAATTGTAATCAACAGCATCATTAAACACCTCATTTGAAACGAGATTGTTGACAGAAGAAGATGCTTGTGAGTCAACAATGATTGGACGAGCTAACTGAGAGCCAGTCGCATTCTCGCTTTCAGACAACATTTGAGCAATTGCATTATCATCATCAAATGTTGGCAGATTAAATGAGTCGAAAAGACCATCATAGTCGAACATCCATGGATCACCAGAAGGCTTCGGAGGATTAGAATATCTTTGGACTCTTACTTCACCCCATTCTTCAATTTTGGTAGTTAAGTTCCATACTCGCAGATTAGGAGTAGCATACCCAAGGAAGTAACCTTCGATAGCTTTGGCACCAAACTTCCCATCAGGATCAATCATGGTACATGGTGCACCAAAAGGTTCTAGATATTCCAAGTCAGGAGTCTTCTTGTGTAGGAGTTCGAAGCACGTTTTCCCATGTCTTTTCACTGTGAGAACCCTGTTTAACGTGTAGCAAGCCGAGGCAACAGCTTCAGTCCAGAATCGAACTGGAAGCTGAGACTCAACCAACATGGTTCTTGCAGTCTCAATTAAGGTTCTGTTCTTTCTTTCAGCGACTCCATTTTGTTGTGGCGTGTACCGAGAGCTGTATTCATGAAGGATTCCTTTTGCAGTGCAAAACTCATCCATAACCCTGTTTTTGAACTCGGTACCGTTGTCGCTTCGAATTCGCCTCACCTTTAGATTATACAGATTTTCTAACAAGGTGATCAAATTCTTCAGAATTTCTGGAGTCTCGCTCTTGTGGACCATGAAGTCAACCCATGAAAATCTTGAATAGTCATCAGTAACTACCAAGCAGAAAACTTCTCCGTGCACACTCTTGTGTTTGACTGGGCCAAAAAGGTCCATATGCAAACGCTCGAGTGGCATGTTGACAGTGTTAACCTTCTTCAATGGATGTGATTTCTTGATCTGCTTCCCTTTCTGACACGGCACACAGACATCTTGAAGTTGAAAGTTCTTCACATTGACACCTCTCACCAAATTGTTTTTGACAAGGTGATTCATTTTTCTGAGGTGAATATGACCCATCCGTCTGTGCCAAGAGATCGTCTCCTTTTCAGTGGCTTTTGAAATAAAGCAAGTAACTTGTTTTGACTGAGTTATTGCTTGGCTCATATCAAGGACATACAAATCATTAACTCTTGGTGCTGATAAGAGAATCCATTCAGCGGGAATCTTGAATCCTGGCTTTAGCACATAGCAACCGGCATCATCAAAATGCACGGTGAACTTCTTGTCACAGATCTGAGAAACACTCAGGAGATTGTGATCCAACTGTTGCACATAATTGATTTTGTCGAAACTCACAATTCCATTTGAGATCATTCCCTCGCCGGTGATATACCCTCCTTTGTCTCCAGCAAACGCAACATATCCTCCTCTTATACTTCGCACATCGAAAAGAAGACGATAGTCGCCCGTCATGTGCCTGGAAGCCCCACTATCAACAATCCAAAGACTATTAATAGTTCCTCCTGGAGCCGCCTGCACATGCAACTAAAATATCAGTTTGAGAGGGGGACCCAAGCCTTTGTGGACTTGGGTCGTCCTTGATCATCAAGGAAAGTGATTTCAATCACTTGATGATTAGGAAATAGAACCTCTGGTGCTCCCCCTGACTGAATTACCTGTTTTTGTTTCCAAGCTTGTTGTCCCTTACCAGTATTTGAATTAATTGTTTTTGCATTTACTGGTTTTACAGTTGTGGATTTAGCTTGTACAGGTTTTTCTTCTTTGACCTCTGATTTTAAGGCCTTCTCAATTACCTTTTGGTTCTTTTGTTTTAACTTCTTTTCCCTTTCTTTCAAGACACGTGGGTCTTGTTTCGGGGAAACCGGTTGTTTTTGTTAATTGGTTTCTTGGGGAGCACTCGTTTTTCCTTTCAACTTTTGCAGGTATGGGCAGTATCTTACAATGTGCCCAACTGTGCCACATTCAAAACACATTCTCCGCTCTACAAACCTCGGAGAAGCATGTTGATGACCAGACGGAGAACCAGACACTGAACTTTGTGATCTAGATGTGCTTGGACCTAAGTCACATCCATTGGTGTGTTGGGTATAATTGTTCTGATCATTTCGTTTTAAAATTCTAACTTGTTTTACAAAATCAATGTTAGATTTATTTTGAAATGTTTCAAGTTTGTCCGTACCCTTGGATCCAACAAAGTTCACTTTCTGTTCTCTTTTCTTAACAGGAGCTCTTTTGTTTTGCACCTTTTGCTGTTGAACCTTAGGTTGCTCAACCTTAGATTGTTGAATTTTAGGTTGTGCAGCCTTACGTTGAGTAGCCTTAGACTGTTCAGCTTTAGGTTTTTGAACCTTTGGTTGTTCAGTCTTAGGCTGCTGAACTTTAGGTGCTTGGACATTCTTGTTCTGAGCCTTCTTTCCCTGTACCTTACCCTTTCCGGAGTTGACTTGTTGTTTTCGCTCAATTGGTAGTTTTTGGTTTCCGTATTGTTTTCTAATTTGTTCACACGGAATTGGATCACATTGAGTGACTGTTACTTTTCCACCTTTGTTCCCCAAAAACTTATCAGTACATCCTTCAAAAATTTGCTCAATTAAATCTTGATTTACATTTTTAATTGGAAAATCTTTGTCAGAGTAGATTTTGCTATCTCCTTTGAGCGTATACAACAAGTTATTCCCTTCAGAGCTAACTACAAGGGATTCCATTGCTTTTGATATTTCAGTCTTACTCGGTTTCACTGGTGGATCACACAGAATGTGATTCTCGATAGGAATATCTGTTGTAACCGAGTTAGACTGTTGTTTCACAATTTCTTCAGATTCATCATCCGAAGAATCAGCATCCTCAATAATGGGAGGACTCTGTTCCTTAACACATGATGAATCTGTCACGTTCTCAGATTCTGATTGACCTGAGGATGATGTACCAGTTGTGAACCCGAGGCCTCCTGCAAAGTCATCTAGACCGAGTGGCACAGTAGGTTCAAAACGGGGCATATCCTCGTCATCAGGCAACTTGGAGTAATTGTGATTCATCGGGGGAAGGCATGATTTGTAACCAATACATTTTGCATCCCCCTTTTTCCTTTGAACATCAATAATGTGATCCAAAACATAGCGGGAATTGGAATAGCTTTCCAATTTCTGCTTGATTGTTTCACATTCGCATCGAGCTGTAGCTAACTCTACCATTTGTTTTTCAATTGTGTCAATTAGATTATTGTTTGCATGTTGTTTTCTCAAAACAGCCTTTTGTAGTTCAGAAACATCATGTTTTAATGACGCAATTGTTGCTTTAAACTCCTTTTCATTTCTGGTTAAAAACAAGTTAGCTTCAGTTGCTTTAGAAAGATCAACAATCAATTCTTGATTGTGTTTGTGTGTGATTTCAAACAGACTTTCCTTTTCTGCATATTCTAAACATTTAGCACATTCAACAGACGCAGAAATAGAGTCAGAGTTAGAATCACATACCTGAGAGGTTTGACCTTCTACATGAGCCATAAAGGCTGTATGAAAAGAAAAAGATCCGTCTTCAGAGAAAAATTGAGAAAGCTTCTCGGAAGTTCCAGCAGATTTCTGGCAAAGAATAGATCTCCTCTTGCATAATGCTTCAGCATCAGCCAAGAGCTCATCAACCTCCAAATCTAAAGCATCACTTGATAAATCACCAGCATCAAGTGATTCCCCATCCATGCTCCCACTATAACCCGAGCTATCTTCATCTTCCGAAGATTCACCAGCAGACACGGGTTCAACTACCTTTTCAACCACTTTAGCATAACACGCTGTTCCACCACCATTTCCTCCTTCTCCAAGCTGAAGATTCCAGTTGCAAATCTCATCAGCTTGAACCACTAACCCTCTGTGGGGATTAGTGTTTGTGGATCCAGATGTATTTCCTCCCACGGGAACTATTTGTCTGTCAGAATTGTTGTTCTGTTGTTGTTGAGGCTGTCTTTGATTCCTGAAAGGATTCTGATTGCCTTGCTTAGATGGCTTCTGACATTCCCGCTTGAAATGACCCTTTTCACCACAGTTGAAGCAGGTGACAGCATTCTTATCAAAACCATACTTGGTGTTGTTGTTGCTTTCCAAGTTGGTTCTCCCCGTCCTTTCCATAAACTCCTTTGCTCTTCGAATTGCACTAGCAAGCGCCCATTTGATATCCATCATCTCAAACTCTTCTTTATCCACTTGTTGATAATCTTCATTGGTTAGATTGATATTCCCAATGTGACCTGCAACTAATCCACAATAAGCACTAACCAAGGTATTCAACATCTCCATATGCTCCTTGGCTATCTCAACAGTGACTTTGGAAAAGTTGGAAGTGTCTAATCTGACTGTGTTCGGATTTGAAGTGGCTTGAAAGTTTGAAGAGTTTCCATAAAACCCTTGCTGTTGCGGTTGTTGTTGCTGAGCTCTGCTTGGGTCTAAGAAAGGCGGTGGTGTGAATTGCTGAGCTGTCTGTTGTTGTTGTTGTTGAGAAGAAGAATCTGGTCTTGAATACATCATCGTGTATGCTGAAGGATCAAACTGATTCGTTGTGGAAGATCCTGTGTTTGAGATGAAAGCTGTTTGAAGCTTAGCATGCTGAGAGGCTGGCTTTTCTCCACTAATACCACCTGCAATCCCAAAATACATCTCTGGATTCTGAGGAGTTATTGTTCTTTTTGCCTTTAGCTTTTCTTCTACATCTTTGTTCTCCAATTTCTGAATTAGCTCATAAACGGTGATTGTGTCCAGAACACCGTTTTCTTTGAGAATCTCAAGATAACCGCTCCATTTTGCTGGTAAGCCATCAGCAAATCTCTTCACCATTTCTTGTGGAGTGGCAGTGACTCTGAAGGCAAACATTTCACTCAACAGATGATGGAATCTTGTAGATAATTCTGCCAAACCCTCGTTCTCCATACACGTGAAACCCTCAAACTCTTTCTTCAGTAGCTCTTGCTTGATCTTCCTCGATTGAGCGTTTCCTTCACATCGTAACGTGAGCATATCCCACAAGCTTTTAGTAGTTGTACAGTAAACGAACTGGTGGTATATGTCTCTGTGAAGAGCTTGCGTGAGAATCATGAATGCTTTCTTTTCCAACTCAAATTTCTTCTTATCATCATCAGACATTGTGCTGTAAGTTTCTGGATTCGATCCTGCAACTTCCAACTCATTTTCAAATGGAGTGAAGAAACACATCCATAGATCTTGACCTTGCCCCTGAACATAAGTTCTTAGCCTTTCTTTCCACCATCCCCAATCATTGATGTGATTAAGCTTTGGCGGTTTTGTGCTTGTACCAGTTTCACTTTCGTTCTGCATCATTGCTTGAATGATGCTGCTTTGATTTGTGACCAATGCCCATTGATTTGCAGTTATCATTGCAGCTTGAGGTGGGGCAATAGCCTGCATCCATGCAGTTTTGTTGAACTCTGGCGCAGATTGCGTTGCTGATGATTGCGTAGCTGATAATTGTGGAGTCAAAGTTGTTGTAGTCCACGTGGATGGATCCCACTGACCGTTTGTTCCCATTTTATAAAAATTAATATATTAAGTGAAAATTGATTTAAAATTTGAAAAATTAATTTTCACAAACTATGTTAAACTGTTGAAGAGAAACAAACATCCGAAAGATCAAGGATCGAAAGACCTGAAAAATACAACTGAAAAACACAACTGTTAATCTTAAACAAATAAGGAACGAAGGATAAACACTTGTTCGAAAGATAGACACTTGTTCGAAGGATAGACACTTGTTCGAAGGATCAAAAGTGTTCGAAAGATCACTGTTGAGTTTCGAACAATAACTTCGAAAGATTCTCCTACACGAAGGATCCTTATCTTTCGAAATGTAATAGTAGCTCGAACGATGTATCCTTCGAAAAGATTCCTTGGCTCGAAAGATAGATCACAGGCTTCGAAAGATGTTCGAAGGTTGGGTATCTGTCGAACCTCCTTGATCAAAAGATAATCTTTCGACTTCGAAGGATATCTTTCGATGATATCTGACACACTGACACAAAGTTGATAGGTTGGTGAGAAAGGTGATGGGTTGGTGCACGACTTTCACCAACTCAGATTTGACCTTTTGAAATATTGCCCAAAAAGGAAGGCTTCTTATCCAGAAACCAGTACCGGAGTTTAGCCGGAATATTGGCCGGAAATTAGCAAACCTTTTAGAACAAGATTTTTAAGTTACCCAAACCTTCCCTTAACACACCCGGTTAGTTTAGAACACGTTTTAAAGGCTAAAAAAGCAAGAAACACACTAAAAACGGGTGCTAAACCAAGTGAGTTTTGTCCAAACACTTCCAAAGTCTTGTACAAACCCGGTTTTAACAAGGAAAAGAGCCACGGCTCTGATACCACTTGTAGGTCCCTCGGAGGTTGAGGATAAACCTAATCCTTGTTATGTTTAACACTCTAGCAAGTGCGGAATCCAAGCTAGAGTGCAAACCGACAGTTTAGATGAAAGCACAAGTTACAAAGAGAAAGAGTAGACACGCAATATATCAAAGTTTTCTCTTGTATTTCAGTGGACACGGTTACAACCCTTGACCAAACTGAAATGCTCTCTACAAGACCTTGGTTCACTCACATGCACTATCAACAACACATGAAAGACTTCTGTGAACTGAACCCATACATGGGTATATATACCCGAAACAGACTACATGCTCGAAGGATATGATAATCTGGTCGAAGGATCATCTATCGACCAGAATATCTTCCGCAGGATTCCGAAGGATCCATACATACCTCGAAGGATGATATATCCTTCGAGGTCCATATGTATCCATCGAAGGCTATCTTTCGAGGTCATCGAAGGATACAAAACATCCTTCGATGACATCCTTCGAAGCACACATAACTTACCACTAAGTGTTGACTGTTTGGCTAAGTCAAACCAGGAGGATGGTTGACTTGGTCAAACATACAGTCAAACACATATACACACCAAACACAAGACGTAAACAAGACTAACAAAAGACATCGTTTTATACATTACAAAATACAGACAAAGTACAGACACAAGTGCACCAACATAACTTGAGTCGATCGTTAAACCAACGTTGTAAGAAAGTTTGTTTGTCCAGAAAAGGTTTTAAGTTTTAAATAACTTTATAAAAATTTTGCTTTTACAAAGAAATTTTAACAATATGACAAGATGGTGTCAAGCCCCACATGGCACTTTTTCACGAACGTTTAAACAATATGACTATAACACTTATATATAGGAACTACCAGCGTATCCACCATGTTTAGTTATATTGCCTCCGTCCCGTGAAGCGATGTCATGCGTACCGACATGGTACAGATAGATTTTCGATCCCTCGGTTCCAAATGATGAATGGTTGGACCCAGTTCCAACGATTGCGAACGTCGAGGTGGCGCGAGTGTCGAGTGCGAAGTGAGAGGGTGGTAGGCGAAAAACGAGAGCGATAAACTATAAGCAATAAACACCAAGCGATAAGCGAGGAGCGTTAGGCGAGTGACATGCGAAGAGCGAAAAAACGGAAAGCGACAATCGATACACGTCAAGCGAAAAGCGATACGCGATACACAGTAAGCGGACAGTGAACAGTGATACACGAACAGCGGTGAGTGATAAGCGATACATAAATACCGAAGAGCGATAAGTGATGCACGATAGGCGAAAAGCGAATCAGTGAAAAGTGGTAAGCGATAGCGTTAAGCGTTAAATCACCAATAGATAGCGTTTGCGATGCAACAGCGAGTGTGTGATTGCGTGCGCGTAGACTTACGAAAAAGTCTATCGATCACGCGTTAGAGATGCGATGAGATGTTACGCCTTGCGATTGAGTTTAGCGTGTCGAAATAATCACAATAGTATAAAAGCGTCTAATAACGTTCAACACCGCATGGCATTTTCTTCACAAGACTTCGGTTAGCATGGCGAAGCACTTATATATAGGAAGTAACCAGCAGCGTATCCACCATGCTTCAACCACACGCCTCTGCCCCGTGAATAGTTGTCACACTTGTCGACACGGTTAAGACGCTTATATATAGGAAGTACCAGCGGCGTATCCACCACGCTTAACCATGCCTTTAACGTTATGGCATCATTGGAACTTATTACGATCTCCATGCACTTACCAAAATAATCTCGTGTGCACCCGTGATTAAGTTGTTCCTTGCATGTTTAGCGGAACTCATTTCAAGGACGTATAGTGGGGGTAAAACACATTATATAGTGATATAGTATATAGTATTAGTATTATCGTGTTGTGCGATCTTTAGACCAAGTGCAAAAGTGAGGGAGGGAGGGAGAGAGAGAGAGAGTCAATGTTGCTACGAACAAAATAGAATAACTACACAAAAGTTTTCATCGAAATATAACTTCAGTACAACATTATGCTATGCCTGATTGGCGGTCGGTGTTGTAGACTCCTGCTGAGATCGCGGTTGCTGCTGGTGGTGCAGACTGCGTTGGCGGTGCGGAAAGTACTAGCGTGACTCAAGTTCGAGGCCCTGTGCGGCAGTGATGGGTATGGTGACCAAGACAGTTGCAGTTTGCGCAATAGCGACAATCGACTTCTGCCTGGTTGTGGTAGGTACATTTGAAACAAAGGGGATGAGTTCCGGTGTAGGCGCGCTTCGAGTGAACTGGAACTGCTTGGAGAGGTTCTGGTTGTGACAGTTCAGTTGTTGAAGAGTTTGGGCTCGAGGTCTTTCGTTTGCGGCTGAGCTGAGCTTCTGAGGCGATGCGGCGTTGTTGGAGGATTCGTCTGAGGATTCTTTAGAAGAATTGTTGAAGGAATCGTCAGAAGAATCGTCGGAAGTATCAATGATGATTGCTTGATGAGCCTGTTTGACAGAATTCTTGGAGAAGAATCCTTCCATGACTCGTTTGTCGTTGATTTCTGCGGCTAAGCGGTAGGCTTCTTCGATGGTAGCAGGTCTTGCAGCTTCGACAAAATCGCCCACACACTCAGGCAAGGCACGGATGTATTTCTTGATAGTCTTTTCTAGAGCGTCGACTTGACTTGGGCAGATGATGCTAAGCTGTTTGAACCTTGCTGTGAGGCCAGCATTGTCACCTTCGACTTGCTTGATTTCCCAAAATTCGTTTTACCAACTGGTTTTTGGCACCACACTTCTTCATTTCCTCTTTAAAGGTATTCTCATTGAAGCATGCGTGCTGCGCGTCGCGAATGAGAGCTTCGAGGTCGTTTTGGGCATGGACATCACGAACACTATACGCATAGCTTCATCGACTGAGAGCATCAGCCACGACGTTTGCTTTGCCTGGGTGGTAGCGTATCTCACAATCGTAGTCGTTGAGAAGTTCAACCCATCTGCGTTGGCGCATGTTCAGTTCTTTCTGGTTCAAGATGTGTTGTAGGCTCTTATGGTCGGTGAAGACCATACACTTAGTACCATAAAGGTAGTGTTGCCAAATCTTCAACGCAAAAACAACTGCACCGAGTTCAAGATCGTGGGTAGTGTAGTTCTTCTCCTGGACTTTGAGTTGTCGAGATGCATACGCGATAACCTTGTCTCGTTGCATAAGGACACAACCAAGACCCAGATTAGAGGCATCACAATAAATAAACGAAATCGTCGTTTCCGTCGGGAAGGGTAAGGACAAGAGCGTTGCAACGCATCGCCTGAGGGTCTGAAAGGCCCTCCTGTTTGGGACCCCAAACAAAAGGTTTGTCCTCCTGAATCAGGGCGGTGAGAGGTACGACGGTTTTAGAAAAATTAGTGATAAATCGACGGTAGTAGCCCGCCAATCCAAGGAATGAACGGACTTCAGATGGGTTCTTTGGCATAATCCAACCCTTAACAGCTTCTATCTTTTTGGGATCGACATGAATTCCTTGACTGTTAACAATATGACCGAGTAATTGAACCTCTTCGAGCCAAAATTCACACTTGGAGAACTTGGTATAGAGGCGGTTTCCTTGAAGAAGTTCGAGAACTAATCGAAGATGCTGCGCGTGTCTGGCTCTCGACTTTGAGTAGATAAGAATATCATCGATAAACATGATGATGAAACGATCCAGGAAGGGTTTGCACACACGGTTCATCAAGTCCATGAAGACCGCTGGTGCGTTCGTGAGACCAAAAGGCATGACCACGAATTCGTAATGGCCATAGCGAGTACGGAAGGCGGTTTTCGGAATGTCTTTATTTTGTATACGCAACCGATGATAGCCAGAACGTAGATCGATCTTGGAGAAACACGTAGTGCCTTGGAGTTGATCAAATAAGTCGATGATTCGGGGGTAGTGGGTAACGGTTCTTGACACTAAGCTTGTTGAGTTCCCTATAGTCGATGCACCTTTGGAACGATCCGTCTTTCTTTTTCACAAAAAGGACAGGTGCGCGTCAAGGCGATGTGCTAGGGAGAATGAAGCCTTTATCAAGCAAATTCTAGAGTTGGCTAGACAATTCACGCATTTCGGACGGTGCAAGGCGATAGGGAGCTTTAGCGACAGGTGCAGCACCTGGAATAAGGTTAATACGAAAGTTGATATCACGAGTAGGGGGCAGACCGAGTAAATCGTCTAGAAATACAGTAGGAAAATCACGAACCACAAGTACTTCTTTCATCGTCTTCTTTTCCTCCTCCGCTACTACAATGTGGGCTAAGAAAGCGGTGTATTCCTTGTGCAAGTACTTGCTTGCTTGGATACACGACATCAGTTTCAATTCCTTCGAGAGTATTTCGCCGTAAACACATAATTGATCACCGTTTGAAAGGGAGAAACGAATCATCTTTTTGAAACAAACGACTTCGGCATGGTTTTCGCGAAGAAAGTCCATGCCTACTATGACATCGAAACTACCAAGCTGCATAGGGATAAGATCGATCGAGAAAACGTGATTGTTGAGTGTGAGAGTACAATCATGCAGAACAGAACTGATGGTAACGGTTCTTCCGGTGGCAACTTCTACGTCGAAGGTCGTTGGGAGATTAGCGCGTTTACGTTTTAAAAGCTTTTCGAATTCTAACGACACAAAACAGTTATCGGCTCCAGTATCCAATAAGCAAGAAGCATAAATACCGTTAACAAGGAACGCACCATTGACAACATTGTTGTCAGTCTGAGCCTGGCGGACATTGATGTTGAAGGTTCTTCCGCGGGCTGCTTGCTGTGGCTGTTGTTGTTGCTGCTGCTGTTGTGGTTGTTGCTGCTGTGGTGGCGGTTGTTGTTGCGGCTCTTGTTTCACAACACGCTAAGGGCAGACATTTGCAAAGTGATTCGGGTCACCACAAGTGTAGCAAGCTCGTGCATGAACAGCGGGTGCAGGAGCTACTTGGTTGACCTGAGGGGCAGGAAGTTGAGCTGGTGGTGCTGTAAGAGCTTGAGGGGTTTGCTATTGGGGGCCTGTGCGGCAGTGAGCAGTGAAGTGCCCATAGATGTTGCAATTTACACAGAAACGACAGTTTACCCCTGTTGGGTGATGATAGGTGCAAGTAGGGCATAAAGGGTGAGTATCAGTATACGCACTCTTAGCAGGCGGTGCGTTGGTGGTAGCAACTTGACGGTTCTAGTTATTGGGCGGTGCTGTGACTACCGCGTTGTTCTTGCTGGAGTTCCTTCGCTTGCAGCTTTGACAACTAGACTTTGAACCTTGAGATGCTGCAGATTCAGTGCTGGGTGTAACATTTGTGCTTGTAATCATTGTGAACAGTTCAATTATCAATAAAACAATGTTATTTTATCCCAATGTTTGTTTGGTTGTGTTTCACATTTTTCATGTTTTGACTTTTGTTCAATTTCAAACTCTACATCGCTTTCTGGAGAATTATACGCAAATTGGTGCGTAAACGTACTCAGTTTAATGCGAAAAACACTCCGGAACACCGACATATACTCAACATACCTTAAGTAACCTTTACATAACTTAGAAATAAGTTTTGAAGGCTTTGGTATGGCAAAAACAAGTTAATTCGCTTACAGGGACGAAACTTGACAAACTGCGAAAGTATGCCAATTTGAACTGTAACAAACATTCTGGAACATGTCCATAAGTTAAACATACCTTAAATATCCTTTACATAGCTTAGAAATAGGCTTTGAGGGGTTTGGTATGCTAAAACAAACTTTTGGATCATTTAGGGGCTAAAAGTGTCAAAAAGTGCACAAGTTTGCACTTTCGCGCATAACTTACGTCCTGAATACATCCGGACACCCAAAAATTTATGTAAGCATCCTTATATTATGCCTTAGTGTTTGGCATGAGAAAATCCATTCGTCGCGTCATTTGGATCGTTTTTCGCGCTTATGTGCATTCCGTCGTAATTAACCGAACATCGCGATCGTACGGCCAAACGAACCAACATCCGACATATTTTTTGAGCATGTTTCATGTCCACAATGTTTAGGCATCATTTTAGGGCCTTAAAGTTGGCTTTATGGGCCTTAGAAGTGTCGGAAATGGCTTAAACATGCAACAGGGACCAAAACTGCCATTTCTGAAAGTATGTGCAGATTAGACATGCCCAGGCGGCCCGCCTGAGTTTTTTCTGATCTTGACGCGGGCCGCATGGCCCCTACAGTTGCAGAAACTTTGTTTTCTTGCAAAACTTGGCCTTTCAAACACTCCAAAGGGCAATGCCCTTTCGCCATCTCTGGGGTTAAGGTCATTATAAGGCACCACAACTTTGCGACAAGTGTACGGCTTGGATCGTGGCACGATATTCAAGAAACGATCCTAACGGCTTTACTTTTCCTATAAGTACCCCCCCCCCCCTTTGGTTAAAACCCACAAAAATCTGATCTAAAGCTCTAAGTTGGAACCTTTGTTTCATACCTGAGCTATTTTGATCTAGATTAGCATTCGGGGACCCTTCGTAAGTGTTCTTTCGTTCTTTTAATCGCTTTCTAGTGCTAAAGTCAGACTTTGTTTGACTTTCTACGTTGATCAGCCTATGGTCAACACGAAGTTCATTGGAACTTCATAACGTGAGCGTGATCACGATGGTTATAGTCCGTAGTGACTATACCTACTGATTACCACGTTATCTAGGCTTAGTGACGAGTCGTAGTTTCGGCCAAAATGTGCATTCTTGCGTATTTTGTAACCAAACTACTCGTGAGCATCAAAGCCGTTAGTTTTGATGCCAAACCTATTTTCTAAACTTAGTTAAGCATGTTTTAACATGCTTAGCTCGTCACTTTTAGTATAGTGTTTATATAGGGTCGTAAGGTAAGCGATCTAAACCATCACTTATACTTTCGAACCCGACCCATTTGGTCGATCATTAGGATCCGACCAAACACATTAGGTGACCATAGCTATAACCTTCCGAGGTTATACCTTATGGCCACGATGTTAGGCGTTCCAAACGCGTTCTACGCGAACGACGCGTTAAGGTAGCATAAGCTACCTAAACGGGTCGTAAGCACTTAGGTTAGGTTTCATTTTAGTATGTAGGCTTTGTTAAACCATATTACACGAGTCTCCATACTCGTTTGGTTTACGAACCCGCATACTATCCGATCCTTCCGATTTTGGTCCGGTATATTAACATAGCTACCTATTAGGTGCCGTTTGATATTCCGTGATCTCTAGCGTTGTGTGATTATTACACAAGAACATCAAAGCAATCTCAGGTGAGTACATTGAACCCCTCTTTTACTGTTTTCCAAACTGTTTTGGGGTGAAACACATGTGCCTACTTGTTACTTTCATGCTTTCCATGTTTTCACATCATATACCTGTTATGTTCGTTAGCACATTATAGTATATGATTTCATTACGTATCATGCTATGTATGCCCATTGTGTGCGTACTTAGTACATTGTTTTACATTACATTTCATGCTATGTATGCCCATTGTGTGCGTACTTAGTACATTGTTTTACATTACATTTCATGCTATGTATGCCCATTGTGTGCGTACTTAGTACATTGTTTCATCATTACATTTCAGGCTATGTATGCCCATTGTGTGCGTACTTAGTACATTGTTTCACAATACATTTCATGCTATTTATGCCCATTGTGTGCCTACTTAGTACAATTGTTTACATCACATGCCTTCATCTTGGTATGACATTTGGTTTGTTTAACATGGAACAATACATTCATTAACATTAGCTACACCATTCGTTAGTAGGTAGTGGTACCATAGGAATTGACAACTCCCATTCCTGAAATCCTGGGTTTGTTTGGATTGGAAGAAATGACCGAATTCGATATACATAACTTAGATAAACCTTTAATTTGTTTAAGGGTTTATCGCCACAGTCTCAAGGCTTGAATGTATGCATTTTCACAATAGCGCGTAAATGTCTGTATCAGTATAGCATGCATTGTTCCACAAAACATAACGTTGATTTAAACCATGTTTTACTTCAACACCTTGTTTTGTGCATTTTACATATGGTTTAGTTGATACACTTCACTTACCATACATGATATATTTTGAGTACACAATACATGATCTACATTAAACATAGACATTTGACATTGATATACACATTTGGTGGTTTACACTGAACATAGACATATCGATATGGTTTACACAATAACACTTGACAATTGATTTATACATGAACAATTTACATGGTGGTTGGTTTGGGTAAATGGTTTGAGTAACGTGGCGTATGTAATATGGTACAAACATGGTGGATACGCCGCTGGTACTTCCTATATATAAATGCTTGTATAATATTACATATCGTAGCGTTATCTAAATCATTTCAGTTTAGACATATTACATTTCACACAAATAACATATTCTTCACAAGACCTTATTTTTACAAACAACTTATCTTATACAAAACTCATTTTATTAGGTTATTCATTTAACCTTACATTTCATTTATACATATCATCTGAACTTATCGTTTTTCATACGATTTCCAAAACAAAACAAATTACAAGGTTCATGACTGACTGTTATTAAACGTTTTCTTTAAACACAAGTCATGAATCCATTTTCACTAAACCTATGTATCTCACAGGCATTTTTATGCTGACGTACCTACTTTCACATGTGTTTTCAGGAGCTATCGTGTAGGATGACAATTGTGACACTAGGGCGGACCTCTGCCTTAGAGACTAAAAATAAAGATAGACTTAGTTAATAATGTTATAAACTCTTTATTTCCTGTTTGAAGACAATGTAACACGTGTGTTGATAAATAAAATGTAACTTTGATTTCCATGGTTATGAAACAATTAATTATGTCCCAACACTCCCCGGTGTTTCCGCCGCGGTTGCATGTTATACGCGGCCGGGGTGTGACATAAGAGTTGGTATCAGAGCCAATGGTTATAGGGAATTAGGTTATTAGTAATACTTTGACCTAGACTATAACTTTCTAGGACCCTAACACAAGTTATCTTGTGTTTAGATTTTAAAACATGCACATCACCTATCCTTAGGTGATAACCACAACGGGAACTTCGATTCCGAATCCGCTTTGAAAATTAATCGTCTGTTCAAGGATGATTGATTACTAGGTTTTGAACCCTCTGTTATATGGTTTTGAACCCTTTTGAATTTTCAAAAATCTCGTCAAGGTTTTCGGGTTTTAATAGTGTGAACACGTGCGAACTGGAAGAGTGAATGCCTGCACCCTGAGTTTTCTGTCTAAGGCTAGAGTGTTCGTACAAATCCACATAACCGGACCAGTCACTCTTACCTGGGAACTCTTGGGGTGAGTGTTCACTTATAGGCGAACATGTCTTCGCGATACATTATTTTTGACCCACTTACTTTGACTAGACATTTCGTGTCGCTTGTTTGTTTTGCGATGCGTAACCACCATCTTTGCTTTTGTTGATTTTGCTTCATGTCATTCTCTTCATCCAATCATCTCACTCGTTTCCTTTCATGTTTTTCCTCTTTTAGAATGCCTCCTCGACGCGAACACCAGATAGCAACTGCCGAGCTGGCAGAAATTATTGCGCTGCAGATGGCTGCTCAATTCCCAAATCTCTTTGCTCAATGGAACCAAGCCAACAACAACAACAATGGTACATGCAATTTCAAGAATTTTAACTCAGCTAAACCACTCAAGTTTAGTGGTTCTGAGGGAGCAACTGGGCTTCTTCAATGGTTCGAGAGCATTGAGAATACTTTTCGCCACGTTCAGTGTCCGGATAATCGCAAGGTCGAGTTTTCTTCGAGCGTGTTTCAGAAGAGGGCTCTTACATGGTGGAATGGAGTAATGAGAGACCGTGGTGCAGACGTTGCTCTAGCACAGACGTGGGCTGAACTAAGAGCTCTTATGATGAGGGAGTTTTGTCCTCGTCATGAAAAACGAGCGTTGGAGAAGGAGTTTGATGATTTGAAACAAGATAGTGGCGAGCACAGGGCATATACTGATAGGTTTGAGGAATTGATTCTGCTTTGCCCGACTATGGTCGCCCCACTCGACAAGGCTATCGAAAGGTACATCGACGGCCTGCCTGACTTGGTACAAGACATTATCACTGGTAGCAACCCTACCACACTCCGTCAGGCAATCGAGTTATCAGCGACACTGACTGAGTCACGGATTCGAAAGAATAAATTAAACAGGAAGGGTGACAAGGGCAAGAAACAGTCGTCTGACAAGGAAGATAGCAAGAAAGGTCAAAACAAGAAGGGAAAGGATTCTGGTTCCTCAAGGGGGTCAAGGAAGCGTAAGGCTTCCCAAAATTTTGCGGTCACTGCTCAGGTTAACCAGGCAGCTCCCAACCAACCCGCACAGCCTCCAGCAAAAAAGCCCTATTCAGGGAATGCACCTTTGTGCAATAGATGCAACAGTCACCATCAGCCGCAACATCAGTGTCGTTTCTGTACTAACTATGGGAAGTCAGGTCATCTTGCCGATGTTTATCGGTTTGCTCAAAATCGCGCAGTTCAGAACCCTGCTCAACAAGTTGCTCAGCCTCCTGCTCAGCAACAGGGTCAGGCTGCACGACCAAACTACCTACCAGGTGCTTGTTATAACTGTGGGGATCTGACCCACTACAGAAACCGGTGCCCAAGGCTAGCAAACTAGAACCAGAATCAGAATCAGGCTCAGGCTCGAGGGCGAGTCTTCAACATGAATGCTCAAGAGGCACAAGCAGACAATGAAGTGGTGAACGGTATGTTCTTTATTAATAATCAGCCTGCATCTGTTCTTTTTGATTTGGGTGCCGACAAGAGTTTTGTGTCATTGTCTTTTGAGCCAATGCTTCGCGTGTCTAGAACGAAACTAGGTAAACCTTTGACAGTAGAGGTTGCTAATGGTGAACCCATTGTTCTTGATTCTGTTCTCCGCAACTGCCAGTTGAACCTTAACGACCATATTTTTCCTATTGACCTCACGCCAATGCAACTTGGAAGCTTCGACGTTATTGTGGGTATGGATTGGTTATCTAAGCATCACGCAGAGATAGTTTGTTCTGAGAAGATTGTTCGTGTGCCGCTGTCGACAGGCGAGATCCTACAGGTTCATGGTGAGAAGCCTGCCGGTGGTCTCAAACTCATGTCCTGTTTTAAAGCACGGAAGTATCTACGGAAGAACTACGTGGCATTTTTGGCACATGTCATAGCAGATAAGGGCAAGGGTAAGTCTATTTCAGATATTCCTGTCGTTCGGGATTATTCTGAAGTTTTCCCTGAAGAGTTACCTGGTCTACCCCTAGCACGCCAAGTCGAGTTCCATATTGATCTCGTACCTGGTGCAAATCCCATTGCCAGAGCTCCATACCGTCTTGCACCGTCTGAGATGCAAGAGTTATCTAAGCAGCTTCAGGAGCTCTCTGACAAAGGTTTCATCCGTCCTAGCTTTTCACCTTGGGGTACTCCCGTTCTCTTTGTCAAGAAGAAGGATGGATCTTTTAGGATGTGTATCGATTATTGTGAGCTTAACAAGCTTACCATCAAGAATCGATATCCCCTACCTCGCATGATGATCTCTTTGATCAATTGCAAGGCGCTTCTTATTTTTCAAAGATTGATCTGCGATCTGGATATCATCAACTCCGTGTGCATGAAGAAGATATTCCCAAGACAGCATTCCGCACTCGTTATGGACATTATGAGTTCATAGTCTCTGCAAACCTTATTTGGATAAGTTCATCATCATTTTCATTGATGACATCTTGATATATTCTAAGACGCGAGCCGACCATGAGCAACATCTCCGTCTTACTTTGGAACTCCTAAAGAAAGAGCAACTTTTCGCCAAATTCTCCAAGTGTGAATTCTGGCTTAAAGAGGTTCAATTCTTAGGACATATTATCAACGAACGAGGTATTCATGTAGATCCATCCAAGATCAGTGCGATCAAGGATTGGGATACGCCTACTACTCCTACTGAAGTTCATTCTTTTCTTCGTCTGGTGGGTTATTACCGCCGCTTCATTGAGAATTTCTCAAAGATTGCAGTTCCCCTAACTGCTCTAACTCAGAAGAACAAGCCATTTGATTGGGGAGTCAAACAAGAGGAAGCGTTTTTGACTTTGAAACAAAAGCTTTGCGACGCGCCTATCCTAACATTGCCTAAGGGCAATGATGATTTCGTCGTTTATTGCGATGCATCTAAATGAGGTCTTGGCTGCGTCCTAATGCAAAGAAACAAAGTCATAGCATACGCATCGAGGCAGTTGAAGATACATGAGAAGAACTACACTACTCATGATCTTGAGTTGGGTGCAGTTGTCTTCGCTCTTAAGATCTGGAGACACTATTTGTACGGTACAAAATGTGTGGTTTTCACGGACCACAAAAGTCTTCAACATATCTAACTCAACATGAGGCAACGACGTTGGGTTGAACTTCTAAATGACTATGACTGCGAAATTCGCTACCATCCTGGTATGGCGAATGTCGTGGCCGATGCTTTGAGTCGCAAGGAACGTACTAAGCTTCATTGTGTTCGTGTCCAATCTGTTATTCAAACCGATATCCAAGCCCGTATTTCTCAGGCTCAACAATCTTGTGTTTCACAAGGTTTAATGGATAAGGAATTTCCTTATCACATAACTCCTGCTCTAGAACTGAAGGACAATGGATCGTATTACTTCATGGACCGCTTGTGGGTCCCAAGCCAAGATAATCTTCGTACCCTGCTTATGGATGAAGCCCATAAGTCTCGTTATTCTATTCATCCTGGCTCAGATAAGATGTATAAGGATCTTCGTATTCAGTATTGGTGGCCTGGTATGAAGAAAGACATTGCCTTATATGTATCAAAATGCCTTACTTGTCTTAAGGTTAAGGCTGAACATCAGCGTCCTTCCGGTTTATTGGAGCAACCAGAGATCCCAGTTTGGAAATGGGAAAACATTACTATGGATCTCATTACTAAACTCCCATGCACAAAGAAAGGTCACGATGCCATCTGGGTAGTTGTTGATCGTCTTACTAAATCAGCGCATTTCTTGCCAATCCGTGAGGATTTTTCGGCTGACAAACTTGCTCAAATCTACGTGGATGAAATTGTAGCTCGACATGGTGTTCCTTTGAACATCATTTCTGACAGAGATGCTCGTTTCACTTCTCATTTTTGGAGAACCATGCAATCTGCTATGGGGTCCCAACTTAATCTGAGCACAGCTTATCATCCGCAAACGGATGGTCAATCTGAAAGAACAATCCAGACACTGGAGGATATGCTTAGAGCTTGTGTGATCGATTTTGGTGGTAGTTGGGATTCACATCTTCCATTGATTGAACTCTCCTACAACAACAGTTATCACTCCAGCATCAACATGGCTCCATTCGAGGCTCTCTATGGTCGAAAATGTCGTTCACCAGTCTGCTGGAATGAGATCGGGGAGGCTCAGCTTACTGGACCTGCCCTCATTTTAGAGACAACAGATAAGGTAAAGAAAGTTCGTGATAACCTTCAGACAGCTAGAAGCCGTCAAAAGAGTTACGCGGACCTAAAACGCAAGCCCTTGGATTTTCAAGTCGGTGATCGAGTATTACTTAAGGTCTCACCTTGGAGAGGTGTGATCAGATTCGGAAAGAAAGGAAAACTTGCACCTAGATACGTTGGACCATTCAAAATCGTCGAAAGAATCGGAAAGGTAGCCTACAAACTTGAGTTACCTCCTGAACTTGGAAATGTTCATCCAACCTTTCACGTGTCCAATCTCAAGAAGTGTTTAGCTGATGAGAACCTCCACATACCGCTTGACGAAATTCGTGTTGACAAAACACTGAAATTTGTTGAGAAACCGGTGGAAATCATGGAACGTGAAGTCAAGTGGCTCAAACGCAAGCGCATTCCTTTGGTCAAGGTTCGCTGGGAATCTAAGCGTGGACCCGAGTTTACTTGGGAACACGAAGATCAAATGAAGGCAAAATATCCGCATCTTTTTCCACGAGTTTCCTCTAAATAAATTTCGGGACGAAATTTCCACAAGTAGGGGAGACTGTAACATTTGTGCTTGTAATCATTGTGAACAGTTCAATTATCAATAAAACAATGTTATTTTATCCCAATGTTTGTTTGGTTGTGTTTCACATTTTTCATGTTTTGACTTTTGTTCAATTTCAAACTCTACATCGCTTTCTGGAGAATTATACGCAAATTGGTGCGTAAACGTACTCAGTTTAATGCGACAAACACTCCGGAACACCGACATATACTCAACATACCTTAAATAACCTTTACATAACTTAGAAATAAGTTTTGAAGGCTTTGGTATGGCAAAAACAAGTTAATTCGCTTACAGGGACTAAACTTGACGAACTGCGAAAGTATGCCAATTTGAACTGTAACAAACATTCCGGAACATGTCCATAAGTTAAACATACCTTAAATATCCTTTACATAGCTTAGAAATAGGCTTTGAGGGGTTTGGTATGCTAAAACAAACTTTTGGATCATTCAGGGGCTAAAAGTGTCAAAAAGTGCACAAGTTTGCACTTTCGCGCATAACTTACGTTCTGAATACATCCGGACTCCCAAAAATTTATGTAAGCATCCTTATATTATGCCTTAGTGTTTGGCATGAGAAAAATCCATCCGTCGCGTCATTTGGATCGTTTTTCGCGCTTATGCGCATTCCGTCGTAATTAACCGAACATCGCGATCGTACGGCCAAACAAACCAACATCCGACATATTTTTTGAGCATGTTTCATGTCCACAATGTTTAGGCATCATTTTAGGGCCTTAAAGTTGGCTTTATGGGCCTTAAAAGTGTCGGAAATGGCTTAAACATGCAACAGGGACCAAAACTGCCATTTCTGAAAGTATGTGCAGATCAGACATGCCCAGGCGGCCCGCCTGAGTTTTGTCTGATCCTGACGCGGGCCGCATGGCCCCTACAGTTGTAGAAACTTTGTTTTCTTGCAAAACTTGGCCTTTCAAACACTCCAAAGGGCAATGCCCTTTCACCATCTTTGGGGTTAAGGTCATTATAAGGCACCACAACTTTGCGACAAGTGTACGGCTTGGATCGTGGCACGATATTCAAGAAACGATCCTAACGGCTTTACTTTTCCTATAAATACCCCCCCCCTTTGGTTAAAACCCACAAAAATCTGATCTAAAGCTCTAAGTTGGAACCTTTGTTTCATACCTGAGCTATTTTGATCTAGATTAGCATTCGGGACCCTTCGTAAGTGTTCTTTCGTTCTGTTAATCGCTTTCTAGTGCTAAAGTCAGACTTTGTTTGACTTTCTACGTTGACCAGCCTATGGTCAACACGAAGTTCATTGGAACTTCATAACGTGAGCGTGATCACGATGGTTATCGTCCGTAGTGACTATACCTACTGATTACCACGTTATCTAGGCTCAGTGACGAGTCGTAGTTTCGGCCAAAATGCGCATTCTTGCGTATTTTGTAACCAAACTAATCGTGAGCATCAAAGCCGTTAGTTTGGATGCCAAACCTGTTTTCTAAACTTAGTTAAGCATGTTTTAACATGCTTAGCTCGTTACTTTTAGTATAGTGCTTATATAGGGTCGTAAGGTAAGCGATCTAAACCATCGCTTATACTTTCGAACCCGACCCATTTGGTCGATCATTAGGATCCGACCAAACACATTAGGTGACCATAGCTATAACCTTCCGAGGTTATACCTTATGGCCACGATGTTAGGCGTTCCAAACGCGTTCTACGCGAACGACGCGTTAAGGTAGCATAAGCTACCTAAACGGGTCGTAAGCACTTAGGTTAGGTTTCATTTTAGTATGTAGGCTTTGTTAAACCATATTACACGAGTCTCCATACTCGTTTGGTTTACGAACCCGCATACTATCTGATCCTTCCGATTTTGGTCCGGTATATTAACATAGCTACCTATTAGGTGCCGTTTGATATTCCGTGAACTCTAGCGTTGTGTGATTATTACACAAGAACATCAAAGCAATCTCAGGTGAGTACATTGAACCCCTCTTTTACTGTTTTCCAAACAGTTTTGGGGTGAAACACATGTGCCTACTTGTTACTTTCATGCTTTCCATGTTTTCACATCATATACCTGCTATGTTCGTTAGTACATTATAGTACATGATTTCATTACATATCATGCTATGTATGCCCATTGTGTGCGTACTTAGTACATTGTTTTACATTACATTTCATGCTATGTATGCCCATTGTGTGCGTACTTAGTACATTGTTTTACATTACATTTCATGCTAGGTATGCCCATTGTGTGCGTACTTAGTACATTGTTTCATCATTACATTTCATGCTATGTATGCCCATTGTGTGCGTACTTAGTACATTGTTTCACATTACATTTCATGCTATTTATGCCCATTGTGTGCCTACTTAGTACAATTGTTTACATCACATGCCTTCATTTTGGTATGACATTTGGTTTGTTTAATATGGAACAATACATTCATTAACATTAGCTACGCCATTCGTTAGTAGGTAGTGGTACCATAGGAATTGACAACTCCCGTTCCTGAAATCCTGGGTTTGTTTGGATTGGAAGGAATGACCGAATTCGATATACATAACTTAGATAAACCTTTAGTTTGTTTAAAGGTTTATCGCCACAGTCTCAAGGCTTGAATGTATGCATTTTCACAATACCGCGTAAATGTCTGTATCAGTATAGCATGCATTGTTCCACAAAACATAACGTTGATTTAAACCATGTTTTACTTCAACACCTTGTTTTGTGCATTTTACATATGGTTTAGTTGATACACTTCACTTACCATACATGATATATTTTGAGTACACAATACATGATCTACATTAAACATAGACATTTGACATTGATATACACATTTGGTGGTTTACACTGAACATAGACATTTCGATATGGTTTACACAATAACACTTGACAATTGATTTATACATGAACAATTTACATGGTGGTTGGTTTGGGTAAATGGTTTGAGTAACGTGGCGTATGTAATATGGTACAAACATGGTGGATACGCCGCTGGTACTTCCTATATATAAATGCTTGTATAATATTACATATCGTAGCGTTATCTAAATCATTTCAGTTTAGACATATTACATTTCACACAAATAACATATTCTTCACAAGACCTTATTTTTACAAACAACTTATCTTATACAAAACTCATTTTATTAGGTTATTCATTTAACCTTACATTTCATTTATACATATCATCTGAACTTATCGTTTTTCATACGATTTACAAAACAAAACAAATTACAAGGTTCATGACTGACTATTATTAAACGTTTTCTTTAAACACAAGTCATGAATCCATTTTCACTAAACCTATGTATCTCACAGGCATTTTTATGCTGACGTACCTACTTTCACATGTGTTTTCAGGAGCTATCGTGTAGGATGACAATGGTGACACTAGGGCGGACATGTGCCTTAGAGACTAAAAATAAAGATAGACTTAGTTAATTATGTTATAAACTCTTTATTTCCTGTTTGAAGACAATGTAACACGTGTGTTGATATATAAAATGTAACTTTGATTTCCATGGTTATGAAACAATTAATTCTGTCACAACACTCCCCGGCGTTTCCGCCGCGGTTGCATGTTATACGCGGCCAGGGTGTGACACTGGGAGTAGCAGTGGCTTGATTAAGACTCTTGGTTGAGGTCTTGAAAGCGCCAGCCAAGAATCGTTTATCGTTGATCTCAGCTGCAAGCTGATAAGTCTCCTCAATCGTTGTAGGTCTCGCGGATTACACAAAATCAGCTACACAATCAGGAAGAGCATGAATATACTTCTTGATAGTCTTATCAGGAGTGTCCACCTAATCCAATTATCAATTTATTCTTTATTTATTTATTTAATCTAATTAATATTGCAGTTAGTAATTTGGTAATATAACCAAGTTAGTTTGTTAGATTTTTTTTAAAAGGAGTTTTTTTTTTAGATCAAAAAGAAAAACAAAAAAAAAAATAATATCATAATGGATTTGTAAATTATATCATTTAAAACCCATTTTAATAGATGAAGAATTCTTGTAGAAATAATTGCCGCCAAAAGACAGTTGACCAGCAAACCAATACTTTCCTTCTTCTTCCCCATAACCATCGGTTACGGTATCAATTTTGTAACCGACCTTGATTGTTCTCGCTGATTGTTCGGATCCATTATTAATGTATGCGTTTCCGTTACAAACCAATTATACATCATTGCCATAACTTACGAGACGTATGAAGGCTATATAAACGAGACCTCAGATCACTATTTCGACACCCTCACATCTTCTAAACCTCACCTGCTCGACACCCTCTCATCCATTTCGACACCATTACACACCATCCTCTACCACTCACTCTCGCTATTTCGACCACCGGAGCGGGACCGGAAAGGAACTCGACGCAGCATCGCTTTGTTCACCGAGCACGTCGCATTGTTTCGAAGTTCGCCGAAATATATTACAAGGTCGCGTCACTGTTCCAATCACCAAACGCCACCGGAGAATCCCGGAGTCGTCGGGGTCAACCGAGCTCGCCATAATCAGAACTCGCGTGTTACGTTGCTTCGGTATACATTCCTCCCCACATTTTCATTTCACTAGTTTCTGGTGATATTATGTTGCTATATTGAAATGCTGTTTGTATAAATCAAGAACACATTATGAAATCAGAGGGTGGTTGCTTGTGACTGGGTAAATATCATTAGTGAAGATGAGTTTAGTTAATTTATGTTTAATAGAAACAAAAAAAAAACAAAAAAAAATTAAAATCTTATCACAAATGTAACAATAGTATAGTGGGTAACTGGTTTGGAATTAACAGGGACGCGGGTTCGAACCCGGTCTCATACATTTTCGTTGGATTCTTTTGTTCCTCTTATGAGAGGTCACATTTACTATATAAATCAAATAAAAACCAAATATTATTAACGTTTGCATCCATGACTGGCAAGATATCCAATTTTGATACTTTTACACACCTTTGATTTTCCAAAATAAATTGTCAAACCTAACTAAGTCACCATCTATATTATTACTTTTCAATAATAAATACATTTACTTTTATATTTGTTTTCAGTTACATAAAGGTGTTCATGATTTATGATAATAAATCACATGAATCTAATAAAAAATCAATTATGGGATCTTAATAAGATAATGATATTGTCTAATAATTAATAAACAATAAATCTTAGGATTATTTATTTTAAACAATAAATAATAACGAGTTAAAACACCTAATACGCAGTTCATAAATATTAGAATCTTATTTAACCTAATAGTAATAACGAGATCGTTACGTGATATTTTCATATCTAGGTTAATCACCTTTGTTCGTTCTTTTGGAATTCACCATCTTTACTCGTGCGTTCTTACAAGAAAACGCAACGCAACCAATGTGAGTATACTTGATCCCTTTTTGTTTTAAACACTTTTGGGATGCAACATGTATTCTATATCAAAAACACTTGACACTTGACACTTGACACTCGAAACTTATTTGAAACATACTCTATCCATTTAAACATGAAACTTGTGATACTTGAGACTTTTATGCTATGTGAACGTTTAATCCTTGTGTGTAGTTCCGCCTTAACAATAGTAGCGCTATAGGGGTAATGCACCTCCCCGTTAGTCTTTGGGGTATTGTTAGGATGAGACATATAACCTCCCGTTAAACTTTGGGAAAGGCACTTAACGCATTGGAAACTTGGGCTATCACTTGGACTGCGTTAGCTAGCATGGTGAAACTTGTTATATGTTTTCATGTTGGATATGAGCACATTTAAACATTTTATTCTACTATGCTATGTATCAAACTTGTATACTCGCCAACATTTTTTTGTTGATGTTATTTTAATACATGTTGCAGGTTGATAGACGAGGTGATGAAGAAATCAAATTAGGATGGACCTAGATACCCATTTTAATAATAAACCATGCTTGTTGCAATTTGTCTTTATTTGAAACAATGTATTTGAATTTAGTCATTTATGAAAACGAATTAATTCATATTGTCACCTTAAGTGTTATGTTGTTTTGAGCAATTTGTTCGTCTCATCCCGATGTTTCTGCCATCGGTTGGGGTGTGACACATGAGCTCCCTGAGCTCCTCCTAAGTGAGACCATAAGCTGCATTATTATCGCGTCTGTTGCGCTTAGCGGTCCACCAATCAAATGCCCTCGATTGAAAGACTCCAGTGTCGTTCACAGTGCGGAGATTCTCGGGACATCCGCTTTGACGAAAGGTAACCTCGATCGCATCAAACCATTGAAACATTGCACTAGGTCCATCTTCACCAGTGAAATTCATTGGACCACAGGCTTTGAATTTCTTGAAGCTGAAGGGATCTTTAGGCGCTTCATTCTTAGAGTCGACCGATGTGGTGCTGCAGACAGCGTTGATTTCGCTGACGATTTGGGGAATCACCTTGGCCATTTCCTTGGCCACAGGAGAGGCGATTCGTTTGTCAGCTTTGTTCCTCTTAACATTTCGGTGAGTGTGAGATCGAAGGGACGACATTGTCGAGTATGAGTTCTGTAGCAGATGTCTTCATAAAGTTAGTTAGACGAGATTCGATTATATTGGGTTTTGTTGAAAAGTTTCGCATTTCGTACAACATATTTTATTATTATTATTATTATTATTATTATTATTATTATTATTATTATTATCATCATCCATATAAAGCTCAGTAACACGTCGGCACATATTCACGTATACACATAATTCAAGTAGGCACGTATACACATAGGCACATATGAACACATACTTCACATAATCACATATTTTGCACGTATTCACCTACATATTTTGTACATATTCACCTATATTTCAAGGACGCGTATCGAGTGCGAGAGTTGCGAGAGATAGCGAGTAGCATAGCGGCGAGTGTAGCGTACAAGAGTTCTTAGTTTGTTCGCAATTAGTTAGCGTTTTAGGTTGCGAGAGTGGTTTGATCCTGAGCTTTATTTCATGAGTGATGAGCGAAAAGCGATAAATCGAAATCATAAATCATAAATTTAAACCACAATAAAATCATTGACGCATAAAATCGGCGATTGCAGGCTTGAAAATAAAAATAGAGTGTCTTGGGTGTTAGACATCGACTGCCCAAAGTGATCCGAATATTCCCAACGAGTTCGAGAACACGCTTTGGCCTAATAGACTATGCTCTCACCGTAATACAGCGAACGACACTCATCCTTCCAGTTACTACGTGACTCGAGTCATCGAAAAGTCGATACTTTGGTGAGATTTTTGAAAATCAAAGTAGGGAGTGGAACGGGTCATTAAGATGCGGGTTTCACCCCTAACTTAACATCTTCGCTCCTAGGTGTGGTTAAACAACCACGGGATAGGGAGATGGAGATTCTCGTTGAGGTATGGATATCACTCCTAACTCAATGAAAGATTCTCGTGCGAGAGTAAAAATACACGGGGTGAATGATCTTATCGAGAGTTCTTGGTTTTCACACCTAATCTCGACACAATCACTCGTTGGTGTTATACGAATGTTTTCGAAATGCGTGTATTGTGTTAGCCTTAGGTAAGGAAAGTAAGCTTTCGGCCTTAGGAAAGGCTTCCTATTCGTATGGAGCTGCCTTCGTACGAAGGTGTAACATTGCAAGTTCGAACAAGGGTTCAGTAAGTGCGTTCGTACGAAGCCCCTACTGGGTTCGTACGAAGGGTCTTTTCGGGTGCTTAGATTATAGACTAGGTCTGTTCTATACGACTCGACATAATTCCCTTTAGTTATGGATCTGATACCAATCTGTCACGCCCCAACCGATGGCGGAATCATCGGGGCGCGACACTAGGCGAACCAGATTGCTCAAGAGAATCCATAACAACTATTATGTGGCAATATTTTTAATGCGTTTAATATCCCACACTATCAAACAAAATAATCCACAAAAGTCATTACGAGCATCAAAATCTCTCAAACAAGTTCCAATCCGACAACCTAGATTTTTATTAGATGAGTTTCTAGACTTCCTATCCTCTTTCAGTAAACAGACCATCAACCTGTCACATACGTTAAAATAAAAGTCAATACATAAAGTAAAGGTGAGTACACAAGTTTGTGTAGATATAATATGAAAAGCGTTTACGCATAACCAGCATGTAACACGTAACGGGCGAAGCATGTAACTATCACAATGATACATCCTAACCACGTGACTGCGATTAGAGTATGCGTGACACATGTTAACCGAAGCGAACACATGAAGTAAAGTATGTGATCCTTAGCAACCCCTGACAAATCAGGTGCTGAGTCCAAACTATAGTACTATCGTTGATAAAGGTGGTCGGGGTAATCACTGTATAAGCATAGCAACAAGCATTCAACTAATCACGTATAGCATGCAGGAGCGGTTAGCGTTTATAAGGTGTTTGCGTTGTGTGTTGTGTTTTTTATAAGAGAACGTATGTAGCACCCAAAGGTGCGTTAAACGAAAATGGGTTCGAGTATACTCACAGTGTGTGTCTTAATCAACAAACACGATTATTAATGGATTGAAGGGAGCGCCGGATCAGCCTACGTACGGGAAAAGAAGCGTAAGTCCTCCAAAGTGCTGAAACGGTCGAAAATCAGAGCGTCGGTGGGAAACAGAAGCTTCGTACGAAGCTGATGCCTTCGTACGAAGGTGGGTCTTCGCACACGTGGGGCTTCCGTTGTCCAAAAATCGAGTGTCTTCGCGTCTGTCTTTGGAAAATCGAGTGTTCATCCCTCCAACCTTAAGCTATTGATTCAACTTAGAGTCGGAGAGGTCTTTGATTGTGTCACGAGTGGGAATCGGGCTGTGTTGTGTAAAACCAGTGCCTTCGTACGAAGCTGGCTTTGCACAGAACAGTCTAGTTCACAAACGTGGCTGTTTTTGGCATTTGATGTTGTTTTTTCGCCTGAATCGGATGTATTTCCGAGTCCTATTCAAGCTGGTTTCACCATTACCTCGTTCCACTATTCAGTGAACGAAATACATGTCGTTTTAGGTCCGTTTAGGGTGAAAATGAAGTTTCAAAAGGTTTTAAAGAGTTTTCAATTAAATCTAACACTTGGTGAGTGCGAAATCAGTAGATTTCTAACTTAGGAAACCAAAGTTGGACCCAATACACCCGGTTAAGTGTAGATCAGTGATAAAAGAAGAAGTTTTAATGAAAAAGATGAAGAGTTTTTGTAAAACAGAGAAGTTACGATGAAAAAAGGAGAAGTTCAAGTAAAAAGATGAAGTTTAGTTGGGAAAACATAAGAGTTTAAATGAAATCGAAGTGATTCTAGTGGAAAATCGTAGTGGAAAACGTTTGTAATCAAATAAAACTATTAAATCTTCTTTGAAACTGGTCGGACAACAATTCGGCAGAGTTTCGGTATGAAATCAGCAAGTTAGAAATGAGAGGAGTGTGGCTGGGTATTTATAGAGGAGCTGGGTTCGAACAAGAAGCACTCGTTCGAAGCAGCTGCCTTCGTACGAGGCTAGCTAGCTTCGTTCGAATGTGCTTTTTGTCCCATTCATTCTCCGTTTCGCGTGTAGGATTCTTGTTTAATGCGTTTTGTTGCGTTAGTTACCATTGGTACTCTATATATTTTAGCAAAATACTAAGTATCGGGTTGCGTTGCGTTTTAGAGCGATAAATCAGCGTTTCGAGTTTGCGTTGTGATAGCGTTTGCGAGTAAATAATACACATAATAAGCACACACAAGTAAAGCATATAAAAACACACAACATAACATTGCTACTACTAATAACAACGTTTGCGATTTAGCATGTTAGTCGTGGTAAGCGAATGCGAAGGCATGAGGTAACCAAACAAACATACTAGTAATAAGATAGCATAATTCTATATAAGTCGTGTTGCATTAGCGTTGAGAGTTTGCGAATATGAAGCGTTTAAACGTGCAGCGGTGCGGTATGATGAAAATGTATTTAGTATAACAAAACCCTTTGTTTATATTGAATCTCAGAGTACAAGACGGTTACAAATCGAAGCTGGTAACAATCCGAAAAGTCGGGGTGTTACAATAGTAAATAACAAAGGTAAAAAAGATAAACAAAAAAGAAAACAATAGAAACTTGGCCGGTTTCGGTACGCTCGTTATAATAAAGAAAAAGAAAAGTTAAAATTATGTTCAAAATAGTATCGGCGCATTCGTTAAGAAAACTAAATTAAAAAAACCTTCGCCACACTCATTATAGCAAAGAAAAAGAAAAGTTAAAAAATATTTCTAAAACCGTATTAACGTGTTCGTTAAAAAACTATTTGGGGTAGAAAAATAATTTGGTTAAAATAAAAGAAAAAGACAATAATTAAACTACATGGTTGTAAATGAAAAGGTTAGACTAAATGACGAAATAGACTAAAACACAAAAACAACATTGTTATAAATAATTGTTTTGGTCTCTACTTTTGTGCTATGAATAGTAATATTTGCAATTAAAGAAAATACGTTTATATTTCGTGAATAGTCTTTATAACTTATAAAAGATCAACAAAGGGTTATTTATACAAAATTTATAGCTTAAAACTCATAATCATGTGAAAAACATGTTAAAAACACATATTCGTTGAGACTTTGAAGTTAGGAATTTAATCTTTAAAAAACGAAAAGGAATGGTTTATAAAGTTAAAGTTTCATAACCATGTGAAAAAACACATATTCGTTGAGACTTTGAAGTTAGGAATTTAATCTTTAAAAAAACGAAAAGGAATGGTATATAAAGTTAAAGTTTAAAAGATTTTTATAAGGTAGGACGAAAAGGAATGGTATATAATATAAAGTTAAAGTTTAAAAGATTTTTCTAAGGTAGGAGATTTAATAATTTACTAGGTTGTTTCCCCGCGTGTTGCGGTGGTACGTTTTCACGGGCATTTGATCAGAATCGGTAAGCTTCGTTATAGTAGTGATACGATACATGCACTTGGTATATAAATCAACACATGTTTTACATCGACCGAAAATGAAAAAAATAACATCGGTACCGACAACGATGTAACACCTCGTGTTTCTGAAAGTCAAAGTCAAAGTCAAGATTGAAGTCAAAGGAAGAAAAGATCGCTAATTGCGATCGGTCTCTCCTTGCTCAATCCCTGTTTGACTTCTTTGACGGTAGTTAGTCTATTTTATATTTTTACGTTAGTTGTATTATGTGGAGTAATTAATTACAATCGAAGTAATCGAAGTATATTTATCGATGCGAACCGCTTTACGATTATGAATGATAGGAAGTAACAATACGATAAAGTCAGTTAATCAGTAATCGAACTAATTTAATCATCATCGAACTCGAAAATCGAATTGTGCAACCTTGGTGTTATTATACGTGTGTGTGTGTGCCTTATGTGTTACTTGTGCATGTTTACTTTATGTTATGTGTGGTAATCAATCAAAACTCGACTCGAAATCGAAACCCAATCGAACTCAATCGAAATTGAATTATGATAATTGGTGGAGAAGAGACAGTGCGAGATATAGATGTTTGTATGTTGAAATAGTAGTTGGGATTAAAAGTAATTTGAATAGGAAACTCTATCGTATTCTCATCAATCGCAATCGAGATAGAAATATCAAAAATCATCGTACCGAACCCTCGAATCGTGCAGCTGATCGATCAGGTTACCAGCCGATCGAACAGCCAGCCGATCGGACTGGTGTCCGATCGGACAGGCTGTCCGATCGAGCTGCCTGACCGATCGGCCAGCACTTTCCTCATTTGGCATCCTATAAATACCCCTTGTCACTCTCAAACTTTCTACTTTTGGAAATCTCTGTTCGACCAGCTCGTGCTCCCCTCTTTTCCTCAGATTTCTCTCGATTCCGGTAAGATCTCACCCTAATTCTTGTACTTTCTTGAGCTACACGCACTCCTACACCTTTCTATCTTTCAAATCTTGACTTTTAACCGTGAAATCATCAAGATTCAAGTGTCCTAGGATCATGGGTTCTTGAAGAACTTCATGTTTTGGCCTCAATCAACCAAGAATCACTTGGATCTAGCCGATTTCCACATAAACAAACAAAGATCTTTCATAGATCTAAACATATACACAGTGAAAAGGATTGAAAGATGGATTTTCCAACTTTCTTTCAACTCTTTTACACTCAATGCCTTCAAACCGATGGAAACGGAGCCTGTGCCGACTTACAAATCACTCCGGTGGTTGCATGGCTCAAGATCCGGATTCTATCCATGAGGTTAACCGATTTCGGGTTAAACGTTAAACTCCGTTTCGAACAGTTCATCGGCCGGATTTGGGTGATTCCTGTCCGATCAGGGGAAACAAGTAAGGACGAGAGATCTATGGTTCGACTCGTTGTCAAAATACCTCAATAAAACGACAAACAATCAGAACAACCAAGTGTTAGACGAATAGGTTGATCAGGTCAGGATGCTGACCGATCGGACTGCTGTCCGAACGGACAACCAGCCGATCGGACAGTCAGCCGATCGACCGGCCAGCCGATCGGCTAGCACATGGTCCCACACTTAATCAATTTATTTTGAAGACTAGTATTGAACGAACTGCTGTTCGATCGGACTACCGTCCGATCGGATTACTCTTCGGATCATGAGATACTATACTTCAACACTTAATCGATTTTTCAACATGTTCGATGCACTAGGAGGGCCACCCGATCGAACAACCGTCCGATCAGGTGACACCCTGCTGAGAACTTGTCTTGCTAAAGAGTACCTAACTGATCGGGTTGCCGGCCAATCGAACGACCGTCCGATCGACCGACCTAAAAGGTAAGGATACTTCGATGTTTTCAAATGCTACAACAAAAACTTCAAAAGTCAAGCCATCATACACAAACACGTCCTTCTCAAAGGAAGAAACATTCCACTCGAACAGCCATACGATCGGCCTACCGACCGACCGGACAACTGTCCGAACGGACTGTCAACCGAACGGTCAGCCGTTCGATCGGACTACCATCCGATCGACCAGCTGTCCGACTCTCCAACACTTGTTTTCCGTTTTACGCGTTGCTTATCGTTATGCTATTAAACTATTCAGGCTAACCCTACTCTCAAGCGCTCCCTTCAATCCATCAACCGCTCTAAGTAGACTCGATCCCTTTTTGCTTTCAGCACTTTTGGGTGTTACATACGTTACTTATACGAAATCACATCGAACACACTACGCAACATTTTAAACGCTAACCGTTACCGCATGTATTATGTGACTAAATGAATGCTTGTTGTTATGTTAACACGTGAAATGCTGTCTACCTGCCTTAACGGCGATAGTACTATAGTTTGGTCTCAGCACCCATTCACACGGGGGTTGTTAAGGACAATTACTTGCATGGATTACGGTGGTAATCATGTATTGCGAACTGCCTTGGGCAGTCAACCCGCAATCATTGGTATCGATAGATCCATGTCGATAATTAACATGCTTCGTTTTCCTCTGTGTACGTGCTGGTTATGCGTAAACTATTTCGAACTCTATTATGCTATTATCAAACTTGTATGCTCACCTTTACATTCTATGTATTGACTTATTTTAACGTATGTGACAGGTGTTTAAGATGCTTATTTGCTAGGAAATCGAGGCTAGAATAAAGCTCTATAGCCCAACAAATAGTTGTCTGTAGTGGTCAAATTAAGGGTCTCTAGAAGCAGATAAACAATTGCTGTTCATTTAAATCTGAGTTGTCGGAACAGAATATTTGCCTAGATTTTTGTCTGTAATAATTTATTTTACTGTTTAAGATACGGTATAGGACGTATTATTTAAATTGAATAGTAATGATAAATGTTATGGAAACTTCTGGACAATCTGTTTCGCTCAGTGCCATGCCCCGATGATTCCGCCATCGGTTGGGGTGTGACAAACGATGTTGTCCGAAGGGTATCGATCAGTTCAGATCGTCACGGTACTTGTAATGATATTCGTTATAATCGCAAACAGAGTTGTATAAATAAAAAATATCAAAACCGGGAACCATAAAAATGAATACAGGTACATGTACCAATGTTGTTCGTATGATGCGTCAGTTCGAAAGCAAAAACAATAAAAATAAGTATCGGTACCAATACCGATGTTGTTCTGTCAGTTTCGGTTTGATTAACTACGGTAGTAGCACAAAACTCATTACCAAACAAAAACCATACGAATGAGTACATGTACATGTACCGATGTTGTTTGGTACGACGTGGTAGCGATACGATGTCAATTTATCAAAAACAAAAACAATATAAATAAATATTGGTACCAATACATATATTCTTCGGTCAGTTTCAGTTCCTTTTTAGTACGATAGCGGCACAATATCCGTTTCAATAAAATTTATATTGCAATATTGAAATAAAAAACAATCGGTTTTGGTTCAGTTTAGTTTAGTATGATAGTGACCCATTATCCGTTTTCAATAAATTTATACTGCAATGTTAAAAAATAAACACAGAACGCAATTTGTCAGAAAAATAATAAAAATATATAATAAATACGTATTATAAAAATATTAAAACAATTATTTAAAAATTGGAAATTGAAGGATCGCGTGCTGACCCGAACGAGTCAATCGGAGGTGTTCTAATCCGTTTCAGGTGCGGAATAACAAGAAACGGACACGAAAAACAGCTTGTTCTACTAAATCTTGCCTTGTATATTGATCACACACTGATTACAAGTCAAACAGCACTTCGGCAGCAATTCGGTACCGGAAACAAGAGACTGATACTGATTTCGCTCAAATGACCCCTATATATAGGGTCCTGATTTCGCCCCAAGTACCACATGTACACAAGAGCGAATCACAGATAGCACATATGAGCGAAATCACCTGCAAAGTACAATCGGTTTTGGTTCAGTTTAGTATGATAGTGACCCATTATCCGTTTTCAATAAATTTATACTGCAATGTTAAAAAATAAACATAGAACGCAATTTGTTAGAAAAATAATAAAAATATATAATAAATACATATTATAAAATATTAAAACAATTATTTAAAAATTGAAAATCACTATTTATGAGAACTTTGTTTTAATATGTGCGTATATAATAATAATAAATGTACCATATTAATAATAAATTTTAATAAAATGACTGGTCGAAGATATTAGTGAACGAATAAAATTGTAGTTAGCCACCCAGTCGAAATTACTGACTTTCGAAACCATGTGGAAGGAAAATAAACTAATCAAATGAAGAAAACTCTATATATCCTTTAAGCTTTTATTTCCTTCTTTAGTGTATTTCAAATATTTAAAGATAAAAATTATGTAATTTTATAATAAAAGTATACATAAATTTACATAACTAAATTATTATTATTGAATATTTTAAACTGTAATGATTTAACTTACATATTTAAATTTATAAATATTTTTTCATGGTTATATCTTAAAATTATAAATTGTTAATAATTCCAAAACGATCCATAGTGATAAACATAATAATTAAAGTAGAATTTTAATGATTTAGAATTCTAGATAATATTACCTTTAAAATTATTATTATTGAATATTTTAAGCTGTAGTGATTTAACTTACATATTTAAATCTATAAATATTTTTCATGCTTATATCTTAAAATTATAAATTGTTAATGATTCCAAAACGATCCATATTGATAAACATAATAATTAAAGTAAATTTATTATTTGAGTGATTTAGAATTCTAGATAATATTACATTTACAATGTTGTTACATAAATATATAATAATCTGATGAAAATAAAATGCATAAGATATATATTTGTTTTAGCTTTGATGATAAATAGGATTATATATTTATTTAGGTGAATTTTTTTTCTAGATATTGAGTTTTGAAAGATTAGTAATGTTATATGCATAATCATTATATATGTATTTATTTAAATTTAAATTATTATGATACATAAAGATTATGTATTTATTTAGATATATAAACCAAAAATTTTAAACATCTTGAATTAAAAATAAAGATGATCTGATCAGATTGTGATTGATCCATGGGAAGATGTTACACCTATCCATGAAATTAAGTAAAGTTTATTGATGTAAATATTTGTGAATAACAATAATATTATGAAATTATATTTTTGAGGGAAGAAGAACAATTGGCATGTGACATTAAATGGAATAATTATATTTTTGAGGGGGGGGGGGGGGTTGGAATTGTCACGTAAGATTAAGTGGAATGCTTTATTAGTATTAGATTATCTTGAAGACAGATTGCTTATCCTTTATTTTTATTAAAGTTTAACAAAAAATTATTTTTTTATTTTGAGAGTAGGTTATCTATCTAAAAGTCTTCCACATTTTATTTTTAAACTTTATAATTTTAATGAAATGGTTAAGGGACTTATATATAAGATTCTATTATTCATTTGTAAAAATAACTTTGATTTTACTACCGTTGTAATTTCTGAAACAAAAATTATGGTGCAAAAGGTTGAAGTGATACATGCTATATCTCGTTATTCTTGCTTACACTACACTATCACCGCACTCGAATTTTCAATAATGAGAAAGCGATTTAGCCAAGATTAGGTGTGAAAGCCGCAAACTCTCGACTAAATTGCTTGATCAATGCTGTTTTATCAACTTATCAATGATTTCTTCATTCTTTTCAATAACGAACGCTTGATTAACGGGGAGATTTCTACCAAATCAGGAGTGAAATCCATATTTTGATGAATAATCTCCTCTATTTTACTAAAATTAAGGGGAAGTTGTCAAGCCAGGGATAAAACCTTAACCTTGCCGACTTGTCCGTGATTTTACCAAAACTCTCACCTAAGTCTCGACGGACTCCAACGACCTGAACTCACGAGTATGGCTTAGGGACTGCGCGTCGAATGCCCAAGAATCGAGGCAGAGGCCGATTCCAAAAGTCGGAATATGATGACAAGTTTTTGAGAATAGTCGAAACGCTCTGGGTAGTCAATGTCTAATAGCCGCAAACAATTTATTTCTCGATTTTATGTGTTTCGATTCTGAGCCTGCAACTGCTGACTCTGATGACTCTTTGATTTTATGTGTGTTTAACTGTTTATGTGTTTAATTTTGACATTTATACGATTTTGCTCTCACTTAGACCGACACACACAACCCGCATTGCTCTTCTATCCTAAAACGCTAACAGGTCGCTACGCTAAGAACGACATTATGCTATACGTTATTACTATACTACTCGATATATTATACGCGATCACTATATTCGAACGACTCGCGAGCTTTGAATGATAGGATTCTGTATTCTGACGGCCTCTGTGATTGAATGCGTATGTGCTTCTGTGTTCTGTGTTTCTGTGCCCTACGTGCTCTACGTGCTTAGGTGCTTCTATGATTATATGAATATGTGGTTACGTGCTTGTGTGTGTGTGTAATACGTGCTTCAACGTGTTCCTGAGCTTTAGTAAGTAGTAGACGTGTGAGGTGAGATTCGATTTTGATGTGTCTGAGACCTACGACGATGTATGTTGCAGACAATGTCGTCATCTGGACACCGAACCCCACTTACTCGCTAAGAAAAGAGAGACAAACGTCTTGCTGCTATCATCGCCAAGCAAGTAGCAAAGGCTTTGAGCGAAGTGTATGAGAACGTCAGCAAGTCATCAGAGGAGTCGAGGACTGAAGCTCCCAAAGATGCTGCCAAAACTGTTTTCAGCTTCAAACTGTTCAAGGCATGCGGACCAAAGGAATTCACCGGAGAAGATGGCCCAACAGCTATGTTTCAATGGTTTGATTCCGTCAAAGTCACTCTACGCCAAAGCGGCTGTCCAGAAAATCTCCGTACCCTAAACGCAACCGGCGTCTTCCAGTCCCGAGCTCTAGACTGGTGGACGGCCGAACGAAACAAACGCGGGAATGATGCAGCTTATGAGCTGACTTGGGAAGAGCTGAAAGCCATTATGATGGACGCATTCTGCCCTCCTCATGAACGCCAAAAGCTGGAGGATGAGTTTTGGAACATTAAGCAGAAGGATGGAGACAACGCTGCCCTGACTGCTCGCTTTAAGCAGCTCAGCATTATCTGTCTCGATCAAGTCAAGACGTCAGATATGGCCATCAAGAAGTACATTCGAGCTCTACCCGATTGTGTTGCCGATTTTGTTCACGCCGCGAAGACCTCGTCAATTGAAAAGACTTACTTGCTTGTCGCCGAAATCAATGACAAGCGAGTAAAAGCTGGTTTCTGGGATAAGCCCTCCAAGTCTCTGCATCAAGCCACGACTGCACCGACCGCCGAAACCGCCACTGCTCAACCATCCAAATCATCACGCCGCAAGAAGAAGCACAACAACAGCAGCTCCAGCAACAAGAACTGTGTTGTCACTACCACTGCTGCTCCTCTGCAAGCCGTACCGGCTCAGCAGCAACCTCATCATCGACCAGCACCAGTTACTCAAGCACCACCAGGGAAGCGTGCTTACACAGGTCCCCACCCGCTCTGCCCGACATGCTCTTATCATCATCCGGTGGGTCTCGCCTGTCGTTTCTGCGCTCATTGCAATTTGTACGGTCATTCTCTGCCAACTGTCGCTACGGTCCCCGTAACACCGCAGCTCCTGCCACTGCTCATCAAGCTCTACCCCCAGCCCCGCAAGGCCAACACGCGGATCAGGCACCCGCGATCAATGCTCGAGTCTGCTTTGCATGTGGTGATCCTAACCACTTTGCAAACATGTGCCCGAACAGGGTTGTGAAGCAAGAGCCCCAGCAGCAGCAGCAGCAGCAAGCAGCACGCGCCAGAACCTTCCACATAAATGCTCCTCAAGCCCAGGCTGACAACAACGTGGTTAATGGTACGTTCCTTGTGAATGGTATTTATGCGTCATGTTTGTTTGATACTGGAGCCGATAACTGCTTTGTGTCATTTGAATTCGAGAAGCTCCTTAGTCGTAAGCGCTCTTATCTTCCCTCGTCATTCGAAGTTGAAGTCGCTACTGGAAGAACTGTCGTCGTTAATTCTGTTCTTCGTGATTGTACCCTCGAGCTCAGCAATCATATCTTCCCAATCGACCTCATTCCGATGCAACTCGGAAGTTTTGACGTCATAGTAGGCATGGACTTTCTTCGCGAAAACCATGCTGAAGTTGTATGCTTCGACAATATGATTAGATTCTTGCTCGCGAATGGTGATTTATTATGTGTCTATGGTGAAACTGCTTCGAAAGGTCTCAAGCTCATGTCGTGTGTCCAAGCTAGCAAGTATCTCCGCAAGGAATACAGAGCTTTCTTGGCCAACATTGTAGTAGCGGAAAAGGAAAAGAAAAGGAAGACAGAAGTCAAAGACGTCCCTGTGGTCCATGAATTTCCTCAGGTATTCCCTGATGATCTTCCTGGACTACCGCCAAGTCGTGATATCAACTTCCGAATCGACCTTATTCCTGGAGCTAACCCTGTTGCCAAAGCTCCTTACCGACTCGCGCCGTCCGAAATGCGTGAACTCTCGAACCAACTCCAGGAATTACTTGAAAAAGGCTTTATTCGCCCGAGCACCTCTCCCTAGGGCGCACCAGTCCTCTTCGTTAAAAAGAAGGATGGGTCGTTCAGGATGTGTATCGACTACCGGGAATTGAATAAGTTAACCATCAAGAACCGTAATCCCCTACCTCGCATCGACGATTTGTTTGACCAATTGCAAGGTGCTACGTGTTTCTCGAAGATCGATCTCCGTTCAGGCTATCACCAGCTACGTATTCAAGAAGAGGATATACCTAAAACCGTTTTTCGCACTCGCTACGGCCACTACGAGTTCGTTGTTATGCCTTTTAGTTTAACCAACGCACCCGCGGTTTTCATGGATCTGATGAATCGCGTGTGTAAGCCATATCTGGACCGTTTCGTCATCGTGTTTATCGACGATGTCTTGATCTATTCCAAGTCGAAAGCCGAACACGCGCAACATCTACGTTTGGTTCTCGAGTTACTGCAAGGGAATCAACTCTACGCCAAGTTCTCAAAGTGTGAATTCTGGCTGGAGGAGGTTCAGTTTCTGGGTCACATCGTCAATAGTCAAGGTATTCATGTCAATCCCGCGAAGATTTAAGCAGTTAAGAGTTGGATTACGCCTAAGAACCCGTCTGAAGTCCGTTCTTTTCTCGGATTAGCGGGCTATTATCGACGATTTATCGAAGGATTCTCAAAGATCGCTATGCCGCTTAGCGCCCTTACTCATAAAGACAAGTCTTTTGTTTGGGGAACTGAACAAGAGTCTGCTTTCCAAACCCTCAAGCATAAGCTTTGCAATGCTCCTATTCTCACATTGCCCGACGGAAACAACGACTTCATTGTCTACTGTGATGCTTCCAACCTTGGTCTCGGTTGTGTCCTCATGCAACGAGACAAGGTTATAGCTTACGCTTCTCGACAGCTCAAAATCCACGAGAAGAACTATATGACCCATGATCTCGAGCTAGGCGCAGTTGTTTTTGCATTAAAGATTTGGCGACACTACCTGTATGGTACTAAGTGTACGATCTTCACCGATCATAGAAGCCTGCAACATATCTTTGATCAGAAAGAACTTAATATGCGTCAACGCCGATGGGTAGAACTTCTTAACGATTACGACTGTGAGATTCGTTATCACCCAGGCAAAGCAAATGTCGTTGCCGACGCGCTCAACAGACGGAGTTATTTGCTCAGCATTCGTAATACCCAAGCCCAGCATGATCTCGAAACCCTCATCCGCGAAGCCCAACATGCTTGCTTTAATGAACGCACCTTGAAGAAGGAGAGAATCTATCACGATGGAGCTCAGCTTGTCAGCAAATCGAATGGGATCTTCTATTTTCTGGACCAAATTGGATCCCTAAGCGGACCGAATTACGGAAGATTTTGATAGACGAAGCCCACAAATCCCGGTATTATGTTCATCCCGGTGCCGATAAAATGTACCAGGATCTTCGTTACAAGTACTGGTGGCCGGGCATGAAAAGGGATATCGCTTTCTATGTCGGAAGATGCCTGACTTGTGCAAGGGTCAAGGCTGAACATCAAAGGCCCTCTGGCTTACTCGAATAACCCCCAATCCCTATATGGAAATGGGAGAGTATAGCTATGGACTTCATAACAAAGCTTCCGCCCACGTCATCAGTGTAGGACCGGTTTGACTCCGAAACGATTGCGTAACCGAACGTGTGACGTGCGGAATCCGTACACGAACGTGACCGAACACACGAGATGTAATATAATCTGTGATTCTATTGATCAGATCTGAAAACGTACAAGAACCTGAATCACGATGTCACTTTCTCTCTCTAGTTTCTCTCTCTAGCTTTTATCTTCTCCAAAGCTCTAAAGTGACCAAAGTTGCAAAAGTCCTAAAACAAAGGCATAAGCCTCCTATTTATAGGCCAAGGGGCTTAATGAGATTTTTCATTAATTACAATTATGCCACCTTGCCTTTTTGACTAACTATCACTAATATAACAATATAAATCTCGTTTTCTTCTGTTTCTCGCTACGGCTCGGATTGACGAAGGCTATAGACATGAATGTACTAACAATCAGGTCACGACAGCATCTGGGTTGTCGTTGATAGTTTTACCAAATCAGCCCACTTTCTGCCAATACGAGAAGACTACAAGGTAGAACGATTAGCCCGAATCTACACCGACGAGATCATTTGTAATCATGGTACGCCTCGTGACATCATCTCTGACCATGACACTCGGTTTACTTCGCGATTGTGGGAAACGTTTCAAGCAGCTCTTGGTACGGCGCTTAACTTAAGTACCACATTCCATCCTCAAACCGACGGACAGACTGAAAGAGCGATCCGTACTCTTGAAGACATGCTCCGTTCATGTGTCATAGATTTCGGTGGTAATTGGAACAAATATCTGCCGTTAGTCGAATTCTCGTATAACAACAGTTATCATACCAGCATCCAAATGGCACCATTCGAGGCTTTATATGGAAGAAGATGTCGATCGCCTATTGTGTGGCACGAGATCGGTCACTCGCAATTAACCGGTCCCGAGTTGCTGCAAGAAACGACTGACAAAGTCCTCCAAATTCGAGACAACTTGTTGAAAGCTCAAAGTAGACAGAAAAGTTACGCCGATAGAAGACGCAAGCCCCTGGAATTTGACGTTGGTGACTACGTACTCCTAAAGGTGTCACCTTGGAAGGGTGTGGTCAGATTCGGCAAGAAAGGGAAATTAGCGCCTCGATATGTTGGACCTTTTAAGATTCTGGAAAGGATCGGAAAAGTCGCCTACAGACTCGAACTACCAGAGGAACTTAGTAACGTCCACCCGACTTTCCATGTGTCAAACCTCCGAAAGTGCCTGGCTGAGCATGATTTAAGTGTACCTCTCGATGACCTCCAAATAAACGAAACACTGCACTTTGTGGAAAAGCATGTTGAAATCATGGATCGCCAAACCAAGCAACTCAGGAGCTCGCGCATTCCTATTGTGAAAGTCCGATGGGAAGGCAAACGAGGCGCGGAGTTCACTTGGGAACTCGAAAGCGACATGAAGGCAAAGTACCCGCAGCTGTTCAAGTGAAAGTCTAGAGAGAGAAAGTTCTCAAAAGTGATTCACGGTGTTGTCTGTTACGACTTCGGCCTAATTTCGGGACGAAATTCCCTAAACAAGGGGAGGCTGTAACACCCCGTGTTTCCGAAAGTCAAAGTTAAAGTCAAGATTGAAGTCAAAGGAAGAAAAGATCGCTAATTGCGATCTGTCTCTCCTTGCTCAATCCCTGTTTGACTTCTTTAACGGTAGTTAGTCTATTTTATGTTTTTACGTTAGTTGTATTATGTGGAGTAATTAATTACAATCGAAGTAGTCAAAGTATATTTCTCGATGCGAACCGCTTTACGACTATAAATAATAGGAAGTAACAATACCATAAAGTCAATTAATCAGTAATCGAACTAATCTAATCATCATCGAACTCGAAACTCGAATTGTGCAACCTTGGTGTTATTATACGTGTGTGTATGTGTGCCTTATGTGTTACTTGTGCAATCGAGATCGAAATATAAAAAATCATCGTACCGAACCCTCGAATCGTGCAGCTGATCGATCAGGTTACCAGCCGATTGAACAGCCAGCCGATCGGACTGCTGTCCGATCGGACAGGCTGTCCGATCGAGCTGCCTGGCCGATCGGCCAGCACTTTCCTCATTTGGCATCCTATAAATACGTCACTCTCAAACTTTCTACTTTTGGAAACCTCTGTTCGTCCAGCTCGTGCTCCCCTCTTTTCCTCAGATTTCTCTCGATTCCGGTAAGATCTCACCCTAATTCTTGTACTTTATTGATCTACACGCACTCCTACACCTTTCTATCTTTCAAATCTTGACTTTTAACCGTGAAATCATCAAGATTCAAGTGTCCTAGGATGATGTCATCATGGGTTCTTGAAGAACTTCATGTTTTGGCCTCAATCCACCAAGAATCACTTGGATCTAGCCGATTTCCACATAAACATACAAAGATCTTTCATAGATCTAAACATATACACAGTGAAAAGGATTGAAAGACGGATTTTCCAACTTTCTTTCAACTCTTTTACACTTGCCTTCAAACCGATGGAAACGGAGCCTGTGCCGACTTACAATTCACTCTGGTGGTTGCATAGCTCAAGATCCAGATTCTATCCACAAGGTTAATCGATTTCGGGTTAAACGTTAAACTCCGTTTCGAACAGTTCACCGGCCGGATTTGGGTGATTCCTGTCCGATCAGGGGAAACAAGTAAGGACGAGAGATCTATGGTTCGACTCGTTGTCAAAATACCTCAATAAAACGACAAACAATCAGAACAACCAAGTGTTAGACGAATAGGCAGGTCAGGATGCTGACCGATCGGACTGCTGTCCGAACGGACAACCAGCCGATCGGACAGTCAGCCGATCGACCGACCGGCCAGCCGATCGGCTAGCACATGGTCCCACACTTAATCAATTTATTCTGAAGACTAGTATTGAACGAATTGCTGTTCGATCGGACTACCGTCCGATCGGATTACTCTTCGGATCATGAGATACTATACTTCAACACTTAATCAATTTTTCAACATGTTCGATGCACTAGGAGTGCCACCCGATCGAACAGCCGTCCGATCAGGTGACACCCTGCTGAGAACTTGTCTTGCTAAAGAGTACCTAACCGATCGGGTTGCCGGCCGATCGAACGACCGTCCGATCGACCGACCTGAAAGGTAAGGATACTTCGATGTTTTCAAATGCTACAACAAAAACTTCAAAAGTCAAGCCATCAAACACAAACACATCCTTCTCAAAGGAAGAAACATTCCACTCGAACAGCCATCCGATCGGCCTACCGACCGACCGGACAACTGTCCGAATGGACTGTCTACCGAACGGTTGTGACAACCCGCAAATTCAGGACAACATCTTTACACGCTCTAATCTCGTACACATCATGATCTTAGATTATAGACTTAGTTTTATTATATATTGGGTATTCATATGCATAGAATCACTATTCGTGTCACAATTTGCATTTGGTAATTTTTAGAAATTACCTGGTCACACACAAATTAATTCGACAAATGCAAGCGTTGGTGATGGACAATCAGAAGTTCAAGATACGATATGTGAATTATTTTATGCATGGTTTGATTATAGGCATTTTGATAATTCGAAAATCTATGTGATATTTTGCGTCAACATGCTTATAAGTAATTATTTTTTTTAAGATTTTAAGATAACGAACACACGATATGTGTGTGATACTATGATATGATTTTATGTAGCCAATTTTCAATTCTTGTCCTCATTTCCACACAAAAGTCGATGGCTTTAATAGCCACTTTCCACCCATTTTTGCAACATGTTTAAACTCACGTGTGTTATTTAGTATATGTAGTATTATTATATTAGTTACTTACAAAGATTTGTAAGACTTGGTCAAAAGATTTAGTAATCTTTTCTCCATTCCACAGACATCGGTAATAGAAAAAAAATTATCAGAAAAGGACCATCATGTTATCCTTTTACTGTAAGTAAGTAAGTAAGGTTTATACTTGATTTGAATTGAATAACAGAAAGACCATACCCATGTCTTTTCTAGTTATATATCAAGGACCTTAATAATTTTTTTTTTTTTATTTCTTTTCCTTTCCAATCAGTTATGGTACAAACCCTAGTGATGTTCATCTGATACCAGCCGCTACCACACACTGCTCTTTCTCAAAGTCTCTTGTCTGCACCATTATCTAACTACACAACCAGATGTTCATCTTCTCAAGCAAAAATCATTAGCCAAACACCTTATTTCCCTCTCATCTATCGATCCATACATCAGTCACGCCAGCTCTGATATTTCGGGGTGTGACAACGGTCAGCCGTCCGATCGGACTACCGTCCGATCGACCAGCTGTCCGACTCTCCAACACTTGTTTTCCGTTTTACGCGTTGCTTATCGTTATGCTATCAAACTATTCAGGCTAACCCTACTCTAAAGCGCTCCCTTCAATCCATCAACCGCTGTGAGTTTACTTGATCCCTTTTTGCTTTCAGCACTTTTGGGTGTTACATACGTTACTTATACGAAACCACATCGAACACACTACGCAACATTTTAAACGCTAACCGTTACCGCATGTATTACGTGACTAAATGAATGCTTGTTGTTATATTTACACGTGGAATGCTGTCTACCTGCCTTAACGACGATAGTACTATAGTTTGGACTCAGCACCCGTTCACACGGGGGTTGTTAAGGAAAATTACTTGCATGGATTACGGTGGTAATCATGTATTGCGAACTGCCTCGGGCTGTCAACCCGCAGTCATTGGTATTGATAGATCCATGTCTATAATTAACATGCTTCGTTTTCCTCTGTGTACGTGCTGGTTATGCGTAAACTATTTCGAACTCTATTATGCTATTATCAAACTTGTATGCTCACCTTTACATTCTATGTATTGACTTATTTTAACGTATGTGACAGGTGTTTAAGATGCTTATTTGCTAGGAAAGCGAGGCTAGAATAAAGCTCTATAGCCCAACAAATAGTTGTCTGTAGTGGTCAAATTAAGGGTCTCTAGAAGCAGATAAACAATTGCTGTTCATTTAAATCTGAGTTGTCGGAACAGAATATTTTCCTGGATTTTTGTCTGTAATAATTTATTTTACTGTTTGAGATACGGTATGGGACGTATTATTTAACTTGAATAGTAATGATAAATGTTATGGAAACTTCTGGACAATCTGTTTCGCTCAGTGCCATGCCCCGATGATTCCGCCATCAGTTGGGGTGTGACAAACGATGTTGTCCGAAGGGTATCGATCAGTTCAGATCGTCATGGTACTTGTAATGATATTCGTTTATAATCGCAAACAGAGTTGTATAAATAAAAAATATCGAAACCGGGAACCGTAAAAATGAATACAGGTACATGTACCAATATTGTTCGTATGATGCGTCAGTTTGAAAGCAAAAACAATAAAAATAAGTATCGGTACCAATACCGATGTTGTTCTGTCAGTTTCGGTTTGATTAACTACGGTAGTACACAAAACTCATTACCAAACAAAAACCATACGAATGAGTACATGTACATGTACCGATGTTGTTTAGTACGACGTGGTAGCGATACGATGTCAATTTATCAAAAACAAAAACAATATAAATAAATATTGGTACCAATACATATATTCTTCGGTCAGTTTCAGTTCCTTTTTAGTACGATAGCGGCACAATATCCGTTTCAATAAAATTTATATTGCAATATTGAAATAAAAAACAATCGGTTTTGGTTCAGTTTAGTATGATAGTGACCCATTTTCCGTTTTCAATAAATTTATACTGCAATGTTAAAAAATAAACACAGAACGCAATTTGTGAGAAAAATAATAAAAATATATAATAAATACATATTATAAAAATATTAAAACAATTATTTAAAAATTGGAAATTGTAGGATCGCGTGCTGACCCGAACGAGTCAATCGGAGGTGTTCTAATCCGTTTCAGGTGCGGAATAACAAGAAACGGACACGAAAAACAGCTTGTTCTACTAAATCTTGCCTTGTATATTGATCACACACTGATTACAAGTCAAACAGCACTTCGGCAGCAATTCGGTACCGGAAACAAGAGACTGATACTAATTTCGCTCAAATGACCCCTATATATAGGGTCCTGATTTCGCCCCAAGTACCACATGTACACAAGAGCGAATCACAGATAGCACATATGAGCGAAATCACCTACAAAGTACATATGAGCGAAATCAGCTTCCTAAACTCTAACATCTTCCTATTTTCTCGTAAAACGTGCCCTAATCTAACATTCTAAGACTAAGACTCGATACAAGATGAAGTCGACAGATGTATGCACCAACAGACTCCCCCTCAGATGTTGAGGAGTCTTAAGTGTCGAGACTTCGCATCTTCGGTCTTTGGGCATCCAGAATCTCTATCTATCTCTTGTATCCTCAAACTCTTTCACTAACAAACTACCCCTCAAAACATGCTGGGATCAAAGCTTGTCTTTTTATAGAATCAGGATCAGAACCTGTCTTTCTACATAGTCCTCAGGTATTGGAATCTGACTTTTATCCAGCTCAGGAAATCCTGCACATTCTCTACCCAAAACATAAGATTCACAAGAATAAGATATTTAACAAATTATCAAATTTCATGCATCAACACTGACTCCTCTACAATCAATATACAATCAGATATTAACAATAATCATTTAACAAATTTCTTTTTACTGAAGCACTTTTCAATCAAATTCTCCCAAACCTGTTCATCATGTTCAGCACTTGGAATTTTGAAAATCAGCTCTTCAATATCAGTTGTCGAAAATCTTTTTGGATTTTTCAAAATTTTATGCTAAAACACACTGAAAATCTTTTTGGAATTTTGTGAAATAATCGAAATGAGATGCAGTAAAGAAATATTTACATACAATACTTTTTCGAGTTTGTGTAAGAGAATCATATCAGTTTATGAGACAAATCAACAACACCGTTAAGCTTTAAACATTTTAAGTTTTAAACGATTCACTTAGATTGTCAGTATACTGATCCACTTAAATTTTCACACAAAATTCAACTGTTTCGAGATACGAGATTAATGTCTTAGTGACTTAAACTTATTCGCGTGTCCCACCTCAGAATATACTCCCGTATCCAGATCCCAATATTTAGTCTTACAGGTGAGTATACCTAGATGATATCTGTAAGGGGTTAGGTGCGAAACCGTGAGAGCTCATGTCAGAACTTCCGTTCAGCAGAGAGATGACGGCTCGACTTTTGGTGGGTCCCCTTTAGAGGATCTTTTTTACAATAGCAATGACTATCAATTTTATTGTTTCATCGATTTGCTGAAGGCGGCGCTTTTTCAAGCATTGCAGAAAGTATTATCCGGGGACTAGGTCAGTACTTCCATATAGCAGAAGTCCCGGGATAATACCCCAGATATCACTAAGCATAAAGACCTAGTATCTCAGAAAGAGGGACCTTTCAAACAAGATTTCGGGGGTTACCCATATATCCGAGAGATGTTGCCCACGAATTAAGCAAGTTTGAAATTTAGGTTTATATCTCGTCACAGTTTATTAAATGTGTAAAAACCTACTGACACATCATTAGTGAGACCGTTTATCACTAATTAACTTTCCAATTCTTTAGTATGTCGTGATCGTCCACTGATGTACTATCATTTACTCTTTTATATAACAAAACTCATTTTTCATTTCATCATGTTTTTGGCTTTTTCAAATTTTCTAATGTTTTTGGATTTTCTGTGAAATTTTTACTCCCCCTAAAATGCAAACACATTAAAGAAAAATTGAAAACAAACTAAACTCTTGACCCACTTGAAGAAACAAAATCAAAACAAACTGTACAGAAACAGTGACAACTGATATCAAATCACTTCAAATCGCCATCCACTTGGCATAAACAATCAGAACTCCCCCTCACAACAAACCATTTTCTCATTTAGATTTCAAAACACTTAAGTTTGTTTTAATCAAAATGATTTTTCCGGAAAATGAGTTTGTTTTTACCACTTGTTAAGTACGGGGATATGGTTCATCATCTTGTTCATCTACTTATCATGAATAGTAAATCAAGTACAATTTAATGTCCCTGATTTACCATTTGCAATTAAGCAACCTCTGTATCATTAGAAGAAAACACTCTACCAATTGTAGGAATATCACATCTACACAACCATTTTACCAATCAGGATGCCGATTCCTGCTTCGCACTTACCAACCTGGAAGCTCCGGCGTAATCCTTCAACCTGTAAAATTTTAACACTATCAAAAACTTTCATACAACCTCTTTAGTCATGAAAGATGCCGATTCCTGATCCACGATTACAAACTTGGGATCTCCGGCATGTCAGGTGTTTAATCAAACATAACATCCACCCAAGCCTGACCAGCCTTGGGTGATTTTGGAACACATCTGTCCCACCAACACTTTGATTTATAAAACTCTTTAGCACCCTTAACCTTCCTATCAACCATCTTCCCGAAAATGTGCTTGACTTTCCCATTGAAAGCTTTTTCAACATCATATTCTCCCTTATCTGCGAAGAATTGATTTGAGATCTCAACTTTTCCCACTTTCTTCATTAAATTTTCCTTTAACAATGGAGGAAAATTTTCATCGTTCACCTCTGGAACGGAAACCACAATCTTCTTATCAACCAATGACTCCTCTGATTTTATGGAATCAGATTCATTGTCAGAACTACTTTCTGTTTTAACAACCCACTTTTGTTTGTTCAAATCACCTCTTCTTTTGTAAAAACGTTTTGAACTTTCACCCTTTTCAGAACTTGAATTTTCAAACAAATTAACATTTTTCACCAATTGTTCTTTTCTATCAACACAAATCTTTTTCAAATTTGAGTTAGAAGAAACTCCCTGTTTTTGGTAATTGGTCTTGGAACAATTCCAAGCCATGTGACCAATTTCTTGACATTTGAAACAGGTTCTTCTGTCAACTCTCTCAGCAAACTTTCTCACATTTTTCTTCACTTCAGCAAGAAACTTTTGATTTGATTGCTTCAAGAATGGTTTCTTCTGTTCATCCTCTGAGTTTCCTCCTGAAACAAATTTTGTTTTTGGTTTATACGTTTTCTGATTTTTATAATTTTCTGACGAACTAAAACCAAGACCTTTCTTTTTGAGATTACCATTATGGTTTGGTTTCTTTTGGAAATTATAACCACAACCGTAACCCATTTTCTTGTTTACTCTTTGTTGAATCCTTGACACTACGTCAAATGTGACCTACGGCCACACTTTTTCAAAAACCTCCATGCCACACTTTCAAATAAATGTGTGGCTAAAGGTCACTAATGACATTTCAAAACTTTCTAGCCTACTTTTAGCCACACATGTCTTTTATTCATGTGACCATTGTATAACAATTCAAAACTTTTAGCCACACTTTCATCACTTTGTTTTTTGTTTGTGTGACGGAATCATAGCAAATGTCATGGGAAATACAAATACGTGTGACCAAATGTTAGACAATAGCCACACCATCATTACTTTGTTTCTATTGTGTGACGATCTGATAACAAATGTCATAGGAAAACAAATATATGTGGCCAAAAGATAGACAATAGCCACACTTAACATTTCAAAAATGTTTTCTGTATCTATTAAAAGTTTTTAGCTACACTTATAATAAATTCATGTGACTATGTTATAGAATCGGCCACACTTACAGTAAATTCATGTGGCCGTTGCTACCTTTTAGCCATACTTAATAGACAAAACGTTTGATTACAACAACCCTTTTTGTCACACTTTTTTTAAATTGATGTGGCTAGAACATACTTTTTAGTAAATATATGTGACTATATAATAGAAACAGTCACACTTAAATTAAATTCGTGTGGCTGTTGCAACCTTTTAGCCACACTTAATGAAGGAAATGCTAGATTTTAACCAAAAATATTGGTACCCTTTAGCCACACTTTTAAGTTCTAAGGCCACTAAAACGTATGTGTGGCTGTATGATACCTACGATGACTCGAGCTTTGGTCACATCTGACATGAAAAAAATATGTGTGGCGAAAGATATATAGTCACACTTTTTTGTGTGGCTATATCCTTATTTTGGCGTAGTGTGAAGTGTAAGGTTTAGGTTTTGCAGAAAGATTTAAATCTTTTATTTCAGAAATATTAATTTCTGTTAATTTGAAAACCCTTTTGATCATTTCAGTTTTAACACTTCTTATTGGGAATTCTTCATCAGAAAATAATTTGTCCGAATTATTCAAGATATAGGCAACCTTAAACATTTCATCATTCAAATTATTCTTTGATAACAAGAATTTTTTATTATAAACCCTCTTGACCGGTGAACTCGGACTCTTCTCAGATGAACTCAAACTATCTGATTTAGACTCCGACTTTGACTCTTCATCCATATCCAACACCTGATCGACAACTTTCTTAACTAACTCAGCCTCATGATCAGTGTCAGATGCTGTGAATGTAACATCAATATTGTCTGGTAATTCATCAATGATTTCAGACTTTAATTTGATGTTTAGAGCCTTGTTTACTTGTTCCTCGTTTGGTTTCCTGGGGGAATAACTCTCAAAGATTGGAGGCGGACATCTGTTATACATGACACTTTTTGGCTTACCAGTATCCTCTTCTTTTTCTTTCTTCTTGAACGCTTCAAGACCTGCAACAGTAGGATAAACCCGATCAATCAGATAATCACAAGTAGTATAACTCAAAAGTAATCGGTTAATCCTTTCACTCTCAATTTTCTCAAGTTCCAGCTCCTTCTTCAGTTTAGCACAATCTTCGATGTAATCATTTATGACGCTTTGCTTTGTCATCAAAGTTGCACTCGATTTGTCATTTGCTTTCTCGATTTCAGCATTCGTTCTTTTCAAACTGTCAACTGTCCTGTTCAGTACATCGTATGACTCTTTCACGTACTTCACATCTGACAGTAAATCTTCCTTAATCTTCTCTAAATCAGCAATCTTTTTATCTTTTTCTTCACAAACTTTGCAAGATTCTGAACATTTATCACAAGGCTTCGTAACTTCAACTACCTTTTCAACTATCTTTTCTACTTCGACAACTTTTTCCACTTCAACTATTTTCTCAACTTCCACGAGTTTCTCGACTTCGACAATTTTCTCCACTACTTTCTCTACTTCAACAATCTTGTCTATTACAATCTCAGCGGCTGCTTCATCTTTTGTTTCTACAGTTTCAGTCTTCGCTTTTTCATCAGCGAGTAGCTTTGCTGCTTCTAGCTCTCTCTGCAATCGAGCAATCTTCTTCTGATTCAACATCTCAACTTTATCTGCATAGAAAAAATTAAAACTGTCAGGATCAATGCTTTTTCTACATTTGTTAAGATACTCTTCCTCATCATCCGTATCAACATCACTTCCAAGATCTGGAAATATCGGAATCCATTTCTGACAATCCTCATTTTGATCCAGAATCCTGGTAACAAGTGCCACATCAGGTTTAGTTCCACTAGGTATATACTTGTCCCAGCTAAACCCCCGTGCAACAACCTCATCACTTTGATCTATTATCCCAAAATAAGCTTTCCTATTGGCTTCTTCAATCATTTTCCCATGAGCAGTTTGCGGTTCCTTTTGTTGAGGTTGTTGATCGATTTGATGAAAGATTGATTTCTGATAATAATTGCTCTTTTCTTGACTTCCAGTTGACTCTTGGTTCTTACATTCCCGTTTAAAGTGACCTTTTCCTTTACATCGAAAACAAGTAACCTTTAACTTGTCAAAACCAAGTGGAGAGGTAGCCATTCCTCGAAACTCATCTTTGCCCGTAATCTGTTGAAATTTTTCAGCTCTCCTGCAGGTACTAGCTAAGCACCACTTCACATCCATCAGCTCAAGCTCTTCTGCATCGATTTGGTCGTAATCTTCCTTTGTGAGCATCGGATTACCAATTCTTCCAGCAATCAAACTTTCATACGACTCTAACATGGCGACAAGAGATGCCATGTGTTGCCTTGCCACCTCAGGAGAAAGATGTTGACCATTCTGAATGTTCAATGTCACATTACATTGCAGATTTGTAGAATTTTGCTTTTAAGGACTAGGTGTGTTGCTGTTTGGATCAAAGCTTGAGAAAGATGAAGTAGATCCACCACTTTGAGTTGTAGTACTTTCATTTGGACTTGCAGAACCAACAACACTGAATGCAGTACTAATCTTTTGACTTTGACTAGGAGTGGCCTCAAATTTGTTCCCTCGATAGTACAGACTGACATCTTGCTTGGCATTTGGATTTGTCATTATAGCAGTCTTCTGAATATCCAGCTCCTGTTCTTCAATCTTCTGGATAAACTGAGCCAAGTTCATACTCTCAGTCTTCCTCATGAGTTTCACAATCGTCAGATACGTTCCCCACTTCTGTTGGGGTAAAGCCTCAGCTAACTTATCAACCCACTCATCATCATCTTTCTGAATATCCAATCTTCCCATTTCTAGAACCAGATGACAGTATCTATCTATTGTCTGTTTCGTGGTTTCATGATCAAATGCAGTAAACATGTCAAACGACTTCTTCAATAACGCCTTTTTGTTTTTGATCATGTCAGCACTCCCTATAAATTTCTGGATTAATGCCTCCCAGATTGATCTAGCTGTTCCGTTATGTTAAAGTAATACGAAGATGTCTTCTTTAACTGCTTGCTGTAAAATGCTGATCATCATCTTTTCACTAGTATATTTCAGCTTGTCAGCTTCTGTAAAATCATTGAAACCCTTTTCCAACCCACGCTCATTCTTGGGTCTCTCATAGTCTTTCAGTAGTGAACACCAAGCATCGAATCTGTAAGCTTGAACCCAATTCTCAAATCGGTTTTTCCAACCCTGAAAATCCTCAATATACATCAACTTCGGTGGTTTCTGATGAGTACCAGTCTCATTCTCATTGTATAATGTCTCAGCAGCAGTGACAGGTGCAATCGGTGTCGCGAAAGCATTGTAAAACTCTTCGGCCATGATTTAATAACACGTTTTTCAATAACAATGACTTATGAGCGAAATCAGAGGTCCTGGATGGTCCTATGAGCGAAATCAGGGGTCCTGGGTGGTCCTATGAGCGAAATTAGGGTTATTGGGTGGACTTATGAGCGAAATCAGGGGTCCTGGGTGGTCCTATGAGCGAAATTAGGGTTATTGGATGGACTTATGAGCGAAATCAGGGTTCTGTATGGACCTTATGAGCGAAATCAGGGCTATGGGTGGACCTTGGAGCGAAATCAGAGGTTTAGGGTGGTCCTATGAGCGAAATCAAATCGGAAGGTAATTTGGTCCATTTTTAGTCCGAATTTCAGTGTGAAACTTTCAGGGATTTGTCTATGATCAATTTCCTATGATCTGTGAAATTTTGGTCCGATTCTAACCGTGAAATCTTCCCGAACTGATGAAAGAAGGTGTAGAAGTTAGAAATAGAGATGAAAACAAGCTGATATATGCAGAACTCCTCGTCCTGAGCTCTGATACCACTTGTAGGATCGCGTGCTGACCCGAACGAGTCAATCGGAGGTGTTCTAATCCGTTTCAGGTGCGGAATAACAAGAAACGGACACGAAAAACAGCTTGTTCTACTAAATCTTGCCTTGTATATTGATTTCACACTGATTACAAGTCAAACAGCACTTCGGCAGCAATTCGGTACCGGAAACAAGAGACTGATACTGATTTCGCTCAAATGACCCCTATATATAGGGTCCTGATTTCGCCCCAAGTACCACATGTACACAAGAGCGAAATCACTGATAGCACATATGAGTGAAATCACCTGCAAAGTACATATGAGCGAAATCAGCTTCCTAAACTCTAACATCTTCCTATTTTCTCGTAAAACGTGCCCTAATCTAACATTCTAAGACTAAGACTCGATACAAGACGAAGTCGACAGATGTATGCACCAACAGAAATCACTATTTATGAGAACTTTGTTTTAATATGTATATAATAATAATAATAAATGTACCATATTTATAATAAATTTTAATAAAATGATTGGTCGAAGATATTAGTGAACGAAAAAAATTGTAGTTAACCACCCAGTCGAAATTACTGACTTTCGAAACCATGTGGAAGGAAAATAAACCAATCAAATGAAGAAAACTCTATATATCCTTTAAGCTTTTATTTCCTTCTTTAGTGTATTTCAAATATTTAAAGATATAAATTATGTAATTTTATAATAAAAGTATACATAAATTTACATAACTAAATTATTATTATTGAATATTTTAAACTGTAGTGATTTAACTTACATATTTAAATCTATAAATATTTTTTCATGCTTATATCTTAAAATTATAAATCTTTCTATACTAATAAACAAAAATCTCTTTTGGACACGTGTCATTCTCTGGTAATTTATCACCCTTATTTTTCTATTTATCTCTTCTATTAAATAATAATAATAATAATAATAATAATAATAATAATAATAATAATAATAATAATAATAATATTGTTACTTTCAACCCAAAACTTTTCATCTTTTTCAATGTAACCTCAACACTTTTTTTACTTTCAACCCTTATACTTTTCATCTTTCACAAGTTCTCCGTTTAATGTGTCGTTCTAAATTTTCCGAGTTAATACACCGCAAATCATCTAATATTTCATTGGTTCTATCACATGTAATACACATGTTTCTAACCTAATAATAAATAAAAAAAAACAAAGTAAAATTTTAATAAGTAAAACGATCCATAGTGATAAACATAATAATTAAAGTAAAATTCTAGTTTTAATGATTTAGAATTCTAGATAATATTACTTTCAAAATTATTATTATTGAATATTTTAAGCTGTGATGATTTAACTTACATATTTAAATCTATAAATATTTTTCATGCTTATATCTTAAAATTATAAATTGTTAATGATTCCAAAACGATCCATACTGATAAACATAATAATTAAAGTAAATTTCTTATTTTAGTGATTTAGAATTCTAGATAATATTACATTTATAATGTTGTTACATAAATATATAATAATCTGATGAAAATAAAATGCATAAGATATATATTTGTTTTAGCTATGATGATAAATAAGATTATATATTTATTTAGGTGAATTTTTTTTCTAGATATTGAGTTTTGAAACATTAGTAATGTTATATGCATAATCGTTATATATGTATTTATTTAAATTTAAATTATTATGATACATAAAGATATGTATTTATTTAGATATATAAACCGAAAATTTTAAACATCTTGAATTAAGAATAAAGATGATCTCATCAGATTGTGATTGATCCATGGAAAGATGTTACACCTATCTATGAAATTACGTAAAGTTTATTGATGTAAATATTTGTGAATAACAATAATATTATGAAATTATATTTTTGAGGGAAGAGGAGCAATTGGCATGTGACATTAAATGGAATAATTATATTTTTTAAGGGGGGGGGTGGAATTGTCACGTAAGATTAAGTGGAATTAGTATTAGATTATCTTGAAGACAAGTTGCTTATCCTTTATTTTTTATTAAAGTTTAACTAAAAATTATTATTTTATTTTGAGAGCAGGTTGTCTATCTAAAAGTCTTCCACATTTTATTTTTAAACTTTATAATTTTAATGAAATGTTTAAGGGACTTATATATTTAAGATTCTATTATTCATTGGTAAAAATAACTTTGATTTTACTACCGTAATTTCTGAAACAAAAATTATGGTGCAAAAGGTTGAAGTGATAAAAATCATTGTTGTAAAAATCGCGACTAGGCGACGATTAGTCGGCGATTAATCGCTAGTCGTCCAGTTACTGAGTAATTTTTCTTAAATCGGTCCATTAACCGACTAGGTCCGACTAGGCACGACTAGGTCCGACTAGGCCAGCCAAAAGTCGACGATTCCAGCAAAAAACCTGTATATTCCGGCCAAAACCTCTAAATTCCGGTCAGTTTTCAACCAAATCATTTGAATTCCAACAATTAATCATGTATACTTAAATAAATGAGTTGTGTAAGATTTAAAACCTAGCTACTTAAAATATTTACCTATAAAAATGTATATATTTATACATAAAACTGAAAATTACATATAAAAAACCCGATCCGATTAATCCTGATTAATCCCGAGTAATCCCGAGTAGTCGCTAGTCCCCACTTCACCAGCCGACTAGCGACTAGCGAGTTCTCCAACCTTGATAAAAATTATGTCAAAATCAAAAGTAAGTATTTAAAAGTTTAAATCAAATTAAGTTAAGATTAAAGGTTCTAATTAATTTTATTAATATAAAATAGCATGAACTTGATTTTAGTGATGCATCCAGAAGCTGAACCACTAGATGAGCCAAACAATGTGGCTAATAATGGCAACCTGCCAACTGAAACTCCAAAGATTATCTTGTTAAGTGTTTGCCACGAACACAAGATTGTATGCTATTGATTCAACCATGAGTGCAGACAAGAATGTTGGCTGTTAGAATCTAGCTTGGCATCAACAAAATTATATGCAACATGAAAGTGACTCTTAAACAAATTAAAGAATCGAGTTAATAGCCAAAATGGTCCCTGAGATTTGCTCACTTTTGTCACTTTAGTCCAAAATCCAAAATTTTTAAATCTGGGTCCCTGAGGTTTGCATTTTGTTGCTATTTTAGTCCAAATTTCAAAACCCCCCTTTTTTACTGTTGAAACCTGATTGTTTTGTCTTTTTATGTAGGGACATTTTGGTCATTTTTATTTTATTATAACATATTAAAGCAATCAACACACCACCACACCCACAGACCCTGCATCTCTCCCTCTTTCTCTGCCATAAACAGCGATCAGAGCCGGGTTCAGCCGGAGCTCCAGCGACCCATGTATGCCGGCGATGTCAAACCACTCACAACTCTCCTCCCTTTACACCACTCCCACATGTCACCCCTGTAACTCTGGATGCGAAATAAAAGGGAGCCGCCGCACACGGCGGCGTGGCGGAAGGACCAGTAGAGACGGGAAAGAGAAAGAGTCTTCTTTCTCACTCTGCTCTCTCTCTCTCTCTCTCTCTCTCTCTCTCTCTGAACTACCACCACCACACCACCACCACCCCCACCACCGCATCATCCCCACCACCACCATCCCACTTCCATCCTCGACGGCTTCACCTCCACCCCCGCACCACCACCACTGCACTACCATCATCCCCACCTCATCTTCTTCCCTTCTCTCTCTCTCTCTCTCTCTCTCTCTCAAAACCCTAACCCTAATGACATTTTTGACATTTTTGAGAGGTTTGTGGTTTGGGAGGGTTTGGGTCTGACTTGCAGATCCGGTGGAGTGTTAGGGTTTTGACATTTTTGAGAGGTTGTTGACGGTGGAGTTCTGGTGCCGGTGATGAGGGTTTGTGGTTTGGGAGGGTTTCGGTCTGACTTGATTTGTGTTAGAGAGAGAGAGAGAAGAGAGAGAGAGACAAAGGGGTGAAACAGATGATGATGATTCATTGTTGATGGGTGGGTGTTAATGGTGGCGGTGGCGGTGGTGGAGTTCTGGTGGCGGTGGTGGAGTTCTGGTGCCGATGATGAGTGTTTATGGTTTGAGAGGGCTTGGGTCTGAACTTTGAGGAAGATTGTGGTGAAAATGGCAGAAATGGTGGTGGTTGATGATCGGAGTGTCGCGCTCCGGTCAAAGATAATATTTATATACCCTAATTACCCTTAACAAATAGCTAGTGGTAGCAAGGGGTCGAACCACGAAGAGTATGTGGTTTGTATGCGGATTTGATTGAATTATGAAAAGTTGTCACTTTTATGAAGCTTGCTAACTTGTTTCTTTTTTTATATTTTGGTTTGATTGAAAGATGTGAGTTGAAATTACTAAAACGATTAACTAAAATTAACTACTAATTGCAAGAAGTGAAAATGATTGTTTAAACAATAATAAGAAAACAAGGCTCACACCCGGTTTCAACAATTGCAAGACCTAGAGTTACTATGTATTTTAATTAGCTTTACTTGAATTAGTTCGTTAACGGGTCGCAATCACAAAGCTTAGGTGTCAATCGCTATCAACGTTGTAAACAACGGACCATGATACACTTCGTTACTTTGGACTAACAAATCCTACCAAAAGACAAAGCATAAATACGTGCATTCATTTCACAAAGTCAAATTTAATTATTCACTCGACAATTTGCAAATTCAATACCAACGTAGGACAATTGTCTAAGATTCAAACGCAATTCAAGTTGTCACAAAACAATCAACAAAACATAGTAAACCCTAAATCTTACAAAAGTCTACACCGGGGTGAAACCTCCAAGAAATTAGCCGCTCATGGTGTAAACGGTACAATCAACGGATGCACAAGACTTCAATTGGATCATCTTGGAGCTTGAGGATGGATGGTGGAATGATTCGGGTTTAGGAATGGTTGGTGGTGATGGATGGATTAAATGTGGAAGGATGATTGTGATGGTGATGAGCTAGGGTTTTGATTCGGATCGTGATTCGGTTGTTGAAAGGATGGAGTATGGATTGGAGAGCAATTCGTAGTCAAGGGATGATGAATAATGGCTCCAAAGATGTTTTTCAAACTCCAAAAATGTTGTAACTCCCGTAATCAATGAGCTTGAACCAATAAAAATCGAACTACACCCCCCAAACAAGAATCTGCGCGTTTTCACTAATGATGAGCCGTCGCCGACGGCCTGAAGCCCCGTCGGCGACGGTGCTTGCTTTCTCACTTTTAGCCGACGGCTTAGTTTCCTGTCTACGGACATTTTTAGGCGACGGTTGTATATGAAAACCGTCGGCGACGGTGCTTGGAAGTTGATTTTTCTGTTTTTCGCATTCCTTGCTTCCGGTTGACCCATATTGCTTCCCGGTGTTTCCGTTTCCACTTCGGTGACCCATAAAGCTTCCAAAAAGCTCCTTAAACTCTAATAAACCTGCAAAACACAAATCTAATCAAGAGTAGGCAATTCGAAACTAAAACTTGTGTAAAAACATCAAGTTAAACGATTACAAGCACCGGTTTTCAACCACGTATCACATCCCCACACTTGTCTTTTGCTTGCCCTCAAGCAAATCTGTTTTTCACTTTCACGTGGGTCAAACAACGAATGTACATCCCATTCCCGAGACAAAGGTTAAGGTCTAATGTCATACTAAAGTTCAAACTCTTTACAATGTTCAATGTATTTAACGGTGACGTGATTTAGATACACTAATGGTTACCCAAGATTAACCCGCCCTCAAAACTAACAAATCATGCATATCCCTCACAATGTGCTCTCCACTCGGCTTAAAGTTTGCTAACGTGTGTAATGTGTTAGCTTTTCGACAATTAATCGCTCAAAACCAAATAGAACACGTACCCGCATAAGCTTGCAACTCAATCATTCTCCACTATCGAACACAAATACTAAGCACAAGTCAAAAGGTCTTTGAGGGGTTGTAACGGGGCTAGGCGAAGGGTAGGAATAGGATAATTTTAAGTGGCTATGGTGATGAGAAATTCGAATTTTATTACAAAAGACTATCCTAAATAAAAGCACTATAAACATCCAACATGGGCAAAAAACTTTCGCCTTTTATTCAACAACTACTAACACATCTTTTTGTGTTTTTCTCACTGCTTTTTCATTCTTTTTCGCAATATTTTCTGATTTTTTTTTTTATTTTTATTTTTATTTTTATTTTTTTTTTATTTTTTTATTTTTTTTTTTTTTTACATATAAACCATAACTATACAAACAAATAATCCTAAAATCGAATTTCTCATCACACGGGTTTAAACGAGAAAAGTTTACGGTTATGGGCTATAGGGTAGTTAAATGAAAGGTTTAGGCTCAAAGTGGGCGACTAGGGGATTTATTTGGGTAAAGGTAAGCAAATGGTGTAAAAGAAAAAGGTTTACCTAATGCCTTAATCATTCTCGTGCTTGTATTCGGTCTATAGTCTCGAATGTATCAAAAGTTGCAAGTTCTACAATACGCGACTAATGGCCCACTCAACAAAGAAACATGTAAATGTGAATCTATGATGTAGAAAGGCTCAAACCTCACGTATAAGGGTATGATATGTGATATGCATACATTGCTAGTTCCTTAAGCGAATTATTCTCAAATAACCACCCACTAAATACCCGATATGCTTATTAATTTGAACTTGACCATGACGAAAGACCAATTGGTTTGTGACATCCCTCGTTGACTTGGTTACTTGTGCTTTTGAGATTGCTTTGAAAACAAGACATTTTTGAAAAAATTTTTGAAATTTTCCCCCATCCCCACACTTGAGGTAAACATTGTCCTCAATGTGTAGAATTTAAATGAACGGGTCAAAATCGAAAATTTTTACTACTCCCCCATCCCCACACTTGAGGTACATATTGTCCTCAATATGTAAGAACTAGAGTTTGTAAAGCACAAGGGATGTGACACGGCTATCCTCCCCAAAATTATACCCCGGAAAATAGAATACAAAATACAATCCACTTATTTGCTAACTAAAAAAAATCAAAGGTAAAAAGAAACGTATGCACCTGGTTTTTCATTAGTTCCTCGTGTGCTCTTCATCTTTTCAATCAAGCGGTCGTCTCACGAACATAGCGTACCTACAAATCTTAACCCTCGTGTAGAAGCATGCTTCTCACAACCATCAAAACTTGTTAGTTACCTAGTTCTACCACTTTTATGAAATTATCACCAAGCCATACATTATTGTACCTTTAACTTTATGTGGAAAAATAATTTACAACAATAACAATCCTAACTCACTTTCGTAGGAATCACGGTTGCATTTAGCGTATGCAACAAGCCCTTTAAACCTACCGATAGCTCGGGAGGACGAGTCGGTCTCGTGAGGGTTATATAGGGAACACACCCACAAAGTTCATTTAACTAGGCAATAATTTAAATAATCAAAAAAAAATGAAACTAAACTAAAAATATACAACAACAACAACAAAAAACGTACCTTGCCTCTACCGCTGATATCTCTCATTGGGGTTCACGGGCGGGTTCGGCTGGTACGGATAACCAGTAAGGGCCTCAAGCATATCCCTATAGTTATCCAACGGGCTTGACTCTTGTTGGGGTGGCGGTTGGTATGGCATGGGAACAAAACTCGAGCCAACTGCTTCGGGCCAGTGAGGGATTGGATCGGCTGGCCCTCGCGGATGAGGAAGGTTGGGGTAATCAGTCCACCCCGAATGTTCAGCATATGGAAGCCCGGCTTGATAATCTCGTTGATGGCGTTCTTGGTCATGGATTACCTTGAAATTGTTGATTGCCATCTGATTGGAGAAAGCCAACGCCCCCCATCGGCGTTGGTCCAACTCTGCCTGTGCATTCCGGCGTCTAGCATCCTCTTCCTCCCACGCTTGTCTGTGGGCCCTTTCCTCTTCTTGCAACTGTATCATGCGTTCCATTTGAGATTGTTGTAACGCATGTTGCAGTTGCTGTTCCTCCAACTGTTTTTCCACCCTCTCGCGGAAAGATGATTGAAAACCCCATTGTTGTTGAGAGTACGCCCCTTGCGCCTCTTCCCATTCTTTCCGACTAGCATGGTACTCTCTTGCTTCACCAATACATGCCGACACATTGTCGTAGATCCCTTGATCCGCACGGTTCCACAACCGATATGACGGTGTTTGTCTTTGATTCACAAAATCTGCCACATTGGCAGAGATTTCCCTATGCTTTTTTCGGTACCTACGCCTCGGTCCCCGTGGACCGGAAGGATCAATGTCCTCCTCAACATCGGGCATCTCCTCATCGCCCCCTTCTTCCTCACCTTCTTCATCAACCTCCTCGTCGTTGAACCGATAGCTATCCCCTTGGTCATCTTCAACCGTGTGCAAATGCCCAAAGGATTTCACGGTTATATTCCAATGTCGCCTCATAGAGGCAAAGTTGAATTGATCAATGGGTTTGGATACCCATAGTGAGTCTTGAGGTAATGCGTTTTGTTGGAGAATCATGGCGCTGATCAATCTTGGGTAAGGAATCATTTTGCGTTTAAATGATTCCCGTGTATCCCATGTGTTAATCATGACAATTTGACGCCACGAGAGCTTGGGCGTCCCATATAATAATGCACGCACCACCCGACAGTCGGGTGCCTTCACCGTCCCACGGTCTCCAAACCGTACCATGATGTTCTCCAACGAGATACCTTGCAATATTTTTCCCATCAGAGACAAATCTGCCCTTGCATTACCTGAACCCCCAGAGCCGGGTAATGTATCCTCCAAGAGAGTCACTGGGTCAGCATCATTCCTCTTGTTATCCAAAAACTGATCATACCCATAATAATCGTATGCATCGACCCCAAGCGAGTCAAACCTCGCTATAGCATTCATATGCTCGAAGGACATCACCATTTGATTTTTCCCAATGTTTCCAATCAACTTCCACATATGGGCTGGTCTATCGGAATGTTCAAAACGAAGAGTGGATAGCCACTCACAAACTGCCGCCAAGTATACCCGATTGGTAATGTCATCACACCAATCAATCACTCGCTCCCAACCGAGTTTCTCGAACCTCTGCACTATCCCAATCTTCCTAAACTCTTCGATATCCACCGTACGTTCACAAACCGCCCTGTCAGGTACGGGTTTCGAAATGCCCGTAACCATTTTCATCTTCCACATCTTGGCTTCCAGCTTCTTGTTCTTGTATCTAGAAAGAGCCTTTGTTTTCTCTTCCTTCCATTTCGAAGCCGACCCACTATTCTTCGCCTCTTCCCAAGCCCAATCTTGTCTTTCAAGTTGACCATCGCCTTCTTCTACATTACTAAGTTGTTCCCATTTCCTTTGGTAAACCCCAGAGCCTGAACCGGCTCCTGAAGATGACCCTTGACCAGAAGTTTTTGCCTTCTTGCTCCCACGTAACATGGCTACAATCATAAGACAAAGATAACAACAATTAGTATATTCTAACCTTCAACAATCTCAAACTTTGAACATGATATGTGATGTTGAACTTTAATCCAATTTGAGAATCATGGTTTAACAATGTTCAACATCACTATTATGTTCAATCATGCCAAAATCTTAGTGTAATCACATCACTAAAGCGAAGCATGCTCAAATCCTACCCAAATCAAATAAACACCCTTGAATTTATGCTTAAACATCCTACATTGTGATAAACAACCTACTCTTAAACAATAAGTCTAAAATTTCGGAAGAAATCACAGCAATATATGAAAATCATGCATAAATAGAGTGAAAGTTCATACCTTTAGTGAAGATTGACAAGAATAACCAAAGAAAAGTGTAAAGACAAGAACTTGGATGAACACTCTTCAAGAACCCTAACACACACGTCCAGAAATCTTACAATCAAGCAAGAATTGGTGGAATTGGTTATGGGGGTTTTGTTCTACGTCGAAAATCACTCAAGATGGACTCAAGAATCAAACGATTTGGTGGAGATTTGAGAGAGTTATGAAGAAAAGAAGATTTAGGGTTTTAGAGGAGATTTGGGGAAGAAGATGAAGCTAGAGGTAAAAGAATGGGAGATGAATGATGTGGGTCTGACTTGGGGGTGATTTAGGTTATTTTTGGGTCAAATGTGTGGTAAAAAATCGTCCCGGGTCGAGTTCAAATACCATTTAGAAGTTTGGAAGCGAACATGAGCCACAAAAAACGAGTCAGCGTCGGCTGACTTTTGGTGAACCGTCGGCGACGGACAAGCCCACCGTCGGCGACGGTGGGTGTTTGGTGGCTTGGTTGGCGACGGCTTATCTTCCTGTCTACGGAAGAATTTGGGCGACGGAGAAATTAGGGGCACCGTGGGCGACGACCAATGTCACCGTCGGCGACGGTGTGTATTTTTTCATTTTTTTAAATTTTTTTTTTTTTTTTTTTAAATATAGGAGGAAATATAGGAGGAAAATTATGAAGTTATATTAAAGAAGCTATGTACAAAAGAAATTCCTAAAAAAAAAAAAATACTAAAAATATTTTTGTGATTTTTTTTTTTTTTTTTTTTTTTTTTTAAGTTTATAAACCAATAACCGTTAACGGCCCTACCACCCCCAAAAAATTCGTGTATTGTCCTCAATGCACCAAATCAAGTCTAAAACATACCTTGTATCGTCATGACCCGTTTGGAATGCCCGAACTTCACACAATCAAGAAAGGTTAGTATGAACCGGAAACGATTCACATCCAATTACGCAAACAATTAAATAAGTGTACATAACTTTACAAAACGTGTTACCGGACCTTTTAATTTACCTCATATGTTGGTACGCTTCCCAAGAAACATACCAACTCCACATTTGCATCCTTTTTCTCTTCATTACCATCAAGGAATGGTTTAAGGCGGTGACCGTTAACCGTTTGCTTCGACCCGTCCTTCGGGTCCTTGATCGTAACATCTCCAAGTTTCCCGACTCGTGTTATCACATACGGGCCCATCCACTTGCTCTTGAGCTTTCCCGGGAAGTATTTAATCCTCGAATTGTAGAGCCAAACCTTTTGACCCACTTCAAACTCCTTTGGCTTCAACTTTGCATCGTGTGCTCTCTTCATGTCATCCTTGTACTTTGAAGCACACTCGTACGCTTCTTCCCTAAGCTCCTCCAACTCACAAAGCTTCAACTTTCGCTCCTTTCCTGCATCGTCATATTTCATGTTAACCTCTTTTATAGCCCACCAAGCACGATGCACAAGTTCCACTGGCAAGTGACAATTTCGCCCATAAACTAAGCGATAAGGAGTAGTTCCAATAGGTGTTTTATGAGCCGTTCTATAAGCCCATAAAGCATCATTCAACTTTGTTGACCAATCCTTTCGGTCGGGTCGAACAGTCTTTTGCAAAATTTCTTTTATTTGCCTATTGGAAACTTCAACTTGACCGCTTGTTTGTGGGTGGTAGGGAGTAGCAATTCGATGGTCAACACCATACCGTTTCAAGAGTTTGCCAAAATTAAAGTTCTTGAAATGAGATCCCCCATCACTAATGATTACTCGGGGAACCCCAAATCGAGAAATTATATTCGTTTGAACAAAATTGCAAACAACGGTATGGTCATTCGTTTTGGTGGCAATCGCTTCGACCCACTTGGATACATAATCGACCGCCACCAAAATGTATAAATTGCCATGCGAATTAGGGAATGGGCCCATGAAATCGATCCCCCATACATCAAAAATATCTACAATAAGGATCGGTTGCATGGGCATTTCATCCCTTTTTGAGATACTCCCCAACTTTTGACACTCAACACAGTTTTTAGCGAAATGAAAAGCATCCTTAAAAATAGTCGGCCAATAAAGACCGCTATTTAGCACTTTGTGCCCTGTTTTGTGACCACTAAAATGGCCCCCACAAGCAAATGAATGCAAGTGCATCAAGACGCTAGGAATCTCCTCGTCGGGTATGCATCTTCGAACGACTTGATCCGGACAAATCTTGAATAAGTCCGGTTCTTCCAACGTGTAGTACTTGATTTGAGACAGGAAATGCAACCTCTTCCTTCTATCCCAATGAGCCGGCAAGTCACCTGTAACCAAATAGTTGACAATATTAGCATACCATGGTAATATTCCAACTTTTAAAATGTGCTCATCTGGAAAAGTCTCATTAATTTCTTCACGGGAAGAATCCTCTACACTCAACCGAGACAAATGGTCCGCGACCACATTCTCACTCCCTTTCTTATCTCGAATCTCCAAATCAAACTCTTGTAATAGGAGTACCCATCGTATCAACCGCGGCTTAGCATCCTTTTTCTCCATGAGGTACCTGACAGCACTGTGGTCAGAATAAATAATAACTTTGCTACCCCATATGTAAGCCCGGAATTTATCTAATGCATAAACTACCGCAAGTAGCTCTTTCTCAGTTGTTGTATAGTTAAGTTGTGCATCCGAAAGAGTCTTACTTGCGTAGTAAATAGCAACCGGCTTTTTGTCTACCCGTTGACCCAACACGGCCCCAACCGCATAGTCGCTTGCATCACACATAATTTCAAATGGTAATGACCAATTTGGTGATTGCAAGATTGGGGCTTCAACCAATTTCTGTTTCAACACATTAAAGGCATTTTCACACTGTTTGTCAAAATTAAAGTCTCGGTCTTTTAACAAAAGATTACATAGAGGTTTTGTAATATCACTAAACCCTTTTATAAACCTCCTATAAAATCCCGCATGACCTAAAAATGACCTAACACCTTTAACGGTCGTGGGATAAGGTAGAGTAGATATGACTTGTACCTTAGCACGATCAACCTCTATCCCACGACTTGACACTACGTGCCCCAACACAATTCCCTCTTGAACCATAAAATGGCTCTTTTCCCAACTTAGGACCAAACTAGTTTCAACACATCTTTTTAACACTTTGTCTAGTTGGTCCAAACAAGTCTCAAATGATGATCCAAAAATTGAGAAATCATCCATGAAGATTTCTAAAGACTCTCCCACCATATCGGAGAAGATACTCATCATGCACCTTTGAAAGGTGGCGGGAGCATTACATAATCCAAACGGCATCCGCCTAAATGCGAAGGTACCGTAAGGACATGTAAAGGTAGTCTTTGCTTGATCTTCCGGATGGATGGCAATTTGGTTATAACCAGAATAACCATCTAGGAAGCAATAAAATTTTTGCCCCGATAATTTCTCAACAATTTGATCAATAAACGGTAAAGGAAAATGATCTTTAGAAGTTGCGTTATTCAACTTCCTATAATCAATACAAATTCGCCACCCGGTTACCGGCCGGGTAGCTACCTCTTCACCTGCGTCATTTTTGACGACTTGTATGCCGGCTTTCTTGGGAACCGTTTGTGTTGGGCTTACCCATTGGCTATCCGAGATCGGGTAAATGATACCCGCATCAAGCCACTTCAACACTTCTTTCTTCACGACCTCCCGCATGTTTGGATTTAACCGTCTTTGCGCATCTCTAACGGGAGTCACATTCTCCTCCGTGATGATTTTGTGCATCACCACCGAGGGACTAATACCTTTCAAATCCGCAATGGTCCATCCAATCGCCGCCCGATTGGTGACCAACACCTCCATCAACTTTTTCTCTTGCTCTCCGGTTAAGTTGGATGCAATGATAACCGGGAGAGTATTGCCCTCTCCAACATAAGCATATTTGAGATGCTTTGGCAATGCTTTCAACTCAACTTCCGGAGGCTCCACTAAAGACGGCTTCAGTTTAGTATCAATGCTCTCCGGTAAGCTCTCGACTTGGTGCGTCCATGTCGGTTTTCCTTCTCTAACCGCAAGCACCTCTAAACTCCTCACTTCCTCGTCCATGCTTCGTTCCACCTCCACCTGTGACCTGTCAAACACATAACAATCCTCCATTGTGTTTTCCCCATAAACGACTGTGTCGCAAAGAGGTATGCACGTGTCAACAATGTCTGCCATAAAGCATTCATCATCAACTGGAGGGTTCATAAGTCCGGAAAAAACATGCAACCTCAACCTCCGGTTTCCAAATGTCATGTCAACCGTCCCCGTTCTGCAATCAATTTGAGCATTTGCAGTTGCTAAGAACGGTCGACCCAAAATCACCGTAGGTTGCTTGGTTGGGTCCTTGGCCACATAGTCAAGTACAAGAAAGTCCACCGGATAGTAAAAATCCTCGATTTTCACTATCACATCCGAAACAACTCCACGGGGTAGCTTAGGTGTCAAATCGGCTAACACCACGGTGGTGTTTGACGATTGAAGTGGACCAAATTCATATTGGTCATATAAACTACCCGGTAGGATGCTTACACTAGCACCAAGATCTAGAAGTGCCCGGTTGATTTTAAAATCGCCCACTTGAATTGAAATGATAGGCGCACCCGGATCTTGGAGCTTAGGTGGAAGTGTACCCGAAAGGATCGAACTCACATTTTCGGTTAAATCTAATTTCTTTGGAAATTTGTGAGTGCGTTTTTGGGTACACAAATCTTTCAAATACTTAGCATAAGACGGTACTTGTTTGATTGCATCCAAAAGAGGTAAATTGATTTTTACTTGTTTGAAAATTTCCAACAACTCTTCTTGTTGTGGACCTCTTTTGTTTACAACTTTTTTCGTCGGTCCCTTCTGTTGATGCATATTTTTGTCTATCGCCTTCGTCAATCCGGTTAATCCAAGTCGTAGTGAAAAGCCGAGAAGAAATCAAGCGTATTATGTCATATCTAGTGAGAAATGGCAAGGTGGCAAACTTGTAATTAGTGGGAACTCTCACTAAGTTGCCTTGACCATATAAATAGGTAGTTATGTCATATTTTTAGATAGACTTTGAAGGATGCTTAAAAGACTTTTGGAAGAGATTTAGAGAGGAGACTTAAAGAAGACTTTCTAGAGAGAGAAAGTAGAGAGAGAAAGCTGTAAATCCGTGATTCGTGTATCGATCTTGTCAAGTTATCAATGGAATCACGTTAAATGTACGCTATCGTGTGTTCGGTCACGTTCGTTCACGAATTCCGCACGTGAAACGAACGTTACGCAATCGAACGGTCGACAAACCGATCCTACAATTGGTATCAGAGCCAAGGAGGAGGAGATCTCGCATATACAGCTCGTGTTCATCACTTTTTCTGCTTCTACACCTTTCTTTTTCAAAAAACGCAACTTTTTACGGTCAAAATCGCTCCAAATTCTCACAATATGTGCGGAATCATGATTTAACAAAACCTGGAAGTTTTCAGACCTTAATTCGGCTTAAAAGTGATTAAAATTGAATTTTCGCTCGCTGACATCACTTCTGGAACCGCTCGAAAATATTGTCTTGAACCGCTCGAAAATATTGTCTTGAACCGCTCATAGGAACATTGTGTGAACCGCTCATACGTCAAGTATTGAACCACGTGAACCGCTTTAGTGGACTACTGTGGCTCGCTTTTAAGTCAAACAGGTTCATTATGACAGCCGTTATATTATCCAAAGGAAATCTGCCATGTAATCACTAAAACATGTAAACATACCCGGCCACCTTTGTTCATAGCCAATCAGCTTCAAATTGTTATAGCAAAAAATGTGCCGCCCAAATTAACCAATCAAGAGGTGTCTTAGTGGCATAAAAGGTCCAATTGGGTGCATGTTGGCTGATTGATTTTGTGTGCACAGGAGGTGATTTTTGTTTGCACGTGAAGTCCATACAAAGCCCATTAAAGACAAATTTTTGTTAACCGCCCCATTTTTCAAGTCACCGCCCAATCAACATTAATATCCACCGCCCATTAGTGAACCGCCCCACTTATACAAAGACCCAATCAAGATTAAAGGAGGTTATTTTTTTTACATCGAATATCCGAAAAAGAAATATGGCAATGGTGTTTGATGAACAGGAGAACTATTATTTCGAAAGGTTTAATGATTGGCACAACGGATTTCTAGATGAGGGTTATAGAAAAGTGAGCAAAGATGGATGGGCAAAAAGGTTCAAATATTTCGTGTGTCTGAAAGACGAAACGTTAGATGATCTCAAAGACCGATATAGTGTTTTACTGAATTATCTGAAAGATCATGAGATATATCCGTCAACTGCTGAAAAAGTGGAGAAATTTGCAGATGCATTACCAATTGAATGGAGTGAATGTTTGAAAAATTTAAGAGAGGACTCAAATTTTTCAAAACTACCTTTAAATCAATTCATCAGCAAACTTAAAGCTCATGAACTTGAAGTCAGTAAGAAAAAGAAAGAGATGATTAAGGTTTTGGAGTATAACATGCTAGATTTGGATACAGATGTGATTGAGGAAATGTACAAAAGAGTTGCTAAATGTGTCAGAGCAAAAAACGTGCTAAAATACGATTTCAAACGAGGTTGTTATATTGATAATGTTGGTAATCCTCTTGATTTCGTTAAACTCTTTTGTGCAGGTAAATTTATGGAAAATGGAGAAAAAGCTCCAAAAGCTGAAGAATCGGTGAAGAATGAAACAATGTGCTCAACATGCGATAACTTTAAGACTGATAATGACAAACTCGTGAGAGATATAGAAAGTTTGTCATCTGAAGTCAAAAAGTTGAAAGACGAGAAGCACGTTGCTGAAAAACAGATTCTTTCTTTGGAAAAAGATTGTGAGAAGTTGAAAGCCGAAAACGACAAACTGTTGATTGATTTTAACAGTTTGACTTTGAAAAATCAAGAATTTGAGGGGCAAGTGAAAATTCTTGAAGATGGGAAAAATGTGTTTAGTAAAAACAACATTGAAAAACAAAAGATGATAAATTCCCATCTTCAGAAGATTGTCGAACTTGAAAAAGAAGGTGAAAGCGCTCAAAAGAGAATCAAAGAGTTGGTAAAAGAGCTTGAAAGCAAAAAGAAATCGTCAGAAGATGAGGCTTTCTGGATAAAGCTTGAAAACAAGAATCTAAAAGCCAATGAATCAAAATTTCAGGAACAGATCAAAATTTTGATAAATGAAAAGTCTGTTCTTGAAAGTTTGAAGGTTGAGAATGACAATTCCATCAAGTCTCATCTTGAGAGAATATCTCAGCTTGAGGAAGAAGCTAAGAATTCCAGGACCAAGATAGATAAACTTGAGAAGAAATTGATCAGTTTTGCGACTAAATCTGACAAGTTGAATATTCCTTGTCCAAAACCGATCAATTCAGTTCCAATAAGTGACTGTGTCACAAACTTTGACTCTGTCAAAGTTGAAGATTGTGATGATGCATCTGATGATGAAAATGTTAAGAAAGAAAAACAAAAATTGTTTTTAAAGTTGAAAGGAAAATTTCAGAAAACTGTTCTGCAATCAACTGAAAAAGGTGAATGCTCTAAGCAAAAACCTGTGAAGAAGATTGTAAAACAGAATCAAAACTTTAAAAATGAAAGAAAAGACTCATCAGTACGATCATCCAATCAAAAGAAAAAATTACAAAAAATTGAAAATGAAAATTCAAAATTTGTTGTGTGCAGGACGAACCACAGTGCAAAAGCGTCAAAACCAGCACATTTGAGGAAGGAATATCACCAAGCCAGACAATGCTATGATCTGAGCATTTGGTGTGAAAAAGGTGGTAACTGGTATGATAACAGGGTGTGCTACAGCTGCGGATATCAGGGGCATATTGCTGTTAACTGCCAATACTGGAGTTATGAGACCAGGAGGTGCTACAATTGCAATATCAAAGGTCACATTGCCAGAGATTGCCCAAGAAGATCGAATGACAGATTGAGGGCTAATTCTCAGAAAATGGCAAAGAAAATACCAGTCGTTGTCAAGCCCAAAGAATTGAAAGTTTCGGGCCAAAATGTCAGAGAACAGAAGGTCAAAGAACCTAAAGTTCAAGAAACAAAGATAAAGCTTTCGCAGGGGCAGAAGGATCGACTGAGGAAAAAGAGAAAGAAGGCGAGAGAATATCTCGAAAAGATTTTGTCCTCGGGTTCACCCGACAGATCGAAGAAGAGTTCTGATGAATCAACTTCCTCGGCTGCAAAGTCAAGCAAGATGAATTCTTCAGATACAAATCTGAGGACTAAAGAGGATAAGAAGAAGAAGAAAGTGAAGTTTTCACTTCCTGGCGATGAATCTGTTTCTTCGGAAACAAAGGAGCCACATGTCGGCGATGAATCTGACAGGTCAAAGTCAGACAAGCCACATTCAGGCAATGATTCTGGTATGGTAAAACCAGAAGAGCCATGTGTTGAGGTAAAGGTCGAGAATTCTAGTTTAACAATGGATGAGAAAAATTTTCCACCATTATTGAATAAGAATTCAAAATCACCCAAGGCTGGTCAGGCTTGGGTGAAACTTTTCAAATAGAAAAACCTGACTTGCCGGAGCTCCCAGGTTTGTAAGCGTGGAGCATGAATCGGCATCTTTTTAAATCTGTGTTTGAAGATTTTGCAGGAATTGCCGGAGATCCCAAGATGGTATCGTGGATCATGAATCGGCATCTTCCTTGAATTTTATTCGGTAACGTCAATCATGCAAACGGTAAAGAGTTTTGGTTGTGTTTGTGAATGTTTACAAGTGGTACAGAGGATTCTGGACTGCATATGGTAAATCAAGGACATTAACTTGTACTTGGATTTTCCTACTTTTGTGTAGAAAACAAGATGATGAAGTAACCCCGTACCTAAACTGTTTGGTAAACAAACTAAGTTTTCCGGAAAATCCATTTTGATTAAAACAAACTTAAGTGTTTTGAAATCACAATGGGAAAATAGTTTGTTGTGAGGGGGAGTTCTGATTGTTTATGCCAGGTGGATAGAGAATTGAAGTGATTCTCATCAGGTTGTCAAGTTTGTACAGTTTGTTTCAAATTTTCCCAGAAAATCAAAATTGAAACATATTTTGATTTTAGGGGGAGAAAAATTTTAAAAAATTAGAAAATTTGAAAACGTCAAAAACATTAGAAAATTTAAAAATGAGTTTTGTTGCGAAACAAGAGGAAATGATAGTAAATCAGTTAGACTATCACAGCATGCTAAAGAAATGTAATGCCAAATGTGATAAACGGTCTCACTGATGATGTGACGATAGGTTTTTGTACATTTAGTAGATTTATTCGGGATATAAACCTAAAATTTCAAACTTGTGAAATTCGTGGGGAACACTACTTGGATATATAGGTAACCCCTGAAATCTCGTTTGAAAGGTCTCGTATTCTGATATACTAGGTGTTTGTACTCTATGATGTCTGGGGTATTATTCCGGGACTTCTGCTGAACGGTAGTTCTGACCTAGTCCTTGGCTAATACTTTCCGCAAAATGCTTGAAATATAGCATAAAGCCCTCAGTTGATTAGACAATAAAATTGATAATCATCTGTTGTAGCTGAAAAGATCCTCTAAAGGGGACACACTGCTAAGTCGAAGCTGATATCTCTCTGCTGAACGGAAGTTCTGACCTGAGATCCCTCAGTTCTCGCATCTTTCTCCTAATTTATGTACAGACATCATTGTAGTGTTCATACCTGTAAGACTGAATATTGGGATTCTGGATACGGGAGTATATTCAAGAGGTGGGACACATGAATTGAACTAAGTTCATAAAATACCTAAATAGTATCCTGAATAGATTGAAAATTGTATGAAAATTTAAGAGGACAATTATATCGTCAATCTACGTGAATCGTTTAGAACTTAAAACGATTAAAAGCTTAACGGTGCTTGTGTTATGTCTCAAAAACTGATATGATCCTCTTGCACAAACTCACAAAAATATGTTTGTTTTGCATTTAAATTTTGTTTTTGCATTTATGTTTCATATTTTCAAAAATCCAAAAAGATTTTCGACAACTGATGGTGAAGAGCTGATTTTCGAAATCTCAAAGGCTAAACTTGATGAACATACAGGTTGGTTAAATCGTTTGAAATGTTTAAAATGATTCATTAGATTGAATCAGTAATTGAAATGTTTCAAATGTGTAATCAGTGTTTAATTTGTAAAAATTCTCAAATGATTTGTTGATTCATTAAGTTGAATCACAACTTTATTTGTTTGTGATAGAGTGTTTGAGATGATGCAGATGATGAGCTGAACAGAGAGAAGCCAGGAGATAATTTCGATGGTGGTAACAAAATCCCAGACAACTATCCTAGCAGAGTGATAGGGGGAGTCTGATGAAAGTTATAGCCAAAGAAAGATAGATCCAGGCAGAATTCTTGAAGAAGACCGAACTATATCCGAGAATGTCTTGTTGAAGACTCTCACTGAAGATTCCGTCAACATTCAAGGGGGAGTCTGTTGGTGCAGTTGTCTGTCGACTACATCTTTGTTCGAGTCTTAGAGAGAGAGAAAGACAAGTCGTTATGATTTTCACTACGAGATTGACTACGGCAATATCCAAGGGGGAGATTGTTGATGCATATTTTTGTCTATCGCCTTCGTCAATCCGGTTAATCCAAGTCGTAGTGAAAAGCCGAGAAGAAATCAAGCGTATTATGTCATATCTAGTGAGAAATGGCAAGGTGGCAAACTTGTAATTAGTGGGAACTCTCACTAAGTTGCCTTGACCATATAAATAGGTAGTTATGTCATATTTTTAGATAGACTTTGAAGGATGCTTAAAAGACTTTTGGAAGAGATTTAGAGAGGAGACTTAAAGAAGACTTTCTAGAGAGAGAAAGTAGAGAGAGAAAGCTGTAAATCCGTGATTCGTGTATCGATCTTGTCAAGTTATCAATGGAATCACGTTAAATGTACGCTATCGTGTGTTCGGTCACGTTCGTTCACGAATTCCGCACGTGAAACGAACGTTACGCAATCGAACGGTCGACAAACCGATCCTACACCTTCAATGCTTCGGGATAAGGGGCGGTATTAACCTCCACACCCTTTTCCTTAGCCTTGGGGACGGGGATGGCCACAACGGGAGTAACATTATTCTTTTTCAAATCATTTTTATTTTGACCCGTTTGGCCATCCTCAAGCTCATCATCACTAGCATCTTCCACCACCCCTTCAACAAATTGGGGTGGTGGTGTTTTGACACCATTATCAACAACTCGACCACTACGTAAAGTGACTTTATTAATTGGTACCTCACGTGTGTTCCTCGAGCTCGACCCTTGATGCTTAGGGTTTATGGTGGTGTCACTTGGAAGCTTCCCCGTGCCTCCCTTTATTTGAGCCACTTCTTCCGCTAGTTGGCCTACTTGTTTTGCCAATGCCTCATGTGCTTTGTCTCGAATCTCATTCTCCTTTTTGGATTCTTGCATCATCGAAAGCATCGCATCCATCTTTGCATTCAAATCATTACCACCGGTTTGGTTGTTTGACCCACTTCCGTTACCGCCTTGGTTGTTGTAATTCTTTTGGTATCCACCTTGGTACCCTTGGTTGTAATTCCGTTGGTAGCCTCCTTGGTTACCACCTTGGCGGTTTTGGTATGATGACCCGCTTCCTCCTTGATTACCCGATTGGAAATTTGGGTTCATTTGATTTGAAGCATTGCCATACCGAAAGTTGGGGTGATTTCTCAAACCCGGATGGTAAGTGTTGGAGTTCATGTCATATTGCTTTCTATCTCCATACACTTGATTGACTTCTTCGGTGTAACCACTCGAACCCATTGAACATTGCTCGGTCGCATGCCCAATATCCCCACATTCTTCACAAACCGCGAATTGAACCGCATTCACCTCTTTCTTCTTTTTCAATTGAGCTATCTCCCGTTCTAAGGTGGAAATCCGGTCTTTGGAATCGAGATCGGGAAGTGACCGGGAAACCGGATGCCTTTTGGCTCTATCGGCTGATTCTTTCTCCTTGGATCGTTTGCTCATCCTCTCCAAAAATTCCCAATCGTCATCCTCATGGTTGCTCAAGAGTGTACCATTGCTTGTCGTTTCAAGCCGATTCCACGTCGCATCATCTAAGCCCCGTACGAAACATTTCACCAATTCCCATTTTTCTATTTGGTGATGTGGGCATCTCCTCATTAGTTCTTTGAATCGGGTGAATGCTTCATGTAAAGGCTCACTTGAAAGTTGACGAAATGACCGAATTTCATCCCTAGCATCATCGGTCTTGGCCATAGAATAGTATTCGTCCAAAAATGCTTGTTGCATTTGTTCCCAAGTTTGAATACTATTGGCCGGAAGCGTAAAGAACCACTGCTTTGCTTTATCTTTCAATGAGAATTGGAATAGGCGAAGCTTTACTTCCTCTAATGCAAAATTGTGTCCTCCAATAGTGTCACAAATAGATGAGAACTCCGTTAAATGGTTGTACGGCTCATCGTTAGACCTTCCGTTGAAATGAGGAAGGATATTGATGTAATGTGGTTTACAATCAAACATCCTCCTTTCGCATACTATTGGAGAATTGTTTTCGGTCACTATCGGTCGGAAACGGTCATTGACTCCCCGTGGAGGTTGTTGACGACGTTGTGGCCCATTAACTTCCTGATCTACCGGTCTTCGATTATCCCGTCTTTCATCCCTTCGATCCTCTCTTCGATTATCCCTCGGGTTACCACCTCCCACAAAACGAGGAATCCGGTTAGGGTTTACATTGTTGTTGTTATTGTTGTTGTTGTAAAACCCTTCATTCCGGTTTCGTCGGTTGTTGTTTTGTGGTTGACGGTTGTTCCCATAACCATCATTTCTTCCACCTCCATAGCCATATTCCTCTTCCCCAACGTAGTTGGCGTTTTGATAACCAACTTCCTCATCATCATACCCTCTAGCATTGTAAACATTCCCCCGATTCAAATAGCCCCAATCTTCATCATCATTAGCTCGATCATCATAATAACCCCCATCGTCCGAGTTTTCCGTATGAATGCTCACGTGTTCCGGTGATTGATAACCGGGAACACTATACGGTGCATCATCGGGGATTGCGTTCCTTAGATCTTCGATGTTGAAAAACGGGTCTTCATTCGCGGGATTACCGCGATCACGGTTACCTCTACGATCGGAGTTGACATTCCGATCATCAAGGTTGACCGGTAATGATGCTTGTCGGTGAAGGGATTGTTGTTGAGGTGTTCGTTGGACGTTGTTGGTATTTTGGTTTCGGAAAGGTGGAGTGGGTGGTCTTGCATTGGTGTTACCACCCGGTTGCTCTTGAGTGGGATAAAAGGTTCCTCGGGATTGGAATTGATTTGGGTTGAGGTTTTGGTTTGGGTTAAATTCTTGGTTGGAGTTGTGGTTTGCCATTGAATCGGTTTCAATGGTCGGTGTGAGTGGTGGTGTTTGGTTGGTTTGATTAGAAGCGAGAGTTGCTTCTAACCGGCTTGCTAGGTTTCTTCTTGCAAGTCTTTCAATTTCCGGTTCGTAGACTAGAGGTGAAGTCCTCCCGGAATTTCGTGTACGCATGCACTACCTGTAACCTGCACAAGTAACACACCCCGCGTAACAAGGAAAAAGACAATACAAAAGAAAGCAAAACAAATTAAACAGTTAATCACACAAATTCAAACAATATCCAAACACAAAGCGCACGCACTCCCCGGCAGCGGCGCCAAAATTTGATCGGAGTGTCGCGCTCCGGTCAAAGATAATATTTATATACCCTAATTACCCTTAACAAATAGCTAGTGGTAGCAAGGGGTCGAACCACGAAGAGTATGTGGTTTGTATGCGGATTTGATTGAATTATGAAAAGTTGTCACTTTTATGAAGCTTGCTAACTTGTTTCTTTTTTTATATTTTGGTTTGATTGAAAGATGTGAGTTGAAATTACTAAAACGATTAACTAAAATTAACTACTAATTGCAAGAAGTGAAAATGATTGTTTAAACAATAATAAGAAAACAAGGCTCACACCCGGTTTCAACAATTGCAAGACCTAGAGTTACTATGTATTTTAATTAGCTTTACTTGAATTAGTTCGTTAACGGGTCGCAATCACAAAGCTTAGGTGTCAATCGCTATCAACGTTGTAAACAACGGACCATGATACACTTCGTTACTTTGGACTAACAAATCCTACCAAAAGACAAAGCATAAATACGTGCATTCATTTCACAAAGTCAAATTTAATTATTCACTCGACAATTTGCAAATTCAATACCAACGTAGGACAATTGTCTAAGATTCAAACATAATTCAAGTTGTCACAAAACAATCAACAAAACATAGTAAACCCTAAATCTTACAAAAGTCTACACCGGGGTGAAACCTCCAAGAAATTAGCCGCTCATGGTGTAAACGGTACAATCAACGGATGCACAAGACTTCAATTGGATCATCTTGGAGCTTGAGGATGGATGGTGGAATGATTCGGGTTTAGGAATGGTTGGTGGTGATGGATGGATTAAATGTGGAAGGATGATTGTGATGGTGATGAGCTAGGGTTTTGATTCGGATCGTGATTCGGTTGTTGAAAGGATGGAGTATGGATTGGAGAGCAATTCGTAGTCAAGGGATGATGAATAATGGCTCCAAAGATGTTTTTCAAACTCCAAAAATGTTGTAACTCCCGTAATCAATGAGCTTGAACCAATAAAAATCGAACTACACCCCCCAAACAAGAATCTGCGCGTTTTCACTAATGATGAGCCGTCGCCGACGGCCTGAAGCCCCGTCGGCGACGGTGCTTGCTTTCTCACTTTTAGCCGACGGCTTAGTTTCCTGTCTACGGACATTTTTAGGCGACGGTTGTATATGAAAACCGTCGGCGACGGCCCAAATGGGCGTCGGCGACGGTGCTTGGAAGTTGATTTTTCTGTTTTTCGCATTCCTTGCTTCCGGTTGACCCATATTGCTTCCCGGTGTTTCCGTTTCCACTTCGGTGACCCATAAAGCTTCCAAAAAGCTCCTTAAACTCTAATAAACCTGCAAAACACAAATCTAATCAAGAGTAGGCAATTCGAAACTAAAACTTGTGTAAAAACATCAAGTTAAACGATTACAAGCACCGGTTTTCAACCACGTATCAGTTGATAGAACGGTGGTGGTGAAAATGGCATAAAAATGAAATCTGTCTGGGTTTTTTGTTTGAGGTTAAGAGATGAAATCTGTATTCTTTGAGAGAGATGATCTGGTGAAAATGGCATAAAAATGACCAAAATACCCCTGCACAAAAGGACAAAATAGGCTGGTTACAACAGTTAAAAAATGGGGTTTTTGAAATTTGGACTAAAATGGCAATAAAATGCAAACCTCAAGGACCCAGATTTAAAAATTTTGGATTTTGGACTAAAGTGGCAAAAGTGAGCAAACCTGAGGGACCATTTTGGCTATTAACTCTTAAAGAATCTCTTACGTATATTTCTCTAATAAGTTTTTTTAGTAGAAATGTCTTCTCTTCTAGTATAAAGCTAGCCAACATTTTCCTTTCTTAATTTATACTAGTTGATTTTTTCCCCGCGCGTTGCGGCGGGGATCCAATGTCTGCAAAACGCGTGCCGGCAACGGCAAGCAGATACCGAATATCAAAACATAGATAAAAATGGCGTAGTAACGATAGTCACTCCGTCCTAAAAAACAATTGAAATAATCTAATATATAATAGTAGGACCCACACGTCCTTCACGTTGGAAATTCGGTTGTTTTCAGTTCAGTTATTACGGTACTAACATGTTAAAATATGGATGAGCTCGGTACCAGTAACGACACAGAAAGCACCAAGCCCGTAAATCATTGAAATTAGGTGTCGGCACCGAAAATGCCCGGTATAATATAGTATGGTATTTGAAGGTAAAAATCAGTAAATACAGGTATGGTGCCAGACTGGTGTCGAACCGAAAGTAACGATTCTGAAAACGCCAAAAGGTGGGTACCAAATTGGTACCGAAATGATTTGGTATAGTGAATTTGGTACCGATATGATACCGGTTTGATTACAGGATTTGATACCATTTGCTCATTAACAATCTAAATATCTAAGTTAATTTACATGCTACAATTCATCCATTACTAAGAAGATAAAAAAAGAAAGCAAAAGAACTTGTGTATATAAAACTTCATTCAAACGAAATACAATTTACTTATCACTTGTACAAAAGCAATCTAAGCGGTGCAATTACTTGCGTTGCTACATTGCATGAGCTCAAAGGTGATGTTAGGGATGAGCTCGGTGTACCAACCAGTACCAAAAATACCGATACTGAAAATCCCTAAAAGTGGGTACCGATACCGAATATACTCAGTACAGTATGGTTCGGTACTGGTATTTGAGGGTAAAAACCGGTAAATACCAGTACCGTACCAGACCTGTATCAAACCGGTAACGAAAATGTCAAAAGTCGGTAGAAAATCAGTACCAAAAATGTACCGAGTTTGATGAATTCGGTACCGATACCATTTACTCATCCTTAGGTGATGTTACCATTTACCATTTACTATTCATTAGGTTGTAATTTTAACCATTTACCATCTACTATTCATTAGGTTGTAAATTTAATATAGAGTTAATTGCGAAAATCGTCCTTCAAGTTTGGGCACGTTTGCCATTTTCGTCCAAAATGACACTTTTGTACCAAATTGCCCCCAAGGTTTGTAACTTTTTGCCATTTTCATCCAAACCACTAACTTAGTTTATTTTTTCTGTTAAGTTGAGGATATTTGGATGAAACTGGCAAATATAAAACCGCAGGGACGATTTTGGCAATTTACTCAAACCCTTTTTAATTTCTTTTATTTAATTATTTTTGTTACATATATAATAAAATAGAATATACATGGAGTTTTTAGAAAAAAAATTAATAGTTTTGTCACATAATTTTTATAAATTTTCAACCAAATCACTAACTCAGTTTATTTTTCTGTTAAGGTGAAGGATGTTTTAAATCTTATAAGTTAAGACAGAAATTAATTTACAGCTTCTTTATATAAATCAGTTTTATAAAGAGAAAACGTCATTGGTGTGCAACACATAACAATCGATTACAACTTTTAGTATTTATCAGTTGTAGAGATAGAAAAAAATTGTAAAACGTTACATATTTTTTAAATGTGTTGAGCACCTAGGAAATATGTTGTTAGATATAAAATATTTATTTAATTAAGATTATGAGGGTAACTAACTAATACTTATTCTAAGTGGCTTGAGTAAAGAAACTTTTGGTTTATAGCATTATAATTACAATTTGGTGGGTAATTTTAAGGTTTGGTAATGATACGTTGTTTGATGGGGGGGGGGGTGGCACTGGCTTCTGTTTTTCCTTAGGAGCGAATTTAAAACAGTAGAAGATGAATTACAAACTTGGTTGATATGATAAGATTTTTTTATTTGACCTTTTTCAATAAGGTCACCAGCATTTTAGTTTTATAAAATTTAGAGGTTTAAGTAGATTTTATTTTTATAAAACTAATCTATATAAACAATTAGAAATTAATTTCTGTCTTAGTTTATAAACATCCTTCGCCTTAATAGAAAAATTAACTTAGTTAGTGGTTGAATGAAAATTTATAAAAATTATGTGACAAAGCTATTATTTTTTTCATATAAAAATTGCATGTATATTCTTTTTTATTATATATATGTAACAAAATTAATTAAATACAAGAAATTTAAAAGAGTTTCAGTAAAATGCCAAAATCGTCCCTATGGTTTTATATTTGCCAGTTTCATCCAAATATCCTCAACTTAACATAACAGAAAAAAATAAACTAAGTTAGTGGTTTGGATGAAAATGACAAAAAGTTACAAACGTTGGGGGCAATTTGATACAAAAGTGTCATTTTGGACGAAAATGGCAAACCTGCCCAAACCTCAGGGACGATTTTGGTAATTAACTCTTTAATATATAGATAATATGGAATCGTAACCATGGTTGTAAAACAAGGTGTCCAAGACCGATTACTCCCCGAATAGCTGAGACGACTTTCTTCAACTGCGTCTAGTTACTCGGAATCGATCAAACGCGGTCAATATCGACAAGAATCAAATCTAGTAGGTCAACTTGAGCCAAGTTTGACTTAAAAAAAAATAAAACATAATTTCTATGACTATCATATTAAAGAATGAATAACATTTTCACGTATTTTGTTATAATTATTAGTAAATTTATATTATTTAACATAATTTTAATTTCTGAAAACTAAATTCTTTATAGAAATCAATAGATTTATGGATAATTTAACGAGATTTTCATATAATATATACAAAGTCTTACTTCACTAATATATCTATACATATAATAAAAGAAACCACTTTGAGGACACTTGTCATCATATTAAGTCATGTCTTATGGATAATTATAATTTTAGTTTAATCAATTAATTATAGATAATCCTCCTACTAAATATTTATTTAGTTTAATTATTCCTTTATATTTATCTATTTACTTCAAATTCAAACTTAGTTATCTAATTTGATATTATAGTAAATTACGATTTTGGCCCCTGTGGTTATATCACTTTTACCCTTTTAGCCCCAAAAGAAATTTTTTAACAACTGAGCACTCAACGTCTTTTTTTCTAACCCTTTTGGACCCCAACCTCTTTTTTTCTAACCCTTTTGGTAGGGGCCAAAATGGTTAGAAAAAAAGACGTTGTGGACTCAGATGTTAAAAGATTCGTTTTTTGGCTATAAGGGTAAAATTGATATCACCACAGGGGCTAAAATCGTAATTTACTCTTGATATTAACTATATATTTGAACGTTTTGTTTAGTTTGGTATCAAATAGATTCTACGAAACTTAAAATAAAATTAACTTTATTATTAATTATTTCTACATTTCCAAGTTTTAAATAAATGGTTAAATTTATTGAGACTTCGTTACATTTACAAGTTTTAAATAAAGGGTTAAATTTATTGAGACTTTGTTAACAAATTTTACTACAATATAATAATCTATTTATATCAATATAAATATATATTTATACTATACTATGTGTAACACCTATCATTCATTGTAAGCATTTATTTTATGATTTTTTCGCCTCACTTCCAAGCTTATCTTATCTTATATTAGTTAAATAAATAAATGAATAATGAGCTAATATTAAATTTCATCCTACTTTAAATTTTGAATACCATTCTTCTATTTTTCTAATAAAATATTATTCTAAAATTTAAATTGTTAATTTAAGATATTTTTAAATAAAACAAATTATTTATCACGAAAATCAAACTTTGTATTAATATATGAAATATTTTTATTTTCATTACTAAAAAAAATATTATATCAATTTTATTATATAATTTATAAATCAATTTATCGGAATTGGTACCAACATTTTATCACTCAAATAGATGTTGATTTGCTTCTTGAATAACATATCTTCTTTTCAAGAACCTTCTTCACAATCACCATATCCATCGCGTATCGAGTATTATCCATTAGTATATGGAAAGATATGACTTTTTATTTGATATATAAAATTATATTTACTCAACCCGTACAATATGGTTCTTATAGATATAACTTTTTATTATTTAATATATAAAATTATAATTCTAACCCGTGCAATAAAAGAGGTTTCTAAAGATATATTGTTTTATTATTTAGTATATAAAATTCATTTATTCGATCCGTGTAATACACGGGGTTATAATAACAAAGCTGATGCTTTCTGCACGCGTTGGAGCTAATAGTCAAATACTGATTAATTATTTAGTTTAGAGAAAACGAATGTAATTAACTTTTATACAAATTACACCATTATTAAGTGTAAAAGTATTAACCATGAGAAAAAAAGTTTAGATACTATCAAAATGAATAATATAATCATCTATATAACCTTCTTTTACGAAGGTTTGTTTGACCGTAAAACACAAACTTTTTAAAAATATCTTTCTTACGATGAAATGAAGAGAAAAAGTAAGAGAAGATAAAATGAAGGTTAAATATCATTCTATTAAAATAATCAATTATGAAAAACAAAGACCATTTATTATTATTATTTTAATGTTGCAATGATCCTTGTTGTAGCAAAGTCCAACAAGTTAACATTTTTGTTCTTTGTCTACCAGTTTCTTCACTTGTTTATCTATATATTTTTTTAATAGTATTTAATTATTTTGTACTTTTTTCACTTATATAATAATAATCCCAACTTCATCTTTAAACATACAAGTATACTTCTGTCTGTGTGGTACAAACTCACACAGCCCAAAATGACAAGTATTGAAATAATTTCTAAAGAACACATCAAACCATCATCCCCAACACCTCAACACCTTAAATCATACAATCTTTCCATCTTAGATCAACTCATTCCAGCCCCTTATGCACCCATCATACTCTACTACCCAAATCAAGATCAAGCCAGCGAATTCGACATCCAACAACGCTTGAATTCGCTAAAAGACTCATTATCCGAAACACTAACTCGCTTCTACCCATTAGCCGGAACGATAAAAAGCGATCTTTTAATCGATTGTAACGATGTTGGAGCATATTTCGCAGTGGCTCGTGTCAACACACGGCTCAACAAGTTCTTGAACCATGTTGATCTTGATCTCATAAACCATTTTCTCCCATGTCAGCCTACTTTCAATGGTTGTAGTGAAGGAAGTTGTGTAAGTAATGTTCAAGTTACCATTTTTGAGTGTTGTGGGATTGCTATTAGTTTATGCATTTCACACAAGATTCTTGATGGTGGAGCATTGAGTACGTTTGTGAAATCATGGGCCGGATCGAGTTACGGGTTAAAACAAGTGGTTTATCCGAACATGAGCGCGCCATCTTTGTTCCCTGCTAAAGATTTGTGGCTCAAAGATTCGTCAATGGTCATGTGGGGATCTTTGTTCAAGATGGGTAAGTGTAGAACAACAAGATTTGTTTTTGATTCAACAAAACTAGCCATTCTTAAGGCAAAGGCAAGCAAAAACGGGTTAAAAGACCCGACCCGTGTGGAGGTGGTATCGGGTTTGCTATGGAAGTGTGTCATGGCTGCATTTGAAGAAAATACCGGTTCTTGGAAGCCATCTTTGTTAAGCCATGTGGTAAACCTTCGCAAACGGTTAGTGTCAACTTTATCCGAAAACTCGATTGGTAACTTGATCCTTATCGCAAGTGCTAAATGCGATAGTGATTCGCGGACACCATTGCATAAACTTGTTGAAAAAGTGCGCGGTGGTGTGTCGAAAATCAACGGGGAGTTTGTGAAGAAACTTCAAGGTGATAAAGGGAGAGAAGTGATGGAAGAATCTCTCAAGGGTATAAAAGATTGCGCGAACTATATCGGGTTTACGAGTTGGTGTAAAATGGGATTTTATGAAGCCGATTTCGGATGGGGAAAGCCGGTATGGGTGTGTGGTAGTGTTTTGGAGGGTCACCCGGTGTTTATGAACTTTGTTGTTTTGAATGATACACAAAATGGTGAAGGAATAGAAGCATGGGTTAGCATGGATGAAGCCGCGATCAATGTATTGAAACATGACCCTGAGCTCCTTGAGTTTGCATCCGTCGATCCGAGTCCTCTACAAATGGTATGAACCGTTTAAATGGCCGGTTTGAACCCTTGGGGTTTCTTATATTAGTTTCTTTTGTATGGGTGAATCTGATGTTAACTCAAAAGCAACCATATGTTTATGATCACTAGGGGGGTGTGTGTGTAACGGGTCCGATCGCCAGCGATACTAACTAGTCTATACGATCAATATATTCGAGCTTGGACTCAATGAGCTTTATGTGAGGCTTGAGTCTATGTAAGCTCGACTTGTTTTTAACTTTTTATAAGTAGTTCACAAACGATTCGAATCATTTACACCAATGATGGTAATAAAATATCACTTTATTGTGGATTAGGTTTTGGGTGCAACTTGGTAGGTGTGGATCTACTAGACAACTTATTTTGAACACGCATGTCAAGTACATTGAACGAATTAAAAAATAAATAAAAACAGTGTGGAATGTCAAACACTAGATTTTGGCCCCGTGTTGCGGGGCATTAAGTCGAATATTTCTCTCTTATAACATGTATGTTTGTGTTTCAGTTACTTGTACATAACACTCTACTCATAATACGATCTCAAAAAATTACATTGAGTCAAACAACTAAAATAAAACACTATCATATTTTTGCTTAAAAACAAAAACGATGGAAAACTATAATTTTAAACCGGGGGCAAATTGTAATTTTTAAGACAAATGAGCATGTGCCAGACAGCCGCCCGACACGAATAAAAATTACACAAAGTGAACCAATTAAAACAAAACATTACCACAGTTTTGTCAAAAAAAAAAATCTATCTACTATAATAAAAGAAACCAACTTTTGGACACGTGTCATTCATTGAAGGTATTCTCATATTTATATTTATCTAAATAAATAAATAATAAATTAAAATTAAATCTTATCATACTTTAATAAAATATTATCCTCAAATCTAAATTGTTAATTTAATTTTAATATATTTTTAAAACAAATACCTCTCTTATCTACTTATCTTATATTAAATATATAAATAATAAATTAATATTAAATGTTATCCTAATTATTTAAAAACATAACATTTTTTATTATTTGGTATACAAATTTATGTTTATTCAACTCGAGTAAAACGCGAGGTTTTTAAGGATATAATTTTTTTTATTATTTGGTAGATTTTTCAACCCGACTATACACGAGTTTTTTTAAAGATACGACGTTTTTAGTATTTAATATACAAAATTACATTTATTTAGGATATAATTTTTTTATTATTTGTTAGATTTTTCAACCCGACTATACACGGGTTTTTTAAAGATACGACGTTTTTAGTATTTAATATACAAAAATACATTTATTTAATCCGTGTAATACACATGGTTTTAAAAATATATTTTTTATATCTATTCAAAACGTGTAATATACGGGGTTTTTAAGGATGCAATTTTTTATTATTTGGTAGATTTATTCAACCCGATTATACACGGTTTTTTTAAAGATACGACGTTTTTAGTATTTAGTATACAAAATTACATTTATTTCATCTGTGTAATACACATGGTTTTTAAAGATATAACTTTTTTATTATTTGATATAAAATTACATTTATTTAACCCGTAAAATATATAAGATTCATAAAGATATAAGTTTTTATTATTTAATATATAAAATTACATTTATTCAACCCGTGTAATACACGGGGTTCTAACCTAGTAAATAAATAAAACGATGGCATAACTGTAATTTTAAACTAGGGACAAAATCGTAATGTGATTGGGAAAACAAACAAAAAGATAGTAAAAATGTAAATTTAAATTGAGGGCAAAATCGTAATTTGCCTTTGAGAAAAAAAACTAATGGCAAAACTGCAAATTTAAACAGGGAAAAATCGTAATTTTGAACTGAGGGCAAAAATGTAACTTTTAGCTAGGGCAAAAGCATAATTTTATTTTAAACTGGAGGTAAAAACGTAATTTTAAACCACAGAATCGTAGTTTTAAAACAAGGATAAAATCGAAAATTGGTTGGAGGAAAGAGGAGTGATAGGCCGGAGGAATGGGGAGTAACAGGCCTGACACTACTTGTATAGTATATAAATATAAATTACGGATTTATATTAGTTATATACTCATATCCATACTTTTATTGTATGGTTATCTTTTTGGCCCAATAGTCCATGTGGTCTATAAACTATTAAAAATATCTTTATATCTTCATCATCTATGAATTTATTTATTTTTAAACCAGAATTTTAGTTTTGAATATCGAGTAAATTTTATTAGATAACTGCTCAGCAAGGCGTTAAGGTAGAGTTCAAAGGAACAATTATAGAGTACTTAGACAACAAAAAGGTATCATTTCGAGCTCACCAAATAGCAAGTTTAATTTTTAAACCAAAGATAATAAAACACAAGAACACACTTTTATGTTATATAGTTTTATATTAGAATCATAATTTAAAGTTAATGAACTTAATTTGTAATGGTTATTGTATAAATCATAACTTTTTATTAGAATCATAACAAGTCAATATTTTATTAAGTTTATTATAGTTTTAAAACCATACAAATGTAAATTTTCATAAAAAGAGTCAAAGCCCAACATATGTGCTCCATAAAGTCAAGAAAATACAAATTCAAATAACGTGTTCAACCAAGAAAAGGGATGCGATATAACTTTTTATTAAATAGAGTAGGGTAGAATTTGCCTCTAAGGCCAGGGTTCTGGCTTCGCGCCCCCCGTCACCTCATGAAGTTTAGCGCCCCCTTCTAGTTAAACTACCCCGCCTCCGTTAAAGGAGGCGCTATCTTTGGCTTCCGCCAAGAGAATAGCGCGCACCAGATGAAGAAATTGATATGGATTCTGCTGTGACTTAGTAATTTAAGAACAAAGACAAAAACAAGGATATTGAGCCAAATGCTTGCTCTATTTCTGAATAATAAAACTGCCGAACAAAAAAACCTTAAATAACAAAGCAACAAAAAGAAATAACTAACTGAGTCATGGACATACCCATGATCCACAAAATCAGCAACTAACTGATAAAATGCACCACTACTTCTAGACTTATTCAAAACAAACAGTAAATAAAGTGCTAAAAATAAATAAACCGAGTAAACAATAAACTCCCAGTTGACTCCCACCTGGATGCCACCTCATTTCTTGATATTGCCACTTCAACATCCCCTCTCAATATCAAACATCACTAATCCCATGCTCCTGCTATGCTGCTTCAGCTTGGTATCATTCAGACTCTTTGTCAATGCATCAACCACTTTATTTTCTGATTCCACAGCTTCTAAATCAACATCGCCCTTTAGTACCTTTTCTCGGATGAAATGATACTGGATCTCTATGTGCTTTGTTCTAGCATGGAACACTGGATTCTTGGCCAATTTGATAGCAGAGATGTTGTCACATAACAGCTTCACAGGATACTCCACTTTCTGATTCAAGTTCTTCAACAACTCAACAAGCCACACACACTCTTGAGCCGCCATTGCACCTGCTCGATACTCAGCTTCTGTTGTGGATAGAGACACGGTTGGCTGCCTCTTGCTGCACCAACTCACAATATTTGAACCATACATAAACAAGTAACCTGTTACTGATCTTCTTTCATCTAGATCACTCGAACCATAGTCTGCATCACAGTACCCATTTAGTTTTGGTTCAGGTTCTTTCCTGAAACACAAACCTGCACCAACTGTGTTTTTCACATATTTCAAGACTCCTTTCATGGCAACCATATGGGGTTTCCTTGGATCTTGCATAAACCTACTAAGTAGGCCAACCACAAACGCCAAATCCGGCCTTGTCATTGTCAGGTAAATCAAACTCCCCACCATATTCCTATACTCAGTAGGATCATCCAGCTTTCTTCCTTCTCCAGCATACAACTTAATATTTCTGTCCATTGGTGCCACTGCAGGCTTACAGGCCTGCATATTAAATTTCTGGAGCAGATCACAAGTGTACTTTCTTTGATGCAAAATGATATCATCATCTGTATACTTCACCTCCATACCCAGGAAATGTTGCAGCCTTCCCAAATCTTTCATTTTGAATCTAGTGCACAGGTTCATTTTTAACAGATCAACTTCTTCTTGGATATCACCTGTCAAGATAAGATCATCTACATACACTAGCACACACACCACTTTGTCTCCTATATGTTTCACAAACAGACTATGATCAGCAGTTGTTAATTGGTAGCCACTTTGTTCTAAGAATTCTGCCATTTTTTCAAACCAAGACCTAGGCAACTGTTTCAAGCCATATATAGCCTTTTTCAGTTTACACACATAGTCAGGATATTCCCTATCTTCAAAACCCATGGGCTGTTCCATATGGATGACGTGATCAAGCTCCCCATAGAGGAAGGCATTATTAACATCCATTTGCCACAATTTCCACCCTTTTGTGGTAGCTAAAGCTAATATCATACGTATTGTAGTAATTTTGGCTACAGGACTGAAAGTGTCCTCATAGTCTAGCCCATATTGTTGTGTAAAACCTCTAGCTACATACCTGGCCTTATACCTTTCAATGGAACCATCAGCTTTCTGCTTGATCTTATACACCCATTTCCCAGTCACCAACTTCACATCTTTAGGCTTTGGAACAAGCTCCCATGTTTGATTTTGAATTAAAGCATTCGTTTCTTCTTTCATTGCTTTTATCCACTCTTCCTTCTGGTATGCTTCTGCAAATGAATCAGGTTCCTTTACTTCATCTTCAATAGTGGCCACATTTGCATATCTTGGATTTGGCCTCCTTTCTCTTTGAGATCTTCTCAGGGATGCATTTTGTTCTTCCTGTTGATGTTCAGTTGTCAGCTCATCTGGTTCATTTTCTTCAATGGTAGTTGGGCCTTCTTCTACATGTTGCCACTTGACCAAACTACTTTCCAGATTTTCAGTGAGTTTTTTTGAATCTTCCAACACTGAATTGTCTGGACCCCACCAAGAGGAAGCTTCATCAAACACTACATTTCTCGAAACATGCAATTTCCCTGTTCTTGGATCATAACACCTCCACCCCTTCCTTTCTGAATCATAGCCTACAAATAAGCAACGTATTGCCTTCTTTTCCATCTTGTCTCTAAGATGGTTAGGCACAAAAACATAACATACGCACCCAAAGACTCTAAAATAATGAACAGTAAGTTTAGAGCTGTGTAACTTTTCAAATGGAGACAGATAATTCAGACCTGGAGAAGGAGTTCGGTTGATGATGTAGTTGGCTGTTTGCATTGCTTCGGCCCAGTATCTACCAGATAAGTTCTTTTCATGAACTAGACATCTTGTCACTTCACCAAGGTGCCTATTTTTTCTTTCGGACACCCCATTTTGTTGGGGTGTGTTCGGACATGTAAGCTGTCTTCTAATCCTTCTTTCCTTCAAGTACTTATCAAATTCAGCTGACAAGTATTCTCCACCATTGTCTGAGCGTAGACACTTCACCTTGTGACCTGTTTCACGTTCTGCTTCTGCTTCAAATAACTTGAACTTCTCCAATGCTTCTGATTTTTGCTTCATGAAATATATCCAACAATATTTCGAGTAATCATCTATAAAGGATATCATGTAGATCATACCTTTTATAGATGGATGCTTTGATGGCCCAAACACATCAGAGTGTATTAAAGCAAGAGGCTCTTCTGTTTTGTAACTTGAAGAAGAGAAGGGTTATTGATGAGCTTTGCCATACTGACACCCAGCACATACGATGTCTTTGTTGACTTTCAACTTTGGTAGACCAGAAATGAGATTCTTTTCCATCATTAGGCTGAGCTTGTCATACCCAACGTGCCCGAGCCTAAGGTGCCACAAGTTTGCATTTTGGTTCTTCTTGGTCTTTTCAACATAAGCTTCTTCTGCAGAAAGAACATATACAGCATCTTTCCTGTGTCCTTTCAAAATTGGGATAGACGATGTGTGAAATTCCTTGAACACCTGCACATCAGAGGGGCCAAACAACACATACTTTCCTTCAGATGTCATTTGAGGTACTGACAACAAATTCTTTTTCACTCCTGGAACGTGGTATACACTTGAAAGCTTAAGTTCGGTTCTTCCATCTTCTAAAGGGAAAACAACATTGCCAGTGTGGGCAATTTGGTGCTTTGAGTTGTCTGCAAGCACCACTACTCGGCTCCCTTGATACTTGACTAAGTCTTTCATTTTTTCTTTATCGCCAGTAAGGTGATTAGAGCATCCAGAGTCCACAATCCAATCATCAAGACGATTGAATTGTTTTCCTATCACTTTTGCTGCACATACAATTGTAGTTTCTTCAGCCTCATCATTTGGGAATTTTGAGTCTTCAATACTTGCTGCCATGGCTTGAACATCCCAAGCCTCTTCATCCCTTACTACTGCTGAATTTCCTTGATCTACTTCAGTTGATTGACAATCCCTTGCCATATGACCTCTACGACCACAGCGATGACACTTGTAAGGAAATCACTTCCCAAAATTTCTAGGCTTCCGATCTGAGCTTTCACCCTTATCGGACTCATGTCCCCTCCTGGACTGGGCCTCACTTTTGTGGTTGTTATGGACTTCCCCTTTATAGTTATTATTGGGTCTATTGGCCTTGTAGTGACCACGGCCCTTGTACCGTTCTTTCCCTTTTGTTCTTTCAGCATACAGGGCTTCCGCTTCTGGTTTTGGTGTGGTCGAGATTGACATATCACCCATTTGTTTGGCTAGATTTTCTTGACTCGCCAATAGATTCTCAAATTCCCCCAACGAGGGTTGGGTTGGCCATCCTTGAACAGCAGCCAAGAAACTGTGAAACTATGGTTTTAGGCCGTGAATTATGATCCTCTTTTGTCTTACTTCGCCGATCTTGTTTTCCGGGTCAAGTTCACCAATTTCTCTGCATAGAGTTTTGACTCTATGGAAATACTGTGGGATAGTCAGGTCCTTCTGTGACACGGAGAGCAACTCATTTTCGAGTAGTTGCAATCGCGTGTCGTTTTTCCTCGAGAACAGAATCTTGAGTTCATCCCAGGCTTCTTTCGGTGATTTCACTTCTCGAATGTGGTCCAACACTTCTTCCTCCACTGTCGTTTTCAACGCGAACAACGCTTTCCCGGCCTTGATTCTCCATTTTCGTAAAGCGCCTTGTTCGTTTTCCCTCGGTGGTTCAACATCGGTTCCGTCAACGATATCCCACAGGTCTTGACCTTGCAGATACGAGCTCATGCACGTCGCCCACGTGTTATAATTCTTCTCGTTGAGTTTCTTGAGACCGCCAGTTAACTGTAGTTCTGACATCGTGAAGGTTGGCTCTGATACCAATTGAAGAAATTGATATGGATTCTGCTGTGACTTAGTGATTTAAGAACAAAGACAAAAACAAGGATATTGAGCCAAATGCTTGCTCTATTTCTGAATAATAAAACTGTCGAACAAAAAAACCTTAAATAACAAAGCAACAAAAAGAAATAACTAACTGAGTCATGGACATACCCATGATCCACAAAATCAGCAACTAACTGAGAAAATGCACCATTACTTCTAGACTTATTCAAAACAAACAGTAAATAAAGTGCTAAAAATAAATAAACCGAGTAAACAATAAACTCCCACTCCCACCTGGATGTCACCTCATTTCTTGATATTGCCACTTCAACACCAGTGGATGAAATCTAGGGCCCCACCTAATGTAAACCAATCAGATTTTTTTTATTTATCTTTTAGTATAGTTAAAAATGGGCTTTATAAGGGGCATTATTACATACCGTGTAAGTTAGCGATAAAACCCCCTGCTTATGTGTTGCCTACGTGGCGTAATAAAGCCCTTAAGGTTTTAAACCACACCCTCTAGCCTAATCGTTTTCTTCTTTGTCTAACGTATTAAATATAGCAGGGTTAGAATTTGCTTCTAGCCGTTTTCTTCTTTGCCTAATATAGGTACGAGTATGTCAAACATTTTGCTATATCTAAATTTAGAGAAATATATTTTCCCTTCTCTCCTTCATGCGTTGAACCGGATACTAGATATCAAGAAACTCGACTTTCTTCTATATTGAACTAAAAGATTAAAACTGAATCCAAATCAAACGAGTTAGAGAAAAAATAGTTTGAAAGCAAATGAGAGCAAAATCAAAACAGGTAGAAAGGCAAATATCGCTACAAATGATGTGAAAAGTTGTATTTACATTGAACAACAAATTTAAGAGAATAAATCAACACTATAAACAATTGAACAATAAAAATAGAAGGAAAACAATAAAATAACAAACAAACAAGGTAGTCAAAATCTAGATGTATCACAATCAATGCCGAACGTGGAATATTCAAAAAACATCAAAATATCATAGATTATCATTAATATCTGAAGGGGTATACTCCCAAATTCTAAGCCAACCACGTGAGTTAGCCTCAGGTCGCGCGTGAGACTAGACACAAAGTAAGCCAAAGTGATGACTTTCCTGACCTTGCGCCGACTACAAGGGTGTGTCCCAAGTCGCGCGCGAGGCCAGGTCCAAGATAAAATCAATTCTGACAATTAGGTCCTTTGACAAAAGACCTGGCTTCCTTAAATCAATTCTAGTCGTGGCATGTTGGTTGGTTGGTGGCGGAGGTGGAGGTGTGTGGGAGGAAGAACCAAACCCTGATGAGGAATTTGTTTTTTTGTCTTTTGCGATAGCTTCAAGCAAATTTGTTAGTGATTTCCATTTGTTGTTTCATAGCCGCTTGAAGGGACTCAAATTGGGAGGTTGACTGAGCAGTGGTATTGGCGTTGGCTGTCACAAATTGATCGAACTTGTCAATCAAGGTTTGAATGGATTCACCGATAGCGGCTGGGTCTTTGCGTGGAGGCATCATGTCGATCAATGAAAGCACTAAATTGATAACGCCACGTCCGAGATTGGCGGTCTCCAAATAAGTAATTTATCAGGATGTAAATCATTGCAAGACAAGAAGTTTGGATTGAATTCTTTCTACTCAACTTTGCAAAAGACACAGAAACTTAATCTCAACCTAATGTGAAGGGAAACATGTATAACGAATTTGCATGATTACACGAAAAAAAAACAAGATTTGTGCAAAATATATATGAAAATAAGCAACATGGTAACTACAAGTTTCAAGTCCATGGTGAATTTGCATGATTACACGACAAAGAAAAATATGTGCAAAAAATATATGAAAAAAGTCAAACTTGGTATGCATTCTGGTATGTCTGAGCAACAATCTTCAATATATGTTGTTGATCATTTGTATCTTTCGTCGAATCACTAGCTTGCTTTGAATATCCATTACACCTTCAAACACAAATGAAACAAAAAATCCAAAATTTAAAATATTTAAGAGGTCATTTTATGAAAAAGTGTAAATACTTAAGCAAGAAACTGACCTCATGTGTGTTTGTTGAGTTTTGCTACTCGTTGTTAAGCCTACGACTGGTAGTGGGTAACAATCATCCATAACCAATTGCTTTTGAGTAGTTTAATAACAATAATAATAATTACGATTCTAATGTCCGTCTCATATATCTCAAAGCAGACCTTAATGTAGCCCTGGCTTTAGTGTCTGGAGTGCACCCAGATTTTACCATTTCCTCATAAACACACGGAACCTGAAAATTTGCATCGTTTCGTATTTTCAAAAAATCCCCAAATTTCAATAAAATCCAGGCTGTACACAGTTTGCGTATCTATGGAGGTTGGCAAAATGAGTAAAACGGAAGATTCCATACCTCACTAAATTTTTCCACACGAATTAAAGCTTTCATAAGAGTAGTGTATGTAACTACATCTGGTTTCAAGCCCTGTATATGAATATAGTAACAATATAATTAGCAAGGGTTTAAACATCGGAAGCAAGAAAGTAAAGAATACTTGCGTTTTCCTTCATATACTGTAAAACTGCAAAGGCTTCAACGTCTCTTCTATCCTCACCAAACGCATTAACTAACGCATTGAGAGCTAATTGACTTGGTTTCAGACCATCACTGCTCATCATCTTAAACGTATTAGCCGCTTGATTCGATAGACCCTGTTCGAGAAAAATAAAAAAAAAGAAAGATTAAGTCAATCAACTTAAAAAGTTGACCAAAAAGTCAAACTGGACAAATGACGATTGACGAAGGAGTGAACATACCCTTTGTGCATAGGCATTAATCAAGGCGTTATACATGGTCGATGACGGCTTCAAACCAGCAGACTTCATCACTTCCAAACACTCGATTGCGTCATTATACCTTCCCGACTTCCCATAAACATCGATTAATGTAGTATACGTAACAACATTAGGCAACAAACCTTCACTTTGCATCTTGCCCAATACGTTTTTTACTTCATCCCACTTTTCCTGCACCCCGAATGAATTGAGCATTATATTGTAAGTAGTTGTACAAGGTACGCACCCTCTTTCGTGCATTTCATCAAACAGCGTCTGTGCTTTTTTATGATCCCCTGACTTACAATAACAATCTATAAGCGTGTTCCAAGTAACAGTATCCGGCTCAATTCCATCGTTTATCATCCTCTCAAACGTCGCCGTTACATGATCGAGAATATTATACTTCCCGAACGTATCAATCATAACGTTATAAAACTGTCTATCCGGTTTCACCCCACATTTTTGCATCTCTTTCAACACTTTAAAAGCCTTTTGCCACTCGCCTCGGTCCCTGTAACAAGCCAAAATCCGACTAAAAACAAACGAATTCGGCTTCACGTCTTTCGCTTCCATCTCTTTCAACACAATCCTCGCACTCTCCCACCTCCCAGCATTCCCATACGCGTCAATCAAAAGACTATACGTATGCTCATCCGGCAAAACACCATTCTTCTCCATCTCCGTCACTATCGCCTCCGCATCCTTCAAACTCCCGTTTTTCACATACCCTCGTAACACCGCGTTATACGCTCTAGTCCTCGGCACAACCCCGTCTTCTTTAATCTCTTCAAAAACCGCTTCCGCTTCTTCAACCCGCCCCACCACCCCCAACCGCAGAATCAACGACACAACCGTCGACGTCTTCGGATTCATCCCTTTCCCCTGAATCACCCCCAAAAAGTGCATAGCTCTATCCACATCACCCGCTTTCGCAAACCCTAACACGATATCATTCAACAACTGACCATCTAACTCGATAGAATCCGACACCATTTCGTCATACAACTTCTCTAACAAACCCGAATCGATCTTATTGCTACGAACTAATGTCTGAATAATCAAACTATAATTAACAAAATCAGACTGGTAACCTTCTCGTCTCATCTTGTTCATCAAGTTAATAGCTTTCTCCAACTCATTGTTACGCGCACACGCGCCGATAAGCGCGTTGTACGTTAACGGAGTTAGGGTTTGTGTTTGAGACAATAAGAAAGCTTCGTAGAGCTTCTCAGCGCGTCCGAGCGCGTGGATTAAAATGGAGTAGAGTAATTCGTAATGGAAACAGAGGTTGTGCTTCTGGAGCCACGTGACAAGCGCGTAGGCGAGTTGGAAAGAAGATGATGGAGAAGATGTTAGGGATTTGAGAAGTGAGTGCCATAAGGGAGCTGGGACGGCTCGGTATGAGTCAGCGAGGCGTAACTCGGAGTGACTCAGTGAGTTGGAATCGGAGTGGGAGGTGTAGGTGGAGAGAAAGGTGAGGAGAGGGGAGAAGTCGTAGCGGTGGTGGGGGAAGAGGGAAACGACGTCGGATTGGGTAATTGTGTCGGTTTCGGATAAGGAGGAGGAGGAGGATGAACGGGGTGGTGAGTGGGTTAAGGAGACGGTGGAGGAGGAGAAAGGTGGTGGTGGTGGTGGTGGGTGGTGACGGTGGCGGTGGCGGTGATGATGGTTGGTGGTGGATAAGGGTGGTGGGAGGAGGAGAGTGTTCATTGTGTAAGACCGTTAGTTGGGTGGTTCGAAAATGAACAGATTAGATATTCTATCTTTTGGAGTGTTTATAATTTTAGTCTCTCAACTATAGTGAATTTGCACTTTTTCATGATTCAAGTTTTTGGATAAGTTTTTGCTCATAATCTCTGTGTTATTGCGCTTTTTCGGTTAGAAATTAAGCATCATTACGGGGCTGTTTGGTAGCCTCTTAATAACCATTCAGATGCTACCTCTTAATGGTTTAAAACATCTGAATGAATAAGAGTTAACCTCAAGTCTGAATGGTTAAGAGGTAACCTCTGAATGGTAAATCATCACATGTCACATTCTTCTACCTTCTCATTGGTAAAATTCTTAATGGTTCCATTAAGAGGTAGACTCTTAATGACCATTCAGAGGCTACCAAACAGCCCCTTACATATGCAACTACATAGCGTAGTCTTCATTTCAAGGTTGTTGTTTGCTAAATTACCCGCGTTGCGGCGGGGGCGTAAAATCATGCAAAGTAGCACCAATGTCACACAACTATCAGGGACCAACGCCGAAAAACTCGTAAAAACAAAATAAATAGAAAAGGAGAAAAATAAAACGGAATGAAAAGCAGATGTAAAATTGTTGAACCACGCACACTCATTGGCTATCTGAACTTGCGAAACGTAAAACAAAAAACTTGTGAAAGATTAAAACTATGAGGGCCAAAGTTGAAAGTAAAAAAATGTTGAGATTAAATTGCAAAAAGTGAAAAGCTTTGTGTTAAAAGTAAAAAAACCAAAGGGGTTAAATTACATCGTGTAGTATTGCTAGGCACAGCCTGTCGTGCGCCTATTGGCTATCTGCTCTAGTACTCGTACCAGTAGTACCTTCCAAACTTATTCTTCTTGCGCTTCTTTGGTCTCGCGCCATTTCGTTTGCAGATTGGGCTACGTGTTGAGTTTTGTTTATTTTGGGTATGGCTCTGCACGTGACCTAAGATTGTCTCGTATAGCCGGCTCAGGATTAGGGACCATACCTGATGGCAATCAGCTTGATTAGGATCGACAATACCCGACAGTTTGATGACAAAATAAAACAACGGTTCCCTGCGAGATACAGACACACCACCCGCGAGTCTCGTTGAGCAGATTATACTAACCCGAACCCTCGATACAGTCACACCACGAGAAGCTGAATTAGTCGTCCAAGTTCACCTCCTAAAACCTGCCAAAATTTAGGATAGCAATGGACACAAAATACCCTCTGACTGCAGAGAATAAGTTTTCAAAAATTCAAGTCTGTTTCTTTTCATTGATAACTGCAGTACATAAACAAAAGAGAGAAAAGAAACTACCACCCACGTTTCCTACACTTTTGGAATTAAACAACTGCCTTGACTTAATCAAAATAAAATAAAATAAGTGGAAAAGAAAAGAAATAACTTGTACTGTGAAATAAAAACGTGGGGAACTAAAACACTATGCAGTCATGTCTTGGTGGAATCCAGTTGGACCAGGCTGACCCACTTCTGCTCATTCTGAACCAGGCCCAGGGGCATTGGGCTTGGATCTGGGTTACTTGTCTGGTACTCTTGGACTTGCCTATCATCCTCTCATCCGTCGAAAAAGTTTGTCCTCAAACTTGGAAGAGGTTCTTCAGGATCAAAGTAAGGTTGTAAGTCTGCTACATTAAATGTGGTCGCAACATTACCCGGAAGATCAATCTTGTAAGCATTATCATTCACTTTAGCTAGGATCTTGAACGGACCATCAGATCGAGGACTCAATTTAGAGCGACGCTTGGAAGGAAAACGTTCCTTACGCAAATGAAGCCACACTAAATCACCTGGCTGAAAAAGGATGTGTTTGCGCCCTTTATCCCGACGATATTTAAGGAGCTCGTTGTTCTTTGTGATTCTGTCATGAACTTGCTGATGAATGGTCTTAATTTCAGCTGCTAAATCATTGGCTTCCTTGCTAAACTTTGAAGTTGTATCGAGGACAGCAAGGTCAAGCGGAGTTGAGGGGTTCAAACCATATACAACCATGAAGGGGCTGAGTCCAGTTGTTTTGTTGGGTGCCCTATTGTAAGCAAATTCAGCCTAGGGTAATAAGTCTTCCCACTGTTTCAAGTTGGTCGTAATGAGTGCTCGAAGTACTAAACTTGAGTTTAGTACCCAATTTCCGTCATAGTGTCAACCAGAAATGACTCAGAAACTTAACGTCTCTATCGCTGACTATTGTCTTGGGCACCCCGTGGAGACGGACTATTTCCTTGAAATAAAGAGTAGCCACCTGGACAGCATCGTACGTAGTATGGCATGCAATAAAATGGGCCATCTTTGAGAATCTGTCAACTACCACCATAATAGAATCCTTTTGATGTTGAGTACGTGGTAAACCGATGATAAAATCAAGGCTGACATCTTCCCAAGGAGCAACCGGTACAGGTAATGGCATGTATAATCCGTGTGGAAAAGAATGGCTTTTTGCTCGATGACATGGTAGGCAACGTCGAACAAAGTGTTCAACATCACGAGCGAGCTTGGGCCAAAAGAAATGAGCGCGTAACAGGTGAAAAGTTTTATCAATACCCAGATGGCCGGCTAATCCTCCCTCGTGAGTCTCCTGGATTAACACGAATCTGATGCTGTGGCGAGGGATACAAAGCTGTTGTTGTCTAAACAGAAAACCATCAAAGATATGAAAGTCACCCGTAGCATGATTTAGACAGTTAGAAAAGAGTTCTCCAAAGTCAGGATCCGACGAGTATTCCTGTTTAAGAAGTTCAAGCCCAATGTGTCACGCCCTGATTTCCACGTGTATCACCGGTGGGCCCGGTGGGGGATTTCCGTGACGTAGTTGGCAACAATATAGTCAAACCACATAATATATATAAATGCACAGCGGAAGCATAAAGATAAATATATTTCAAGCATTGAATGTAATATCAAAGTATCACAATCGTCGAAATATAATCCACAGAGGATCAAAATAAAATATAAGTATTGTTCAACAGACGTAGGCATCTTAAGCTTGCGAGACTCTTTATTGATGCTAAGGAGAAATATCCAGCCAATTACGCTTAGAACCTGCATTTAATCTTTTTGGGGAAAATACTTCAGTTTACACTGGTAAATACATTCAACCGACACTTTTGTAAAATGTTTAATAAAATTGATTTGAATGCACAAGGCACAAACTCTTTATAACTTGGGATAATTTATAATTAAATCTTGTAAAAGAATTACATGTTTGCTATACGTTCGGTCGCCCGGGTCGTGCCGGGTTAAAGGTTAATAAACACGCCACAAAGCATAAAGCCGTGGTGGGAAAACCAACGGTTATACCTTTAATAATATAGACACATTACGGGTGTACGCCTACACCCGTTTGTCGTGGTCGTGGCCATTTCGTAAAATGATGCCAAGGATATCCGGGACATGGTCATTAAGCTCCCAAAGGCGTAAAGCCAACAAAACCAATTTTTAAACGGGTCACATTGATAATACCCGCCTACTAATGAGTTGGGGTCAATTGCCCGACCAAGTGGTATTTTAAATACCGTAACCCAAGCCCGTATAACGGAAAATAAGTTAAAAGTATTTACCTGAGCAAGTATTATCCTTAATAAACAAATGCAAGTTTCTTTTACTGGTATCCTACTCTGGAACGAAGGTTTAAACAACCTATTAGAATCCTAACGGGTCTTTAATTTAGCCTTAGCTTAGACCGGTCAGTTTCAAGGGATAATTACGGTTTAATCGCGTGAAAGGCGAAAACCGGGAATGGAATGGAATGTGATTCGGACCCAACAAGTTTGAAGACTTGTTTTATATGGGTAATATAACCACACTCTGGATTTTGAGGTCAAAACAATAAGGTTTGACCCGTTTCGGCTAGTTTATGTAAACTAGTTACATAAGCCGAACCGTGCGCGCAAAAGGCGTAACGGGTAACCGTAAGAGTCCTACACAAGTTTCCTAAGTCAAAATGCTTTAAAGAGGTTGTGGTATCAGTAGGATACCTTCCATAATGCCCGTAATGAGTTTTAATCCAATGCGTGCCCCGTAGGGATATTTCGGTCATTTTAAAGGTTATAAAAGAGGTTTGTGAGTTCTACAGGAAATATGAGTTTTCCGAACAGTTTATAAAGTCCAAAATACTCTATTTATTATTTAAAATCAGTAGCAACTGGAATCGGGTCAAAAGACCTTGTAGAACTCAAGTTATGCTCGAAAAGGGTATATTCGGTATTTACCGAACCGATGCCATAACCGTAGGTTATGAGCAGGATAAAAATGTTTAAAAACCTTTAAAAATCTCAAAATATTATTTTACATCAGTGTGTAAAAGGTTTGGTGCCGAAATTTGGGTTTAGATAGGCTTTATGCTAAATGCGCCGTTTAATTACTAAAGTTTCCGTAATTGCGCTATTTAGCATAACTCCTATTCTGGACCTCGGACTGACGTGAAATTTTAGGGACATGCTTGGAAATTAGTAACTAAGGTTATTGTCCTTTCACGTGTCCAAAATTCTCGTTTTAAAGTAAAAAGGGCGTTACGGTCAACTTTTAAGCATTTTAACGGAAATGTGCTAAAGACTCGGACAACAACGAACCGATCACAGAGGGTTATACCATCATGTAACCTGGTCCTAAGAGAGTCCTAAGGCATATCTAGATCATACCATAACGGGTCAGAACTGAAGTCAAAGCAAAAGTCAAAGTTTTGCGACTATCGGTTCCGAACCGGGTCAAAATAGTAAATGGTCGGATCAAACAAGCTTAGACTAGTTAATATACTTATTATCATGTTATATGAGTGTTAAAACAGGTTACACGCTATCTACATTACCGATTATGCATAAAATCGCAAAATAGCATTCTGTTGACTTTTTCTAAGCAAGTTTGACTCGACATTCGGACTAGTTAGAGTGGGAATCAGAGGGTGCCCTTTTAGGGGTTTAAAGCCCACATAATTACCAACAAATAACTACCTTTGATTCGGCTAATCACTGGACCATTTATGATTAACCGTTAAGTAAACCGTTAATTACGACGGTTTGACTTTTAAGCTATAACTAACCAAAAACTCAACTAAGAAAGGTTAAGGAAGCTTACCAAAGTCCTATGCACGACTAGGGATGGCTTGGTTCTGCTTTGGAGCTCCAGAAATGATCAGAAGTGCAAGAGAAAGGTGTGAAGAACTTGTTGTACATGAAGGCCTTTATATAGTGTTCATAAGGCTCTAGATTGTTGACAAACAAGTCTACCCATGCTCATTGATCATCAACAAGTGTCTCTAAGGGCCCTAAAGCAGGTAGGGGGCGCCCATGCTGCTACATTAATGGAACTAAGTCGGTTTGGAGTGAAAAGGCAAGCATGGAGCAAAAAGAAACGACCAGAGAGCCCCTCGCGTGATGCGAAGGACCCCCCCCCCCCCGGGCCTCGCGTCGCGCGACCCCCCTCTGCAGCAGATCTTCAATTTTTGATTTTTTGCGATTTAATCCTTGGCTCTTCAAACTCTGATTGGCCAACGTTTTCTTGCATAATGAGCCCTCAAAATTGACGTTTAGGGGCTTCAAGACTTATACCCATTTCGTTAAGTCCCCGGTTAACTTATTGTTACCCGAAAAGTCCTTAACTTTCAACGTTGACGTTTTAGTCCCTCGCATACGAATTTGATCACAACTTGCTCATACGATAACGAAACTTTATGAAATTTTTGTCGAGTATTCTAGTGAGCATAATTAACCGTTACAAAGCTTCGGGTTTGTCAAAAGGTCACTCAGAGGTATAACTTAAACATGTTGACACATTTGACCCCTGTAGTATGTAATTCCTCACTTTCTTCCACATTTTGTTCCGTACGATCCATGATTCATTCGTTTGAAGGTACGAGCATCATTTAGGGTTAATGTACGATATAATTATCCCTTGTTGACATTTTTAACCCTCGAATTTGCATACTTTCAATGTTTGTCAACTTTAGTCCTTTATTTAGTATTTAACACAACGTGTAAACCTAAGACACGTGTCAATACATTATTGGACGCAAAATTTCAAGGTGTTACATCCTCACCCCCTTAAAAGAAATCTCGACCTCGAGATTTATTGGAATAGATGAGGGTACTTCTCCTTCATCGTGGACTCTACCTCCCACGTGTACTCGGGACCTCTACGGGCATCCCTTTTCACTTTCACAATCGGTATGTACTTCCTGCGAAGTTTCTTAACCTGTCGATCCTCGACCGACACAGGTTTCTCATCAAATTTTAAGCTCTCGTCGATGTGTACATCTGTATGCGGTATAACCAGTGATTCGTCAGCGAAACACTTTTTTAGATTACAGATGTGGAACACATTGTGGATACCACTGAGCTCCTCCGGTAAGTTTAATTTGTAGGCAACCGATCTGACACGTTCGACTACCTCGAAAGGTCCAATATATCTCGGGCTTAGTTTGCCTTTCTTACCGAATCGCATCACCCCTTTCCAGGGTGATACCTTAAGCAAAACCTTGTCGCCTACTTCGAAATTGAAAGGCTTACGCTTCAAATCTGCGTAGCTTTTCTGCCTATCTCGGGCAGCTTTCAATCGATTGCGAATTTGGACAATCTTGTCCGTTGTTTCAAAGATAATATCAGGTCCTGTCATTTGGACATCTCCAACTTCTGCCCAACAAACGGGCGTTCTACATTTTCTACCATATAAAGCTTCAAAAGGTGCAGCCTTAATGCTTGTATGGTTGCTGTTGTTATAGGAGAATTCGACCAATGATAGGTGGTTATCCCAACTGCCACCTAAGTCGATTGCACATGCACGAAGCATGTCTTCTAACGTTTGGATTATACGCTCACTCTGTCCATCTGTCTGAGGGTGGTAAGCCGTACTAAAATTCAAACGTGAACCCAAAGATTGTTGGAAGCTTCTCCAAAAGTGTGATGTGTATCTGGTATCTCTATCAGAGATGATAGATACAGGCACTCCATGAAGGGCTACAATCTTGTCTACAAACAACTGGGCTAATATATCGGAGCTATGAGTCTCTTTTATGGGTAGGAAATGTGCTGACTTGGTCAGTCTATCAACTATTACCCATATTGTATCGTTTCCCTTCTTTGTCTTTGGTAACTTGGTGATGAAATCCATCGTCACCATCTCCCATTTCCACTCGGGAAGTTTAGGCTGTAGTAGCAAGCCTGCCGGCTTTTGATGTTCTGCCTTTACTTGTGCACAAGTCAAGCACTTTGCTACATAGGTGGCTATAGACTTCTTCAAGCCTATCCACCAGAAATTTGCCTTTAAGTCCTGGTACATTTTATCAGCACCAGGATGAACGGAATATCGGGAACTATGGGCTTCCTGAAGGATAACGTCACGAAGACCTCCATAGACAGGAACCCATATCCTTCCATTCAATCTCAGAATCCCGTCTTTGCCATAAGATACTGTTCTTCAGTTACCCCTAGCTTTTCGTTTGGATAGTTAGCTTCCAACACAGCTTCTTTCTGTGCAGCTAACAATCGTTCATTTAGACTGTTCTTTATTTCAATGCTCTTGGCATTGATCCTTATTGGCTTCACTCTTTCTTTCATGCTCAAGGCATCTGCGACTACATTGGCCTTGCCTGGATGGTACCTTATTTCACAGTCATAGTCGTTCAGAGTTTCCATCCAACGTCGCTGCCTCATATTCAGATCTTTCTGATTGAACAGATGCTGAAGGCTTTTGTGATCAGAATAGATCACAAATTTAATGCCATAAAGGTAATGCCTCCAAAGTTTTAGTGCAAATACAACGGCACCCAACTCCAGGTTGTGGGTGGTGTAGTTCTTTTCATGCACTTTCAATTGTTGCGAAGCATAGGCAATCACTTTGCCCCTCTGCATAAGCACACAACCCATACCGGTGTGCGATGCATCGCAATATACGACGAATTCTTCCATTCCGTCTGGCAATGTCAACACTGGAGCATTGCTCAGCTTTTGTTTGAGGATATCAAAAGCTTCTTGCTGCTTAGGGCCCCAACCGAACTTTATTTTCTTTCTGGTTAAAGAAGTTAGGGGTGCAGCAATTCTTGAGAAGTTTTCGATGAAGCGTCTGTAGTATCCTGCTAGACCTAGGAAACTGCGAATCTCCGTAGGTGTCTTCGACTCCTGCCAGTTCATGACGGCTTCAACTTTAGCGGGATCCACCTGGATACCACGCTCGCTGACTACATGTCCAAGGAACTGGACTTCTCGTAGCCAAAAGTCACATTTAGAGAACTTGGCATAAAGCTTTTCTTGATGAAGCAGTTTAAGAATACATCGAAGATGCTTTTCGTGGTCAGCTTGACTCTTCGAGTAGATAAGGATGTCATCGATGAAGACAATGACAAATTTATCTAAATAAGGCTTGCAAACGCGATTCATGAGATCCATGAATGCGGCAGGTGCATTGGTGAGCCCAAAAGGCATCACTAGGAACTCGAAATGACCATATCGAGTCCTAAACGCAGTTTTGTGCACATCTTCGTCCTTGACCTTTAATTGATGGTACCCTGACCGTAGGTCAATCTTGGAGAAATAGCTCGCTCCTTGCAATTGATCGAACAGATCGTCGATCCTGGGCAAAGGATACCTATTCTTGATCGTCACTTTGTTCAGCTCACGGTAATCGATGCATAAACGCATCGAACCATCTTTCTTCTTGACGAACAGGATTGGCGCTCCCCAAGGAGATGAACTTGGTCTAACAAAACCCTTGGCCAGTAGATCATCTAGCTGCGTCCTCAATTCTCTCATTTCCGTGGGTGCCAATCTATAAGGCGCTCTCGCGATAGGTGCGGCTCCTGGAATGATGTCGATGCTGAATTCCACTTGTCTGTCTGGTGGCAAACCAGGCAGTTCTTCCGGGAAAACTTCAGGATAGTCGGAGATGACTGGAATGTCTTCAATTCTGGGTTTCTCCTCACCGATGGTTACTTGTGCCATATAAATGACACATCCTTTCTTCAAGCATCTGGATGCCTTTAGCATAGATACATGTGCAGGCAATCCATGTCGAGTATCTCCTTGGATGGTAAGTGGTTCTCCAGACGGAGTCTTGATTATCACTTGTTTCTGGTTGCACACGATTTGGGCTTGGTTTTGCGATAACCAATCCATACCCAATACTACGTCGAAACCAGCGAGTTTAAAGGGTAACAGGGATAAAGGAAATGAGTGATTCCTAATGGATATAACACATCCATCTAAAACAGTTGAAACTGTCCTCATAGTCCCTTTAGCTAGTTCTACTTCATATTTCACATTCAAGGTTTTAAGAGGCAATTTTAATAACTCGCATAACTTATTATCCACAAAGGATTTATCTGCTCCAGAATCAAATAAGACTCTTGCGAAAACATCATTGATAAGGAACGTACCGGTTATGACATTGTCGTTCTGGATAGCCTCTTTAACATCCATCTGAAAGACCCTCGCATTGGTCTTTTTACCTTCTTCATCCTTCTTTCTTATCTTCGGGCAGTTAGTCTTGATGTGCCCTTTCTCGTTGCAACTATAGCAAGTTGCATCCTTGAGTTTCTTGCACTCAAGAGTCCTATGCTCAGAGGACTTGCATATCCCACACGCCTTCGGTGGGGATTTCTTCTCAAATCTGCACCTTCCCTGCACAAGGGCTTATCGCCCGACTGTCGATCATTCTTCTTGTTCTCTGACCCCTTCTTGTGGTCACGATTGCCCCGATGCTTCTTGTTGGATCTACGTGAATCATCATCTTCACGTTTCCTCTTTTCGCTATCAGCAATTCTCAACGACCTCTGCCTCACTGCATCCAGCGTGAGAGACAAAGATATATCTGCCACGGATCTGAAGGTAGCAGGCCTAGAAGCCTTCACGCTAGCTTTTATTTCTGGGGCCAAACCCCCAATGAAGCGCGCGATCCGTTTGGGTTCCGGTGTAACAAGGTACAGAACCAATCTCGACAGGGTGTTGAAAGTCGTGAGATATGCCTGGCAGTCCAGGTTCTTCATGACCAGCGATAAGAAATCAGACTCGATATTTTCAACCTCGTGCTGAGGGCAGTAATTTTCCTTGATGAGAGCAATAAATTCCTCCCATGACATGCTATACAAAATAGCCTTCCCAGAGGCTTGAACCAGAGA